>NC_137212.1:20309395-20444395 GCF_949987685.1 Ammodytes marinus | reverse complement strand
GAAAGTGGAAAGGTGATTACATGGTATTATATTAGCGCCGCTGTCAGAGATGAGTGGATTCGAGTGAGGACGGTCGCCGAGTCTGTGTACCGAGGAGTTATGTGGAGATGATAAAAAAGGATTTTAAGCTTCTTTCGCAGAAAATCTGCTAATGCAGTACATTATGTCCAGGGTCTGAATTCATTAACATTAATTTCACTTGACGCAAGGAGTGCTTAACAATAGCAGCCGCAAACCAATAAGCCACAATAGCAAGAAAAAAAAAGAAATAATTGATATCCTATACACATAACGGCTACTTCTAAAGCCCATGTCATGTTACAATAGAGCGGGTTGATTGGCAAGTCCTCTGTGCCGGATTTTCTGGGGGTTGTTGTGCATTCAGAATACCATCGCTTTAGCGTGCTCACAGTAGCTAGTGGGTCATTCGTATTTGCATGTAAATGTTTTTCACCCCTTGGCTCGACTGTTGGGGCAATCAGAATGGCTCTCTGTCTGCATCACTAAGAGGGAGGCTGCAATGACTGACTGTGACATTCAGAGCTCAGGCCAGGCTTCACCCTTTGCTTTCATTCGCTGGTTTCGCTCGCACGTTCCTTACTGTGGGAAGGCAAAGGCAAAATGGCAGGGGAGGGTGTTTTTTTTTTTTTTTTTTTTTTTTAATGTCGATGTGATATCTTGTCCGTTGATTGTTTAGCTTATATTCACAGGCAAGTCTGGTTTGCTCTAAACACGAGAGAGTTAGGCCATATCATCCCATGTCGTCCTATAACATATCACCCAGCCCCGGAGCCACGGCTTGGCCACCTCCGTCGTCCCATGGCGCCGCTGAGATGGACACTTGCAAGGGCCTTTTCTTGCTCAAAGCAGCTTGACACACACACACACACACACACACACACACACACACACACACACACACACACACACACACACACACACACACACACACACACACATACACACCTCCTACGCGACAATGATGGATACATGTGCAAAGGCATATCTGCACGATGGAGGAGTGTTTGTGCTTGACTCATGTAGCACATCCCAGGGTTTGGCAGTCTGTCAGACATTTATCAGCCTCTGTCATCAGATGAAACATGGTCCTTTAGGTCTCTGAGCTCGACTAGCTGGCTGTTTCTCTGGTTGCTGAGTGAGGCAGGCAGAGGGGATGTTGGGGGACAGGGAAACTTAGAAGGAGGAAAAAATGTTTTAATCAGTACAGCATGGTAATGGGAGAATAAGTGAGTGATTGAACGAGGACGGAAATAATCAAAAAGACAACCGCAATGCGCCACTGTTATAACTCTATCTGCTGTATTCTCCTCAACACTGATGTAGGTGCATCTTGCATCTTTGTCTGAGTATGTGAGCGTGTCTCTGCCAACGTGGGAAGTTATGTGTGTACAGTATAGACAGTCTAAATAAACACAAAAAACTATTTTAAAAGTTTCCAATTTCCAGTTTATGCTGCTGTGTGTTTGATGTGACAGCACTTTAAACATTCCTCTAATCCTCCTCCTTGACATTTGAGCGCTGAGCTGTTTTATCCCAATTATAGAATGTTGCTGTATGGTCTTGTCTGCTGCGTGCTAAACGGAAACACTGGTTTGTTGCTGTTATTATGTGGTCGGTGCTGTATTGGTGTATTGGCTTCTTTTCTAAATATAGCTCAAGTAGCAGAGGAAAATGTCTGCGTGTTGGCCTTTTAATCGCTCCAAATCATTTTGTCTCTGTGCTCACAGTGAATTGATTCTGACCTTTTTTCTCAACATTGTGACTCGTGTGGCAACTGCTCTATTTGACCCATTCCTTACCTGGCGACATGGTCAAAATGCTGCCTGGACATCATGCTGTGTGCATCAACATGCAGCTTACTTGTTACGTACCTGCTGCAGCCGCTCTAACCTTTTCAACAATTATCCGCTTGCTTCTTCTAAATAGCCCGGCTTGTTCTGTCTGTTTCATTTCAAATATCCAGCCCTGCTCTCCCCTGCCCCTCTGCATCAGCAGCAGCAGCGGTACGGCGAAACGCGATACCAGACTCTAAACTGAAGTAATAAACACGCCAGAAAACGCCTGAGAGCCGGCTCTTGCAGGGCCAGAGATATGTCATGTACCATGAAACATTAAGGGTGCTGTGACAAGGGAAAAGCATAGACTGGGGTTTTCCACTTGCTTGCATGCTAGAGAAGAATGGCAATAGAAACCATGTTGCCGTAATAGCAAGTAAAAAAAAGGCCTAAAATGATCATAGAAACATTCAGCTAGTGAATACGCTTTCAGATCTGCCTCCAGTCATCCCAGCATGCTCCTCACTCGTAATGGAGCCATTTGTTTCTCCTCAATTGTTACGTTATTGACGACCTTCGTTGAGTGTATGTCTAATCGTGTCACCCTGAGGAGGTGGGCTGAGTGCCTATAGCTACAAAAGCAATGTTGAGCACTTTTGCTGCCAAATATTAAAGATGGCAGCTATCCTTGAGCAAAGTTTTTTCTGTTGGTATCGATTGTCTCCTGGACAACGCAACTGCTCTCTGGTGGGCAGTTTTTATTCATTTTTTTTTTTTTTTTTTGGCTCTGGTCCCTTCACCTGGCATAGAGATCCGCTCTGTGCTCATCAGCACCATTAACGACCACAACAAAGTCGCTTTGAAGCAGTGCATGGCTGAGGTCGCAATAATAGGACATTTCCAGGCTCACGTTGGATGGAGGGAAAGCTCAGGGGCCCTGCTGTTTGCTCCTCAGTTCAGATTCTTTGTCCCTCTCATAAGATAGGGTTCTAGGGACATTCAGACCTATTCTGTCTGTCTCATCATCTACCTTTCTCACTGCCTCTTGTCTGTTTGACCAAGTTCAGACATTAGAGGTGAGGTTCCACTCAATGGTTTAACATAGAGAATAACTATACACAATAAGCAATGCCAGAGCAGGGAATACATGGCAGGGAAATTGTCGCTATCTGGAGCTATTTTCCAGACATACATAGCAACTGCTTGAAGCTCAGCATTTATTGCTGTGTCTTCTGTTAATTGGACACATTATGTTCGTCTCCTTTGCCGCTTTTCAAATCTTAATCAGAGATGGTTAATTCACTGCCTTGAAGGCTTTTAACCAGCTGGCTCCAAACATCTTCATCTATCTATTCGTTTTCTGCCACGTCTCCATGGTTTCCCTCGCCTGTTTATCAGTCAAACAGGCAGTGTGTGTGTGTGTGTGTGTGTGTGTGTGTGTGTGTGTGTGTGTGTGTGTGTGTGTGTGTGTGTGTGTGTGCGCGCCTCTGCTTGCGTGTGAAGGTAGGCAGGTAGATTAATATAAGAGTGTCTTCTGCCTCGTCTGGCATGAATATGAAGAGGCCAGTGAAAGTGTGATAGGGATTATTTGTGTGAGAGGTCTGAATCAGTCTGCAGAAGAAAAGACCAAGCCGTTGCCAGGAGCCTTCGTTAATGAGCTTCCCGCTCTTTATTTGACATGTTTACACCCCCCCAATGGCTGCCTCACTGGACCCTCCATGGCCACTTCGCATGTGTATTTTTTAAATATTTTGTCGCTTTCACAAATGATCACAATATCAAATGATAAGAAGTAATTGCCAGAGTGGCAGTTGTGCTGCTTCCTCGAGAGTTGCCATGCAGGCTGAAACAAGCTTTGAGACGCTCTTTGTTCCCCTTAAACAAGTACATCAATATCTTTGTCTTGAGGTGGGGAGATTTGGTTTTTGCATCTGATAATCCCTTTTCACTCCTGAAATGAGTTTCTCTCTCTTGAGGCTAACATGCAAAATTACAAATGAGTGAGGATTACAACTGCAGAAGTGTGAAACAGAACAGATAGGGAAATTAATGGAATGTGTTTGTGTTTGTGTGTGTGTGTGTGTGTGTGTGCGTGTGTGCGTGTGTGTAGAGGAGGCCTCTCTGCCAGTGTTCTAGGACTTTTGCTTGGATACTCACCTGATTGAAATGAATAGATTCCTGGACAGTGGATACAGGTGGAGGGAAGTAGGTAGAGTGAGTGGAGTGGCAGCCCCGAATGACGTTGTCGTTCATCTCACATACATCACACATAGAAAAACACACACACATTGAATGAGACCGTGGCTCAGTGGCTCATTAATGCACCTTAGCACCAGCGGCTACACCGGGCAGTGAGCCAACCCAAAAACAGAAGCTAAGAGGTGATGCTCACTGTGGGCCACCCTGGGTTCAGGGGTGACGCTGAGCCTTTGGCAAGTTTTAGGTATCACTCATTAGTATCCATGAGCAAAACTAATGAAGAGCCTGGAGAGCAAGAGAGAGAGAGAGAGAGAGAGAGAGAGAGATACAGAGAGAATGAAGCACTAATCAAACGAGTATATTGACACATAAAACACACAAACATGCACACAAGCCCCGGCGCTATAGCACTTGCATATATACGGCTTCTCAGCAAATAGCCACTGATTCTTTCACCGAGGCGTTGATATTTAGTTAGACTTAAGGCTTAGGCGTGTCTGTGTAAGTGGATGTAGTGATAAATCCTAAAGCAGAACACTCTCCCCGAGCCAGCCCTGTATTTTGGTGAATTAGTTCTCCTTCATCTGAGTGCCAGGGGACAGAGATACACAGGGGAGACTAGTTATAGAAATAGCCCGGGTTTTTTGCTCATAAACATAACTCTGCCCCCGTGAAAACATACTCTCTGTGTGTTTGTGTGTGTGTGTGTATGTGTGTGTTTGTATGTGTATGCAACTCCCCCTCCGCTTCCATGAACGATAGCATCAGCATGATTAGCGGGAGAGGATTATTGACTTTGTCAAAGCAGTTTCGGGGGCAAAATATCATCATTGAGGCTGTGTATATGTCGAGACATTGTGTTATTGTTGTCAGGCGTCTCGGTAGCCATGCCCATGAAAGCACTGAGTGGGGTTGCTTGTTTTTTAAAGGGCCCGGCGAGTCTACGGCCAAGGCAGCTACTTCCTCCCCTAAGGCCTCCTGAGACAGAGCCCCGAGGACCTAGACTAATTCTTCTGCATCACATTACCATTCTCATTAATGTGACTGATTATACACTTGGAAAGAGTGGGTGCCTCAGTCGTCAGCCAACCTTCCAAAGTGTTTACTGGCACACAAGTGTGAAGAATCAGAATGCCCACTCGTGTTGACTCATTTTCTCTAGATCATTCTGACGGCTGCGCGCAGACCTTTGACATCTCATTCTCCTTCTCTCAGAAATGGATCTCCATCTTATTTTCGATGCTGATCTAGTATGTGAGGCTGTGTGTTGTTGGTGGTTGCATTTTGCATTTTGTAGCAGACAATGTGCTTCTGCATTTGGTTGTGTTATTCCATGCTTATGAAAGATAGATTTTGATAGATGTTGACTTCATGATCTTGCTGATGGTTTTTGCTCGTAATCAATCTCTTTTGACCTGCTGTTGACATTCATGCCACTGAATGCACTGCAGACCTAAAGTACCTCAATAAAAGGAAAAGCACTACAGTAGTGTTACAGGAGCAAGTTGTTTTTAAAGAGTTTGCTTTTGTGTTTTTCTGTTTGAGAGAGATCCCTACTATGCACAAAAAACTCACAATAAAGGCAGTCTTGGAGAAAAAGAGAAAGCTAGAACATTTTTTGAAAAACTATCTTGGTCTTCTCGGTGCACTAAACAGTGTCCCTGGATAGGTGGATAAAATAATAACACTTTATGTATGAGCCATTTTTGTGATAATTAGGTGCTGTGCAGAGACTGTTTAAAATGCAGACAGACCTTCAGAGGAAACGAAAACACAAACCCTGAGAGCCATCACACTGTTTCTACTCCAGCCATTATTTCTCTCTTTACAAACCGAGCACAATATAAGTAGCCTGTTATTTCAGACAAATGTGCTTCCTAAGGCCCCTGTCAACAAAAAATGGAAATTGTTCTGGGCCATGCCTGTTGCTGTGTTTGGGTGTATTTTTAATCTGCGTGCTCCCTAATATAGACTGCCACAACCTCCCACTGTTAGATATGTACTGTAGGCTTAATATAGCACAGAGATCCCATCTGTTTAATTCATCATCAAGTCAAGCTGTATTTATAGTGCAGGGACACATTTATGAGCAAGAGTCAAGTTTACAATTTCAAAACAGGAGACCCTCCGGGCACCACAATTAAGGGGAAAGCAAAGAAATGAACCGAGTTCATTAGGAAATAAGTGATAATAGAGCCAATAGTTTAATCATGCCCTTGATGAGTTCTCTATACTTTCACAGAGTAAAAAGCTTAAGACATCTGTTATTCCGGGAGAATGAAGCAAATTGCCCTGGATCCCGCTCCAATGTAATGGTGTGTGTCAGCCTGTGAAGTTCATACTGGTGCTTTAACTGGGCAATGATGAAGTCTGTGCTTTGGACGGCTGAAGCCTTTTTGTGAGAGAATTCCCTAGATACAATGAGATCAGGCTTGACAACCATTTCCTGACCCTGGACAACCATTTTTCCCTCAACAGAAACTACATTTACTTTAATGACTTCACTGTGTGAGTTTAGTTTAATTCTCAGTAGAACATTGAAATCATCCTTTACACTTGAAATACTAATTAGTCAAAAAAGAAATATATATATAAAATGTAATTTATATATTTTTTCTTCAAGTTCATCATAAAATATAACTTTTTACTCTTTTAGTGTGTACAAGTTGGCATAGTTTACACTGGGTCAAGCAGCACACAATGAGGTGTACCCGTCCTGTCGCTTTGGATTTTTTTGGGACCTGGTGGGATCACAGAGTACATTTACACATAGCATCCCCAGCTGAAGAGAGATGACAAATTAACTTCCCCTCCAATGCTGTAATGCCTTTGGATGTGTGCACTATGGATTTTTTTCTTTGCACAAATTTGGTTGACCTTCATTGAACAAATCCTGGGGAAAAGCAGGGTGGGGCTCCATGCAGTGTCACACTTGTGCGTTTGGTGTGAAAGCAGGGTAAGAAGAAGCCACCTTTCTCTTATGTCACAGACAGTGTTACTGCCCTCTGTCTTCCCACCATTGATCTGACTCAAGCCCCTGGCTATCAGAAACAATGATCTAGATTGCGTCAATAGAGTCAGTGAAGCAGGTGAACACATCAGTAGCATGGCCCATTGTAAGTCCCAGGTCAGTGACAGTAAATGAGGGGTAATGGCCCTTCCTCACTTACTACACTGTGTGTGTATTCAACTGGAAGAAGACCAGCTCAGCCAGAGAAGCTGTGTGCCCTCTCTCCACAGGGACCTTTGTGCCACGCTGAGCAGAGTGCTTGCTTTCAGAAGAAACAAAGCACTGTGTTTGGCTGTGTGCGTGTTTATGTGTATATGAGTTAATGTTTCTGTAGTTACCCCACACTGTCCAGCTGACCTGGAGTTAGTCCAAAATCATACCACAACAAGCTTGTCCACTCTCTCTGTGGGCGTGAGCTGGGGGCACAGAAAGGAGAAGGGCCTGGGTCACTTCCAAAACGATTTCCACTGCTGAATAAGTGCCTTTGGAAGAATGCACCTTGTTACATGCCAGAAAATGGAAAGAAATGAAGGACCTTGGATTGTAGAGCTTGAAGTGGGCCAATCAAAGTTGGGTTGGAAGAACAGTGCGGTTGTCTCTTGCCAAAGGCCCAGCGGGGCAAATTGAAGAATTTGGAGCGGCGAAGAGAACAGCATGAGGTGGGGAAGGAGAATAAGCTCGATAAAATGAGAACAATTTGCTGGAGTTTTGGAGGAAGGTTGTTGCTACGCTCCGTGGCAAATCCCGAGATATAGTGGAGCTTTGGAGAGGAGAGGCCACACCATCGCAGCAGAAGGAGGAGGAAGCAAGGCGATGGAGTCAGAAGAGGAGATGGGCTCAAAAACTTCCATTCATTTAGGATAAACCGTGAAAGAATTGAGAAGACAGCTTAACAAGAGGGCATGAGGAGGGGGAAACAAAAGCTAAGGGGGGAAGCAATTGCCCTCTTTTGCATGTTTGTAATTGTTTCAGCGTGTGCGTGTTCTCCCCCAACCCCTGTTGGTTTTGCAATTATCATCAACCCTGAGACCAGGGGCGGTCTCTGTGAAGCTATACAGTGCTTGAGACACTTTGGGTGGCTTGATGGAGTTTGGCACCTAGCGGCGCACAGACAGGGCCCAGAGACACCACTTAGTTAATTAACCAAAAAGATCTAAAACTGAACCGCAAGGCTGATAAACAGGAATGAGGTGAACGCCTCCTCTCCTCCTCCGCCCCTCATGACAGAGACTCCGGAGAGAGAAATCTTGCCGGTAGTTGCGGGCTGTTTGCCTTCCTCGCAGCAACAACAAAGGCAAGGGAATATTGTCAACCAAGGGAGGGGGAGGAGGAGGAGGGGGAGGAACCGGGTACCAATTTCAGTATCTTTTTGAAGCTTTCTTCTTGTGGAAGGATGAGAAGTCGGCCTTAGCACAAGTCACTGCATTTTCTTTATGTGCCATCAACCTTTGATACACGTTCACCGTATTTTTCCATCATTTCTGAGCATTTTTTCTCCATGCTGCGCATTTAGAAGAGACTCCCCGTGGCCTCGACATGTCTGATTTGCGCCTACAGAATGTAATTCCACTGAGAAATATAACTGCGTGTGTGTGTGTGTATTGCATGTGCTTCTTTCTACACTGCGTTTGTGTTTCGGCACAAGGTTCTCTTTTAAGCAGCAGAAAGAATGTTGATAAGTACGGTTAAATAAACGGCGAGGGGAGCGTTGGCAGACACAGCATGCTGGGTTCTTGTAAACCATCGTTGGAAATTATTAAAATAGCTGCCGTCCCCAAACGAACCCCTCGACCACTTCCCCACCGCCTCATTTGTTCTCACTGTCAGTCCGCAGGCCCTCGTTTTCACTCAGGGAAGGAAGGCGTTGAATAATTGTTTTAAAAGGAGACTTTGTCTTGATCTTTTCAACATTGTTCTATCTTAATTACTATCTTCATTTGTCAGAGTCCTCACATTCTGTGCCTTCTCCTTTACTTTAGGCCGGAGTGCAGACAAATGAGTATGATATATGTCAGAAGATGTCTACCTGCTGTGATTCATATGTCTCACCTTTTGTCTATCTCCTCCTCTTGTTCCCAGCAGTATTTTGCTGAATATTACCTAAACAGTGTCTGGTGGGTTTGGGAGACAGATTATGCCTTTCCTGTGTGTGTGTGTGTGTGTGTGTGTGTGTGTGTGTGTGTGTGTGTGTGTGTGTGTGTGTGTGTGTGTGTGTGTGTGTGTGTGTGTGTGTGTGTGTGTGTGTGTGTGTGTGTGTGTGTGTGTGTCACAGTACTGCCACTGCTGACTGGCACACAACCTGCAGAGTGTGCAGTCGTCCCCTGACCCCTCATCCCTTCGCTGTTGTGCATCCGGGGCCCCGTGTATAGCCATGACATTTTAGCTTTGCCCCTGTATTTGCCCTGTCCATTCTCATTATAAAACTTTGTCCATTGCTGTCACAATGGCTCTTGTGTCTGTCATTTGCCTTCACCGCAGTACTCCGACCTTCCTCTGTGTGCTCTCTCCTATAGTTTAATTACTTCCTGTACACTTTTTTTTGTTCTCCCCGTTTTCTCTCCCCGCTCTGCTCCTTCCACATTTGTGCATCTTTACCACGTTGACCCACAATGCTCCTCTGTTCTAAAATCCCCCCTCCACTCTGCACTCACTCACTTCACGCTGAGATGTTCTGCTCTGTGTGGTCCGTGTCTGCCGATCTAAACATTTCCCTTCATCAGGCCGGGTCTGCTCTGCAAATTGGTCTCATAGAAAAAGCGAGCTGTGTTGTTCCTGAGCTGCCATGTCTGTAGTAGTTGCCTGGCACCAGCTTTTGTTCCCCTCCGAGGTAATTGCTACCAAGGGGATTAAGTAATGATACGACAAGGGTGAGGGCATGGGCGTGCCATCCGTCATCCGTCTCTTACCGAGTGCAACAAAAGGATTTTCCTGTGAAGTAAAAAGGTGTCATTCTCTTGACATTTTGTTAAGTTTAAGACCACAGCGGGCGGTTCGGTGTTAATCACCTGCAGAGTGAGACTGAATAAAGAATCAGGTGCAGTCTAAAAAAGCTGTCGTAGTTTTGAGGTTTTTAACTGTTACAGGTGTGACCGCTGCACCTTGCCATCTTGCACTATTTTTCTTTTGCCACGTCTCTCTGATTCTAAATGTGAGTGATGCAGTTAAGCAGTAAAACAGTTTGTCCAAAGGCGTCATTCACACAGCAACATTATTCTTGCTTTTAGGACAAGTGTGACATTGAAGGAAAGAAAAAATACGAATACAAATGTGCACAAAAAAAACCCCACAAAGAGCCACCACCTCCCGCTGATAGCTACACACGGCTTTCTCCTCTCACAACGTTTTTTTCCTCTCCATCCTTGGCCTTTCCTCTCTTTCAGCTGTACATTAAAGTAACATAAAACAGAGCACAAAGCGGGTCCTCTGTGTCTCAGCACTTGAATGGCTAGATTTCCATTCTGGTAGAGATGTAGTGTTTTGGCTCGCGAAGTAGTGTGTAGACAGATCACATCCCTGACCCCGCGTCTATAAAGAAGTGTACCGTATAGTGTTGACTGATAATGAGAAATACTCGGCATCCAACGGATCCGAGTCTTTTCACTTCTTCTCTGTCACTCTGGTGTGGGCTTACTCACTTTGAGAGGCTGGCTCTATAAAAACCCATTTAAAAGATGCCATGTCTCTCTCTTCTCTCACATACACACATTCAAAACACCAAACATCCGCTCAATGCAGCAACCCCTCAGTGAATTATCGCGACACACAGTGAGCAAAAAAGAGAGAGACGGATATAAAAAATACGCAGTTTGACCATTTCTCCACCAGATCTCATTTAACTCTGCGTCCCCTCACAAACACGTCGAAGCATCTGCTGATGGCATCTTGCCCTCTCAGTAGGAGCTGAGAGAGACTGGTAGAGGGTGCTTCACTACACCGCGCCTTTCTACTCACTAGGCATGTATCACACACACACACACACACACACACACACACACACACACACACACACACACACACACACACACACACACTCCGCGCCACTTATGTCCCAGTGCAATTTACAGTGGAAATGAAAACACTCTTGTGGCAGAGAGTTTGGCAGGGTGTGAGTGCTTTTAAATATGGCCCTTTCTCTTTACTAAACGCCACTCAGGTGAGACGAAGACATAAGCAGCCCTTCATAGTGTTGAGATATGTTGAGTTTAGGGTGTTTATATTATCTGCGTTTCTTCCTCTCATTCGACTTTTTCATTCGTATGCGCCTTGGTTCCATTAGCCACCCAGCTAGATAGTGAAAGCAAGCGACTATCAACGAAAACATGCCAACAATAGATGACCTGTTGCCATACATGTTTATAGTCAAGGCCAGAATTTTAGTAGATTTTTATGTAGGCAGTTATGTAGACTCTTCCTGATTGAGTTATTGTAATTAGATTAGAGATACGATCGGGCATGTACAGCGCGACTTGCTCCGACAATTAAGAAGTCTCGACTCGGAAGACAGACTGAATGAACAACGCAAGATTGTCAAATATGTTGAATCTTGGAATTTCAAAGCCTCCGCGCCTCCAGATATGATGCTAAATGGGTGGCCTATCCTACAGTCCACAGTTCTAATCGACCTATCAAGCAGCACTTCGGGTCCAAAATGGCTCACTGCCTCCCAGCAGACCGCGGCATTTCTGCTGCTCTTTATGTAGAACTTTTGATGTTGAGCTTTTACTAGCTGCTCAAATTGTTACTCGGTGGAGAAACGGAGATTTGATGCTACAGATAAATAGCGTACGCTTCTTGGAAAACAGCAAGGAAACAACAGTACAGCTAGTAGAGCTCCCTTGCAGTGGACTGCTGCTGTGACTATTCGTGCATGGAGCCTATGACTGCTTGTGGTCAAGCCACTAATATGTAAAAGTGGGATCACAGAGCTGGTGCGGATCAGGTCGGATTCTGCTATGTGGGTCTTAGGGTAGAGATTGTTTTGCTTGGTTATCGTACATGAATCAGAGGCGTGCGGACTGATGCCAAATAAATACCAGAGAACCTTTAGAGAACTGCCAAAGGACGGCGAATTGTTGCTTAACAAAGTTCCCTTGCACGTGTTTTGTTTGGCCACACAGCCCAGCAATACATATGACTCCCATTTGTCGGCCTTACTTAAAACTCCCTCCTTCTCTTCCCCTCCTTCCACATCTCTCCTTCCCTTTGGCACAAAGTAAATATCACACCCTGAGGGCAGAGTGATTTTTGATTAAGGAAACTGAATCAATCTCAAACTGCCAGGGGTACAATAGGGAGCAGAGGATATTACCGGGCCTACAGGATGGCCCACCTTTTCCTGGCCTTACTCTGTAGCACTGGGTTTTTAGGTAATGTCGTGACTGAAATTGTAGGAATAAGGCAAATCATTTTCACTCCCTGACTGTTCCAAGAAACAAAAACAAACACACACAAACTCTTGACTGAACATTTGCAAACGCATGAGCATCCAATGCTCTCAGAGGAGTTGGCCCCATAGCAGATGGCTCTTCGTCACTTCACAGCCATCAGGAACATTCCGTTTAACTTTTTGTCACGCTGTAAGACGTGGCAGACCTCAATCTCTCCGCTCTCTATCTACATTGACCTGAAACAGCTCCAGCCTGAGAAAGGCCTAATGGAAACACTCCTGTTCGTGCAGCAGGTTTTGGGTTGTGGGGATGGGGGCTGCCAGACTGTCATTCTGATGGAATATTGTATAAACACGGGGTCAAAGGTTATGTTTACACAGCAAATTCTCCATTTCCAACATGTCATGTCAATGGGGAGATATATGGCAGCCAGGGATGGAGCGAAGAGAAGCCTTACTTGACAAGGCTTCACATCAACTTTCACTCTTTTTCGGTTGCTGTCACTCAGCCCCCCCGTCTCCCACCCCCTCAATGTCTACGTCTCGCTTGCGTTTTCACAAACACGCAGAGACAGGTCGAGCCTGCACTGTGACATTGGCCCAATTTGTCACCTGCTAACTACTTGGTCTGTCATAAAACTTCACATCTGCCCCAAGCCAGACTTAATATTAGCATTTTATTTGAGTAACCACCATCGGAAAAAGGGGGAGATATCACAATATTCCTTAGCAAACACTTTTTCACGTTGGCTTCTCTTGGCTAGTAGAGAAGAACAATATCCAATAATGTCTTCCCCTCTGATTTGATAAAGAGCTGCCATGATTGATTTCCATGCCGCCACGACTCTGCACCCTGAATTAATTTGGACCTGTCTTCATCCTTCCACTTCTGTCGCTCTTTCCCATCTCTCTTTCTCTTTCACACTCTGGCTCTGCACTGCTCCCAGATCTCACAGAAAATGCCTTCATGCTGTTTGGCCATTGTCTGTGGTCTACCGGTGGGGCTTTGGCACGAGCAGATGTTTGGATTCCAATGGCCTCTGAGATGAATGCGGAAAATGTGTTTCAGGCAGACGCTCAGCAGTGGTTTTGAGGAGTTCAGAGGGGGAAACTTTTGCCCCATTTCCACTAAGGGGTGCGGTTCGGGTAGGCAAAGCAACACTAGATCCGGCTTGTTTTTCCATTTCTGACGTGACGTCACCTTTTCTTGGTCAGAGCATATACAGTACAGTCGGTCAGAGCTTTTGAATGGCGTTGGCCGCATCAGCTACCTAACTATATAGCAACAGGACACAGTATAGCCCACTGAGTAATTCAACGAAGAAGAAAAAATCTCTCTTCCGTCTTGCCGAGGTGACCGATGGCGGTTTATCTCTAACCCGGAAATGATTCTATCGAGCAATCAATGGCAGTGTGTAGCTCTACCCTTTTGGGATCCTTTGGGGCGCTTGGTATCCCATAAAATAGTCAAATATGAGAAGTTTGAGGAGTGGAGAGGGGGAAACTTCTCTTTTTTCACACCGCAATCCTCAACTTGACTAAGGTCAGCACGGAAGATAACGGAGAATATGAATTACTTTTACACCATAATCCCTCTTTCAGGTTAAGAAGGGGGAAGAGCTTTATCTTTTTGTGCGTGCATACTAGTGAGTGTAAGAGAGAGAGAGAGAGAGAGAGAGAGACAGACAGAATAAAGGCGAGAGAATATAGTGGAGATGATGGCAGAGATGATTGGCCAAAGTGGTCTGTGAGAGTCGCCACAGATCAAGGTCACATCGCTGATTACCCGCGGCTGCTAGGGTGCGAGCGGGTGACCTCTGCTTAATTAACTCTGTAATTCGCCTCGTAGCCCTCCCTCCCTCCCTCCATGTGTATGTGAGTGTTTGTGCTTTGTTTGTGTGCATGCCGAGAGGCTGGCCGAAGGTTGTTGTTAATGAGGGAGACAAACGCAGCGCCAGGGCAGATGTGAGAGAGAGAGAGAAGAGCCAAGTGAGCAAGAAAAAGCAGAAGTTTCTGCAGTCGGCTTCTTGACGCAGACCTCCCTCCTCCCTCCTCCCTCCTCCCTCCTCCCTCCCACTATCCTAGTCCTTTCCTCTAAAAGTGAAGAGGAGGGCTGCAGGCAGAACTAGAAGACAGGTCTTTGATCTCCGAGATGATGGTTACCAAGCCCTCTCTTCCTGTCTCTCTCCAAGTCTATGTCTGTCTGTCTCTCTCTCTCTTTCTCTCTCTAACCACGTCCTCCACAGATATATGAGCCTGATCACAGTCTTGCCAAGCAAGGACACACCCAGCACCTTTATTTTTTCTGTTTCAGTCCGTCTGTCAGCATTTATGCTACACCGGCCCTGTCTCCGTCATGTGGTGATAGTGAGTAGAGTTAACACGGTCTGTCACACACTTCATCCCCGGCACCCTACGACGGCACGCATCCCACCGCCAGGCTCATCAATGAGGATGTGGCTTCTCCTAAAAAGAGCAAGTTTGAAACCTGCCTGGACTCAAACTGCATTAGGGGCGTGAATTGCAGTGTAATATCCCTTTTATTTGTTCAGCTGCTCCGCATATTGGGAGATCTTCCCTGAAAGTCATGTGTTGTTTTGTCTCTAATTAGTTGAAAATCAACCTGAGCTTGTGCTCCCATGCAACTTCGTTCAATTGGATTAGACGGAATTTGTTTTGGGATTTCAGCTGAAGAATCACATTAAAAAGTAAGACCTTGATAACTGGCACTGAGGTTACACGCTTTAATCATAATGCTCTAGCCAATTTAGAAGGCAGGAGTATTATTTAGTTGAACTCCTAATTAGCCTATTGATTTGAATTTAATTTATCTCTCCCCAAATTCAGCCTGCCCCAGGAGGCCTGTAATTAGATAATATATTTACTGTAATAAATGTAAGTAAACAACAGCATTTGGATGGCTTCGCTCCCAACGAGTTCCATTTCATGTCTGTGTGTGTACGTGACTAGAGAGAAAGGCCATAAAACAACTGAACAGAAAATTGTCTCTTGTCAAGATTACAGATGGCTGGAGGCTATTTCAGAGATAATGACAATGATAATTGTGACGGGTCGCACAGTGACAAACTTGATTAAAAATTCTATTCTTCTGAAGGTAATGAGGACGCCTGAGTTTAATATGAAGAGATGGGAGGAAATGCAGGTTTAATGCTGTGCTCAAACTTGAAAGATTTTGCCACATACCAATTGTGATGCTGTTTCAGAAAAATAGATAATAATAAAGGTTTTGCACTGACAAGGCAAAAACCACATTGACTCTGAGACATTTATTTGCAGATTACTGGGCAGAATAATTGAATGATATTAGTGTGCCCGAAGGGAGGGCAGCCACCCAGAGCAGAGACTGGCAGCGGGGCAGTTAAGTGCTCTTCACAGAGGTTCATTTTCATTGGTATTCTTCCCATTCACTGCAATAAAAACAGGTTAGGCCTGTCAGGATTTGAGTGGGATAGCAGAAGATTATAGGGTAGGCTGGTGTATTTCCCTCTTATTTCTCTCTCTATCTCTTATTGTGGTCTACCCCTCACTGCCTCCCTTTCCCTCTGTCCTCCCATCCTTCGGTTCTTCGGTACGCTGTGGGAGTGTTGTTTAGACTTTGCAAAGCTCCTGATTAGGACATTATACTGTGGAACAACAGATAGCTCTGTTTTTCTTATATCTCCCTGGATGGAGACGTACAGCCAGTGGACAAACCGATCAACAGCTAAAACACAGAAGGAAAGATAAGAATAATTTATATAAATTGTATATGACTAGAGCAGCACTGGAGGAGGTGTGAGGAAGAGCTGGAGATGTTTGGCTCACCTGCAGAGAAGCTGTGTACTTGCCTGAAAAATATTGCAGTGGCCCAAACAATCCATTCATTTCAGTCCCTTTCCTCTCTGCTTATCTTATCTACCAAACCATTAGTAGAAAATGCTGTATTGCACATTTACATTTCAATAGGATTTGTATTGCTTTAATTTAAAAGGGTTAGGGTTAGTATAACCACCCATCTAGTAGTTATTAGAAAGTCCCTTCATTTAGTACATTTCTGGTCTCAAAGATGTAACAGAAATATGTTGAAATATAATCAAGTTCAACATTACCATCCCCCAAATGGTCATGTTTCTTTTGATGGGCAAGCACTTTAAAAGTTCCAATATTTTAACATTAATTCCTAGCTGACTGCTATAGATGAAGAGGGCGTTTAACAATGTCAACACTTTTATGAATAAACGTTTCACCGTCCAGAAAATGCAGGAAGTTGAGGAAAAGTTCAACGAGATTTAGATGCTTGAGTCTCTCTAATACGGAGCCATCGATTTGCTGAGATCTCATTTGCTCACAGTCAATGGTGAGTGCACAGCGGTCAGTGGGTATAAAGTTTGACAACAGGGAAAAGACCGACCCATTTAAATGTTATTGTCTCAATCAGCCCTTATTGATTTATCGAACTTTAGAGCTTTCGGTGGATGTGACTCTATACATTGTTGCAAAATAAATGCAGAAATAGTACATGTAGTATATGGGTGTGGTGAGCCGCTAGTTGAGTGAGGGGGCAGTTTTGTGGAGCACATACAGTATACGAGCTATTAGAGAATGATGGAGGTAATGTATCAGACAAAGTGACATGTAGATCGGGAGCCAAGACACAGGACGGTGGTCATTAGTAAGAGCACACAGCAGCCGTGTTACAGTTCTCCTCAAACTTCTTCTTTCACATGCGTGGCTCACACACAGATAACATGCTCAATTTAAAGTCATGGAGAGAGGATGGAGAATGCAGTCCCCAGAGAGGAGGCTGTGAGGTAGGGAAGGTGCTGATGTACCACAATCTAGTTTCACCTTCTAAATCAAGCCTATTCTGCCTGGTCTCTCTCTCTCTCTCTCTCTCTCTCTCTCTCTCTCTCTCTCTCTCTCTCTCTCTCTCTCTCTCTCTCTCTCTCTCCTCACATTGTTCCTATGTTACTCCCTGCGTGCAACCTTTCCTCATTTTCTCCCTCCTCCTTCCTTCTTTTAATGCTCTTTTCTCTCAAATTCCCATAATCAAACTTCAACTCCCAACTTTGGCAGAGGGCTTTTCTATTATATCACACACACTAGATCAGGCCCAGTCCCTAGTCCAATTAACTGGCAACACATGAACGAAGCATTGTACAAACAGCTGCTATTGTAATTGAGAGCAGGCTTGCGATATGGGACACCTAGTTCTTACTAAATTAAAGCTGATGTTTGTTTCCTTAAAATAATGTTTTGTGATTGCTGTATAGAATGGAGTATTAGTCTTCGAGAGGGATACTTTTAAAGTACGGAGCTAGCACATGAAAGAATCCACAGAATAAGGCCACTGCGGGCCAATTAAATAATTCTCTCCTCTGAATATATCCTCTATAGTGGACCCACATAGAAGCATGAAGCATCCCTTCATTTCAAGATTTTTTCTAATGGATGATACCTCCTGCATGTTAACATCTCCTTCTAGAATCAGTGTCATTGTTACCCTGAACATTTCACATCCACATACTACAATGTCTGCACATTTGATTGGAGCTACTTCCTACCGAAGAAATAGTCTGTATGAAAACTGTCAACAGTGTGATCTGTTAAAACCACCCCACCCGTTCTCAATCCAATAATCTAATTGGACCTAATTGGGCAAGGCCAACCCCTTATGAATCCACACTCAACCCTCTGGCCTACACCAACAATGTCCCATTTACGTCTTGCATATTTCAAATGCAAGACATCTGCTCAAGTAAAAGAAACGTATATACTGAAATAGCAGCGATCCAAAACACAAAACAAGCTTAGTTCGAAAAAAAAAAAAAAGCAGGTATGTACAGTTTGAAAGTGATCAAAATACTTTAAATCCCTTTTGGTAATGTTTTCTTGAGTTGAAAAAACTATGAGAAAATATCTTTAAACAACCACATTCCTTAGCAGGTTCTAAGATCCAGACAGGTGGGTGTGTAAAAGCCCTGGGACTGGCTCACTTGTATTTCCATTGTGCAACTTGCAGTTGATCTCCCAAAAGCACCGAGATGGATTTGGAAGAGTAAGTTGACCCCTGTCAGATATCATAGCCCTGGGCTGCGGTGCTCTACTAGCTAGCGTAGTTTACCATAGAACAAAGTAAGCCGGGCCTAAGCCGGCTGGCAACATGATCCACCCTGCAATGATTCCCAGGCATCTGGGGGTCACACACACACACACACACACACACACACACACACACACACACGAACCAAGTCTCTTCAAAGAAGATGTCACACCGGAGAGGACCCATCCCCTCAGCATTGGCTTCAGAAGAGAAACCCGATAGGCGCACGCACACACACGCTAGCATTTTCTCACCTCACTCTGATGGGCACGAGAGTGTGAAAGGGACATGGCTGAGTTAAGCGTGCGGCCCCTGCCATAGAGAGTGTGTGTTTGTTATCGATTAGTATTTGATCCCTGCCAGTCGCTCCTCTCCTGTGTCTCCCCCCGCGGGCTCCACACTGACCTTCCCTGACAGTCTGCCTCAACACACACACACTGAGCACGAACATTGAACTCTTGCCACAAGCATGATAACTTACCCTTGATGGAGATGGTGTGAGATGGTGTGTGGGGGAGTCAGGGGCGGTGGGGAAAAAAGACAAAGGGAAAGAAGAAAGAAAGAAGAAAAGAAAAGCATTTGGCTTTGGGCATGTGATGGAAGACAAATGGAGTGACTCAATAGGTCCATTATAAGCTTGGGGGTGGGGGGTGCTGGATGAGAAATGGATGGCAAAGACGAGGGCTTTGAGAGGATGTGAATAGATCAAGGGAAGCATAGTCAGATCAGGCAATCTGCTTAACCAGTTTACAGCTCCTGGCCCTGTTTCTGCCACACACTCCATCCCCTCACACTCCCGGTGTGTGTAATCAGACGTACTTCGATAGCAGTTATTCTTATCATAACTGTGCCAAGTGTGCATTAGGTGTCTGCTCTATTATTGTTATTAAGCAAATTCTTCAGTCGTCTTACATTTTCTCTATCTGTGACTCTGGGTGGGAGGATTGGAGGTATAATCTTACAATATTTTCAGCTCGTCTCTGTATTTTCTTCACTGCCTCCACTTCTGAACTTCCTTATAACTCTGCCAACCCCCCTGCTGTGCCATCTCCTTTTAATCTACGTTCATCTATTGCTCTTGATTCCTCCTGTGTCCTCGTCCTCCCTCTCCCTCTCGCCTATATACATTTTCTTAGCCCTCTCTTCATCATTGCTTCCTCTCAGCCCCCCCCCCCCCCCCTTCTAACTGTTTAGTCATGTTTTATAGTTCTATTTGCTGGCTGGTCCATCCGCTGTAGAATTGAATTGCTCCTTCCCACATGGACAACAGTTTCCAGGGAAACAGAGAAGGTGGTGGGGGGGGGGGAGAGAGAGAGAGGGCCGAGGAGTGCACCGTGCTGTAGTCAATTTTATCACCAGGATGTTTTGGCCCATTTCTGCATCGGCGGGAACCTGAGGTGTGGAAATGAAGATGTAGGGCGACAATGTTTTTCTATCCGCCAAAACATTATTGCCGTTTCCAATTGACGTGTGATTGCATTTGCTTTTTTTCGGAAATGAGATAAGTGTCTGTGTTAGCGGCTGGGGGCTTGTCGTAGAGGTTGAGCAGGTGATGCATTGTCCGATTGTCAGAACCAACCCTGGCTGGCATATGTGAGGAGAAGGGAGTGAGCTGAAAATGCCTCGAAGCCATTCACTGGCATTTCCCTAATCACTTCATCTCATCTTTTATTACCTCCAAAGTCATTCTCCTCCTGGGTGCTGGCACTGCAGATGTTTCTGCTGCCCGCGGAATTGGACATTTTGTCAGCGGCAGAATGGAGGAGAGGAGTCAGTAATATTCTCGCTTTGCTCCCTCCAATGAATATCCAGGTGCAGAATTATAACAAACCTTTACAGCTCTCCAGAACTGCATTAAGATAATATTCCTTCGTCAAATATTTATGTAGAGTAGTCATGAGCATATTTTCAGATAGTTATGCACTTTAGTGGTTGGCTGGATCGAAAGTTTGTTTAAGGGGTCTTAATAGAATGCCAAAGTTACCTGTATCTTGTTCTATCATTACTTAAAATAATTCAAAAATGTGAAGCTTGAAGAAGCACATCTGTTTTAACTAAAAACCCAAAAGTTCACCCAGGAAGACACTGCTCACTGCAGTTCCAAGTAAACAAGGCCTTTTTGCGGTGAGCAATGTTTGGACTATGCTTTATGTAATAGGAAGTGAAGGGGAAAATTGGAGAGAAAACTCAAATAGGCTGTTGTTTTGTTCAAAGTAATGAAAAAACAATCATTGTAAATACGGCAACTGTACAAAACATTGTGTTTTAGAATCTTTAGAACTTTCATTCATGTATGTGTATATATTTTTTTTTTACCCAGTTTCAGGATTATTCACAAATAATTACCCTGTGTTTAATACAGAGTTGAAATCAGCTTAACAGTGACCCTCCACTCTTGAAAGACTTGTTTTCGATAGCTGTCCAAAGATAGACTCATCCCCACTATAATCAGAGTGGATAATGCTTGAGGACCAACTCTCTGGTGCCAATAGATCCCTGCTTGTTATTCCTGCCCACTGTAATGTCATCGTATTTCTATAAAAGGGGATGATATGAGTGCGGGGGATAGTGTAACTCTTTAGGCCGGCCCCTGTCGATGTACCTAATGAGAGGTTGAAAAGAGGGGTGTGTGTCTTTGGGGGTTAGGAGGGGGGTGTGCAGATTGGTGCAGTGTGAGCCAACAGATAGAGGGAGAGGGAGAGAGAGAGAGAGAGACAAAGAGGGAGCATGGCTATATTTAGTCTGACCTGAGTGCCCGTGTGGAGAGGAGAGGCCAGGCAGCGGGACAGGTGCAGCGTGGTTGGTCATTATGGAGGAACACGAGCCTCACAGTCGGAGGTTGATAATGGGGCCTCATCTGACAACTACCTATAGCCGTACCTCACTTCCTATATTTAGCTCCCATTGGAGGCCCGTGGTGGGAGTTTGGGGGCCATGCAATCAACATGTCTTTGCATGAGTGCAAGTGTGCAAATGTGTGCTGCGACTCCCAAGAAATAACACTTGGTGTGTGTGAGTGGGGATTGGACAGTGTCGAAGCTGTCACCAGGGAGACTGGAATTTGTTTGGAGACACCATACTGTGTTAGCAGTGTTTGCTGAGGCGATGCAGCCAATCATAGAGGCGTCACTGACCTGCAGGGTAATGGGTCTCTGCATTACACAAATATGAGTCGCCTTGCAGTTTGTTATATCTCTGTAACATCTGCTGGTCTGTGAAAGTATGAGATGTGTTACATGTGTTGTGACTTGTATTCTTAACACACCCCTTACTGGCTACTGATGTTACAATCCAGTAATGCTGTTTTACAGTCAGACAAATATATATGGAAGTTGACATGGTTGACATCAAAACACAGAAGTGATTCAGTTTTGTTGACTCAGACTCTCAAACAACTGTTTAAACAGAAATCAGCTTGTGTCAGGGGATTGTAGAGGGCTCCGTATTTGTATTTCTTTCCTGTGTTTTTCCTGTATTTTCGTAGCCACACAGCTTGTCTTGTATCTTCAACACAAAACAAATATTGGCTGCGGTGTATCAAGTCCATCATATCTCTAAACCCTCTGCCTGTCTGTCTCAGAAGACCCGAGGGAGGGAGCGAAAAATAGAGGAACTATCAGAGCTCCAGAAGTGTTCAACCTTGGTCTGCTCTCTGGGACAAAAGTGCTGTGTCACCATACTGATCTTTTAAAAATGACATTGCTACCAACTTTCTAAAGTTAAAGTAATGCTTTGACAAGCCTAATGTTTAAAAGGAAAACTTTTTTTTTTGGAAGCTCGCCGGGATTGATACCACTCTCCTGCAGCAGTTGGTTAGCTTAGTTTAGCATAAAGACTGTAAGCAAGGGTTAACAGTTAGTCTGGTTTATCCCAAGGTAACACAATTTGCCTGACAGCACCTCTAAACTCCATTCAATTAACACGTTGCGTCTGGTTTGGTTAATCTGTACAAGTCTTGTTGTGACCCTGATGTTGCATATTACCATAACGATAGGACACTTTATGTCACACTTTGTGCACATCAGGCAAACAAGATATAACGTGTTAATAAGTGATGCTGGTGGATTTAGATTTTGTCTCCGGAGATAGGCGAGCCTTTTCCCCCTGCTTCCAGTCTGTGTGCTAAGCTAAGCTAACCTGCTGCTGGCACTATCTTAATTTCAACCGTACAAACACAAGCTATGCTGTTCTTATCGTACTGGTATAACCTGCCTACTCAATTTCATTTCACTGCAGGCTGTTCATTTAAAGGTCACTACTACAGTTGTGCCATTAAGACCAAGATGAATGGGAGTCGGTCAGGTTACAGGTTGGCATCAGTGTGAAAAACAGAACGAGAGCCTCACTCCCTTAGGTAATCCAAGGCAGGATCTGTTGCTTCTGTCATAATGAAATAAAACCACCTGCTCAGGGTTCAAACACCCCGTGGAGCAGAGGGAGAGGGTAAACTGCAACTTTGGCTCTTTCCATTTCACAGGGAAGAAAGACTGTTTTTACAGCTGAGTATAGAAAACCAGGTTTTAATGCATTCACTGGATGGATTTGTGCATTTTTTAATGTTTCTATTTTGTTGCCAAACCCGTGAATGAGTCAGTCGGGAATGCAGCATGACATAGGAGAAACCATTTTTATCTGGCCCTGCCTGTTGGCTGCAGATTGCGACAGAGGAATAATTCTCCCTCTTTGATGTATGTGACAGCACTCCGAAAACTTGTCTTGGTGGTTTTGGAGAGAGGAATGGGTTTTAATTCACTTGATTTTCACCGCTGCGCAAGTTGTGTGCTGTGTTTACAGTTGCTAAGAGAAAGTTCATAATTGAGGCGCAAGGGTTTACCGATGACCTTTTAGTGGAGTCATAAATTGTCAGCTGGACCCTTCACCCCCCCTCCCCCCCCGGCCCCAGTCCTAGATCTCATGGGGAACGCACCATTTAAACCATTAGAGTGTAATGTGAGAGGAAGGGGCAGGGGCAGGTCGCATGGGTGGGTGTTGGGGTTGTGAGGCGGTCAGTGATTTTTTTTATTTTTTTAATCTGTCTTCTATTTCAGCCAAGGTCACCACTGCCTCTTGAGGGGTTGTAGTTAAGACACTTTGCATTCTGGGTAAAGGGAGCTATAGTCAAAATGACGTTGTGTAGTAGTGATGGGGTGGGGGCTATTGACATGGAGGAAATGAAGGAGACAAAAATAGAGAGAGGAGGACTATGAGGCTGTGGTGGAGGAGTTTTGGGGATACGAAGGCTGGTAGAGGTCTAAGCCGCCTTAGGCAAAGAAAGAGATGGAACAGGGCCAAGACGATAGAAGGTAGAAGAGGTGTGTCTGTAAGGGTTTGAAATTTAATCTCTGGTCACTGAATTGAAAGTGGGAGAGCTTGGCAGCGCAGGCAGAAAAGAGGGGGTAAGGGGGCTTCATCTAGTCAATTAAAAATGCTGTTAAAAAATGTATAAAAATGCATGTGGTTGGGGGTGACTCACATGTGTGCTTCTTTCAAACACTTTAATTGTCTTTTTGTAACGGCGGTTTGGGTGCCATTTTGAGCTGAGGACATATGAATATGTATGAATTTCCATGTGTGCTTGTTCCGCATCACATTGGCAAATTCCTCTCTTAACACATTTCATCCTCCTGAAAAGGAGAGCAGGGGGGCGAAAAGAAGAGATGGAGTAAAGGCTGCTGATGGGAAGTGAGTGTGAAGAGGGGAAGGATTTGACAAAGGGTACGCTGTGAACGGGGTTTGGCCCTGAGAGCTGTGTGCCAATTCTCGAGGCAATCTTGCAATCTAATTGAATAAGAATGTATTTTAGCCACTTAAAATAATGCGTTATAAAAAAACTTTTATAATGGAGGAGGAAAACAAGTAAATCCTATTATTTGTATGTGGGCGGACAAAGCATACTATTAGTATTGCCTTAAATTAGATACAGATACATCTGTTGATTTAACAGACATGCGAGACCAATTAATAGAGTGGAGCACTGGAGTTTATGCAGTCTGTGCATGTGTTTTTGTTTGTGTTTGCTTTATTGATTTAAACGCCCTGCAGTCCAGGCAATCAAGATGTTAAGCTTGCCATAGTTTCCTTCACATAAATCTTTCCATGTGCTCACACACACACTCACACTCACACTCACACACACACACACACACGCACACACACACACACACACACACACACACACACACACACACACACACACACACACACACACACACACACACACACACACACACACAAGCTGAACTCCCTCCTCCCCTCACACCACTTTACAGATGCATCCCCTGCAGTGGTGTACAGCAGTGACTCAGGCTCTGTATCCAAACATGATGCGCCGTCCCATTCCCCTTGCCTGCAGCTTCTCCTCAGCCGCGGCCGGCACCTCGCCGCCCCATTCATCAATGGGCATTAGGCTGTGGCGGGTAGGCAGACAGGTCAATCCACCTCCAGATGGGGCCATATTAGGAACAACCGCTCCATCCATCTGAGCCCAAACTACCCTGCCCCCTGCCTCACCTTTATGAACCCTCTAGAGTCTGAGACACTTTCTGAACATTTCAGGAGTTTAAAGTGGAGTCAGTGATTCTGCAGAAGGCTTGTTGTCAAAATCACTTTCTGTCAATATCAGTGAATATCTCCCCCCAATCCGTGACCCATCCATATTGTGTGTGTGTGTGTGTGTGTGTGTGTGTGTGTGTGTGTGTGTGTGTGTGTGTGTGTGTGTGTGTGTGTGTGTGTGTGTGTGTGTGTGTGTGTGTGTGTGTGTGTGTGTGTGTGTGTGTGTGTGTGTGTGTGTGTGTGTGTGTTTGTGTGTGTGCGTGCGTGCACTAAAAATCTGGTGTGAATATACAGCCTAGGCTCTGTAAGCGATAGGTAGGCAGCCTTTTTAAAGGGCGCCCACCTTAGCTGGCAACATGCCCGTTTACAGAGCCTATAAGCAGTGTATTAACATGTGAATCTTTTTTTTTTACGTACAGATCAAGAGGAGATAATCACTGATTTTGACTAAATGTGATTTTGATAACAAGCATTCTCCAGATTCGCTGACTCCACCTTTAAAATACTGAGGAGAGAAAATGTGGCATAGTGATACCACGTGATGATAAATAAATACATAAGCCTCAGATTGCATTATTCCTTCTCAAATCAGTCACATTTCCTCCCGCTACCATCAGCCTGTACTTGCAGCCAACTCTTCTCCGTCTCTGTTTTCCCTGGGCCCATCAAAGTTGGAGCTCTTGAATAATAAGATGAAAAGGGGGAGAGGAAGTGTGCGGCGCGATGGAAATGAGAGCCGCCATGAAATGGAGGTAGATTGAATGTGGATGGGAGCCACAGGTAACATCCTCTCCTCCCTCTCACCCCAAAACCCTTTTTACCCCACTCTGCCTCTCATTCCAGCCATCTTCCCTCCTCGCCATCTCTCCTTTATTTTGCTTCTGTCTCCTCCTCCTCTCTCTTCCTCTCTCCGTACTGTATATAGGACGTGCATGGTGTGGAGCGGTGCTTGGATAATTAGCGGTAGTTTATTAATTATGAATGAGAGCTGGTTCTGTGGGAGCCAGTGAGTGGGCCCTCTCTTGTAGAGAATCATCAATTAAACAACAGAGTTTCCCAGGCTTTTGATTAAAGATAAAGAGGAAATAGGAGGATCAATAGAGACCTGTTAGTGACTGGCAGTACAGATGAACAAAATGCAAGGGGGAAGGAAGGACAGACCAAATGTATGGACGGACAGACAAACAGACAAGGGGAGGAAGGAACCCCCGCCGTGTGCATACAACCAGCTCCCCTGCTTTGAGGTTCATGTGACAGCCGTTTGAAAGAGTGACTGGATGGTGTTTGGTAAGATGTGGGCGCATGAGACATTTGTGCGTGCGTTGGCGTGTGAACATTTCATGTGACACCGGCAGCGTGGTGGGAAAGCCTCGCGACCCGTCTGTACTTCAATCGTTACTCTGCCCACGCAGAGCAAAGCTTGGACCCACGCCAAGGTGCCAGCACACCGGAGTGCCAATCCCTGCTGTCTGTTCTCGCCCTCCTTTTCCCTCTCCCTCTCCCTGCCCTCGCTCGACTCTCTTCTCCTTTTGTTCTCTCTCCTTCCTCCTCCCCACACTTTCTTCCTCTTCCCCGTCTGTTGCTCCCCATCTTTTCTCACATCCCGCCTTCCGCCCCTCTGCCACTGCTTCTCACGGCGGTCGCTTGTTCAACCAGCTTTCAGTGTGACTGCTTCGGAGAAAAAGTTTGACCTTTTTTAAATTGAACTGGCATTACTTTCAAGTATACGTTTGTCTTAATTTATACAACAGGAGTGAAGCTGGAAAGGAAATGGTTCCGATTTTACAGCACAGCGAGAATAGCTTTTTGAGTTTGAATCCCGTTGATTCTTACGATATTACACACACATTCAGCAGGACACCTGCTGAAAAAGGCAGGCTGGGTATTATACACAGACAACACACACACACACACACACACACACACACACACACACACACACACACACACAGACAGACAGACAGACAGACAGACAGACAGACAGACAGACAGACAGACAGACAGAACCACACGCATGCACGCAAACACACACACACACACACACACACACACACACACACACACACACACACCTGCTGTCTCTGAACATATGGGCTTCTCGCACGGCCTCCCACATGTTCCAATTCTCAACAGCTTTAACGCTAGGGCCAAGTGTGCAGTGTACGGCCCTCTGATGCTGGTTAATTGACGCCATGTCCGATTACACCACGCACAGGAGGTTGCTTGGCTGGTTGCGAGGCTCCTGTCCAATGAGTCGCTATAAAAGTGGGTGGACAGTGCTCATGCTCATCACGAACACACACACACACACACACACACACACACACACACACACACACACACACACACACACACACACACACACACACACACACACACACACTCGCTCTCTCAAGCACTCACTCAAGGATTTAAAACTCCCAGCCCGTCTCTCCGTCCAGGTGGAGCATGAAAGGAAATTATCTCTCACCCATATTTCCATTTCAATTACTTGAAATGCCTCGCTTTTGAATTTGACTCTCCAGACCACATTGGGTAGGCCTGGTCTCAAAGATGTGTTAGCCTAATTTACTTATCGTACGAGGCCAGCAGTTCTGCTCTGAGACTAGTGTAATGTGAGTTAGGCAGCTGATTTAGAAATCATTCGGCTGCCTGAAAGCTTATCCACACCATAGGCCCGGTGCAAGTCTAAAAGCTGCTCTCTGTAAAAGCAATCAATGGCACAGTGCTGACAGCAGTCAAAACATTTTGTGGAGTAATCTATGAAATGAAAGAAATGCATCTTGAAGTATTCCTAAAAACAGTTTTCCTTCTGCGAGTGCTGCACTCAACATGTGCTTTCCGAAGTGTCCTTGTAACTGTGATAAGATGTCTGGTACAAATCAAAACAACTGACTTGATGGTTTGCAGTCTTTTCTTCGGAATTTGCATCTATATTTTGACCATTGGCCTTGTTTAGTGTATTCTCCCATGTGTTTATCCTTTCCAATGCGGGATGCCTTTCTGATGTGCTGAGCCGCCACCAATTTCAAGTTGATTTTGCTCAAATGGTAAACTATTTCACATGTAGATCTACTCATCAGTGTCACTGGCTTCTGTTTTATGCCTCTGATATTGAGTTGAAGCTGGAAAATAAATGCCTCCCTCCTTCCCCATACTGTGTATATCCCCAAACCTATCTTATTTCTTATTTTGTCACCTTTGATCACTATAAACAGCATCTGGTGCTTACGGACTAACCAGATCCCCTCCCACTCACAGGAAGACCAGCTAATAGAACATGCATCCCAACATCTGGCCGGCTCTGCCCTTTCAGCAGCAACTGCATATTAACGCCACTGGAAGCTTAAAACCAAACATATTTTGGTATCATGTGGCTACATATTTTGTGCTCTTTGAGATTCCAAGTGAATCCTTATACCCTTTCCCCCCCTCCACCCCCCACCAAGGCAGCAGCTCACTTCTATTGGCTTTCCTCTTGTGTAGCAACTGGCCAGGTTACATGGCGTCATCCTCATTACTCAAATCCCCCTTCAAAGCTCTTCACTCATCGTGGCTTGAGGATATCTGAGGCAGCCTCCATAGGTTCTTTGGGGAGCCAAAGCTCAGATCATCAAGTCAACCAGCCACTGCAGCAGAAAGCAAACTTCAGTGGGATCCTAACTTCCTTGTTTACTTGTGATTGGTTTGGGATTTTTGGCCGCTCAGTGTTTTGCTGTCTTCACATGTGCCCTCACTCAAAATCAAAATCAAAGTGATCTGACTCTTGGCTTTTTTTTCTGCCTTAAGAGAAATCCTCTCAGATGAATGTATAATGAGAGCTCTCAACTTTTGTGTGGGATGTTTGCTATCATTAGCAGCAACACCACTTTGTGAGTGTATGCATGTACAGGGAAACATGGCCTGAGGCTGACATCCGCTACGGCCCAGACAATCCCTTGTTTTTGAAGAAATGGAAAACCTGATGAGAGCTGAATACAAAAAAGTTAAACAGTATTCTGTTTTGAATTGATTTGTCTTCGTGCTGCTTCGTAGAATAAGAAAAGTATACAGTATCTGCCCTTGTGCTGAATAAAAGAAGACGACAAGCTGAAAGTTCATAGCAGCGTTGCACCATTTGGGTATATTTGAACTCCTTTGCCGAGTTCTGCATTTATGAAACTGGTCAAATCAATGGTACAAATATTTATTTAAAAAATATATATTTTTGAGACATTTGCCATCAAGTTCGCTAGGCTTGCTAGCTTGGACAGCCCCCCTGCCCAAAAATCTTTCTAGAATTAAATTTTATTTCTAGAGGGGACTAACCAGCACAGCACAGATGAAAATAGAAGGACTCTTTGAGAGTTAATGTGACTGGGGCTGACATGTAACCAGATTGTTATAATTAATCAAGTGTAGTGAAGTCTACATAACTATATTTGGAAAGTTGAGCACTTTAATTTTGCTGTGCCACTCTTTGATGTGGCGGGATATTAATAACTGAATGTAATTCAGCAGTTGTGCATGAATATACTCAAAGAGAGACTCATATGTTTATTCCCATACTCAAAGAGACTCTGCCAGAGTCAATTTCTTGTTGCCATAGCGCCTGTTGGCATTGACTGCAGAAGGAGGGTGAGTGAGAGCATGACATTAAGAAGAGCGATAAAAAAGTGAAGGGTGGATGTTGAGGTTAACGAACAACTACTGTATATAGCTGAATATTTGGCTATCCAAACCTCTGTTGCTGTCTCCTTCATTCCTTGTCGTTCCGTGCCTTCACTCTGTCTCCCTGACAGACTTCCCACAGCATGACTCATTCTGATTAGCACCGGGCAGCCATTTCAAAGCTCACAGAGGATTTGACATATAGCCTAAAACCGAGGCCCTCTCCCCAATTCCTATGTGGTCAGAAGTCTGCTACACAAGAACAGACCAAAAAAAGGACAAATGAAGCAGCCGCCCTGGCCCCAGACCCATGAAGCCAGCCATCTCATTCAAGAGCACAGAAATTGATGAACTGTGTCTGTCCTTTTGCAACGGCCTTTAAATCCCATTTAATGCCTCTGTAACAGCTAATCATTTGTGTCTCTGTGGGTTGGTGTTCATGTGAGATTTTCAAACAATGGCTGCTCCTGATAAGGTCTGTTTCGGGGGGGGGGCGGATTTGGGAGTGTTATTCAGCAACCACTCGGGATGAGTAAAAATTGAGGCTCAGGTTGTGACAGCTGTCCTTATCTTGTCATGAGCCAAACTGTTTCAGCGAGAGAGCACGGCATTACCACACTGCTGGCGAGGCTGCCTTTCCACTATCTTTCCATTTGTCTCCAGCCACTCCGAAATCAACCCTCTATTTCCGTTGTTATCTCCCCATGTCATCTCACTTTGACTCGCAAGTTAATTTGTGTTCTTTCTCTATCCTACTCGGTGCTTACCTTTCTCGCTCCTCTCTTCCTTTGACGCTCTCTCCACTTTTCTGCTTTTCACATTTTTTTCCACCATTCTCTCCTCCACATAGACATGTCTCTCTCTCTCTCTCTCTCTCTCTCTCTCTCTCTCTCTCTCTCACACACACACTCTTTCTCTCTCTGTCTCACTCTCTCTCTTTCTTTTTCTCTCTCTCTCTCTCTCTCACTCTTTGTTTCCTCTCAATAAGGGTTCCTGGGCTTGACAGCTGTCCTTCAGCTGTACACAGTGTTTCCACGGCCAAGCTAGCTGCAGATGGAGAATGATGATCTGCGTTGTGTCTTTGTCAGAAATGCTATATGCATACATCATACAGGCAGGCAGTTATCTTAGAGGCTGTATTGGATTTGAAAGGATGTTCAAATTCATAGCTCGGAGCTCCAGTGCCAAGGTATTTCTTAAACTGTTATGTGTCAGAAATTAATAATAACAGACTTTATACTTCGAGGCTGGACTTTTTTCTTTGTTGGTAGGAAAACCAAGCCTGACATTGGCAAGGGAATATTGAATAGCTGTGTTTCGCACATGGTTCCATAGAACAGGGATTGTGGGAGATAGAGTGAGAGAGAGAAAGCCAGTTCCAAATGATGTGGCCTCAGGCCATCTGTGCAGCAGTGAAACCCCGGAGATCTGTCAATAAACAGGCAGGTTGTTGTTGCAGGATCAATGCGTGGCCCGGGGCATTGCTTCACTTCTAATTGCCATGTGACCTGACCGTACAGCACATGCTCTACGATGATGTGTGCCAAAATCTTTATAGTGCTTCTCACGGTGTCAACAGTGTTCAGCTGTAGGGGACATTATTTAGGATTGTTAGGCAGTGTTTGGCATTGCATGAAAAATCATTAAGAACCGCATGCAACAATATTACTGCACTTTTTGGGATTTATTTTTTATTTTTTTCCAACCATTCCAAACTGAACAGCTGCCATTTATTTTTATTTTTTTCAGTGTTTGTTTTTTTTTTGGCTTGCCATAGTTATATGGTGAATAAAAACGTCAAGGTATTAACAACAGAGTGAAATGTTTTAAACAACAGCTTAACAGCAGATTGAAATGCCTCTTTATGGAGCTCATGATAGCCTATGTTCAGACAGGAACAAGAACAAGTGCAACACAGAACAGCTGTTGCTACCTGCTGTTCACTGACCAACTGCAACCCATAGATTATTCCCGTTACGCTCATTTGTTCATAATTTGTCGCCTTTAACACTTTTTATGATAAATTGGACATTTGCAACATCACACTTTTCGCAGCTAACACTGGAAGCTCACTCAGTTTACCTCTTTATATGCTTTTTAATCAATAAAAAACATTGACAAGATAAGTCTCCAGAATCTCATTCCAACCACAGGGACTTGAGTGTCTCTGGTCTAACATGAAGACAGACATTGTTAAAGGAGGCAGTTTCTCCACTGACAATAGCCGATATAGTCCGGGAAGAAGTACAGCCTGGGGCCATGTTGTGTTTTTCGAGGGGTTTCTTGCTGTGCTTGCTCTTGGCGTGTCCACCTACACACACTGAATGCATCATGTATACATTCTCTCAGGGCTGTTCAGACTCAATCTGGAAAAAGTAGGAAAACTTCAGTAGAAGTAGACCAGACAGTTTTTTTGTTGTTGTTTGTTTGTTTTCTAAGAAAAGTGGGTAAATGCAGGATTTTTTTTTGTTATCACAAAGGGGCTCTTTGAGCTCATTGAGGAATACACAACCCTGCAAGGGTATCCAGAACCCTGCAAGGGTATCCAGAGGAGGAATCTTCTTACATGCATAATCTAAAGCATCACCCCTCTTAACTTTGTTGGGTAAAATTAAACTCAAGTATTTGTTTTGGTACTCACACAGGATGAGAGTGTTTGAGGAGAGATTCTGGTGACATATTCTGGGGGGGTGGAGGGGTGGGGTTTAGTCTCCTGTCTCTTTGACTCTGCAGTGGTATAGTCTGTTGCTCAATAGCCTGGAGATAGCCAGTCGATAAAGAGCCATTTACCCTGTTATTTAGGGGACAATATAATGTCTGTAGCAACCGATCTGCCGGATTAGAAAGAGCACAAAGAACCTGCCTGACATACCAGAGCTTTAATGGGGGGGATGCAAGAGAGAGAGCTGATGGAACTGTGTGTGTTGGACTCTTGTTTGTGTTATGTTGCATTTGATACCTCTCCACTGACTCTGTGACAGGTAACATAGAGAGAACTACTGCTCTACTGTACAGCCTTTAAACCCCATGTATCCCTGAGAGTGCATCGTACGCAAGCCCTCACAATCAATACTACAAGTGTCCTGCATATCTCACCTGAGCTGCTTTTCCTATGTCGGTGCCATGTCCTATAAGTGAGAGTTTACCAACACATTGCTCCGCAGACGTTGTCTCATCGCTTGTGACTATTGAATTAACTTGAAAACCAGTGCGGGGGCCATCGACTCCCAAAGGGAAATGGCTTTTATTGATTTGATCCGCTCGGCGAGAGATTCCAGGTAGTAAATTACATTGTTCAACGACGAGGGAAGCTCCAACTTGAGCCACTTTTATGTAAATAGGGCTTGATGTTATTGGGTGAGTGAGCACAGAAGAAGAAAAAACAATCCGTTGAGATATTATCCCTGACGTGTGTCATGCGAACGCCTTTACTTTTAAGTGCAACACGACGGATGGAGGCCGGCCGCGAGAGCCTTATGGGGTAAAATAAAGAACAGAAGCTGTTAACCGGAACACCACTCCCTTTGACCGTCTGTGGGCATTATTCAGGTCAACGAAGCAACATCTCTTTAAATGTGTGTCTCAGCCTAGCACCATTGTTTATTAAAAAGGGCTCTTTTGTGCTTGCACTCAACACATGTGGCACCATTGAATGGACACGCTCTCTTTTCCTAATTGACTGCACTCTCCACACTTCTTCAAGTCCTCCTTTTTTCTTCCAATTTCCTCTTCTCTGCCCCTCCTCCTCGCACCCTTAAGCTCTACTCCCTCATCATCTGTCTCACCATTGTTATAGCTGTCTGCACCGAGACGACCACCTCCCTTCACTCCCCCGACTCATGACTTATAGCTCAGCGCTCGGGTAGAAATCTGCTTGGGAACCATCTCTGTAAACACAGGACCACCATTTTTATGCACAACTCTCCCTCTTCTTACCGTCCTACCATTCTCCCTCCCTCTCTCTCTCTCTCTCTCTCTCTCTCTCTCTCTCTCTCTCTCTCTCTCTCTCTCTCTCTCTCTCTTTGCCTTTCATCTTTCAAAGCTCGTTCTTTAAATCTCGCCCTGTGAAAGTCATCCAGCATCCCACCCCTGATCCAGTCACCATAACCAAATCTACTACACAGGCACAAACCGGAAATCCAATCCAATCCAAAATCCACTTGGCAGAAATGTCAGGCTACTGGGTAAAAGTGTGAGAGATCTTTGCCCAGCCCCTCCTAAATAAACCATCCACACTTTCAAAATGAAGCCCCAAAAATAAAGACATGATTTGCCGTGATGTAGAACAGGACCAGAAAGAGAGGAGTGTGGGAGAAACGCAATGAGGGTGGAGGTGAGGTAACGGCCTTTGACTGATGGGGCACAGACTGATTGAAGGGAATAGATGCAGATAGCAGAGAGACACCAACGAAAGGAGTGACAGCAAGAAAGATAGAGACGTATGTGGCTGAGCTGGCAGGCTCCTTCGCTGATTAACATGCCTCTCAGCCACGGCGGTGAGAGTGATCAAACTTGCACACAGGCCTTGGAGTTACGCCTGCAATTCAATGATAGTGTGTATCCCTGTGTGTGTGTGTGTGTGTGTGTGTGTGTGTGTGTGTGTGTGTGTGTGTGTGTGTGTGTGTGTGTGTGTAAGTATGTTTGCTTTGACTTCTGATCTGCTGCTTGGCACACATTCAGGCATGTGTCTGTTCACAGCTGCCTTGTGTGCACGGTTGTCAACTGAAGACGTCTGTTGATTGACACCTCGAAACATTCGTTTGTGTGTGTGTGTGTGTGTGTGTGTGTGTGTGTGTGTGTGTGTGTGTGTGTGTTTGCTTTTGCGTTTGAGCTGTATGCCACATGAGTATTGACATTCAAAGCAACGAGGGAGGGATACAGCAGGGGGGAAAAGAAGGCAGTGTTTCTGTAGTGGTAAACTCCAATTGCAGCTGATACAGGTGGAATTTGTCAGGCCATATTTTTAGGAGCAGGTGGCTGACTTGTGGCAACCGGAGATTGGGAGAGTGTGAGGGAAAAAAAGTGAGATGAAAAAAAAAAACCTGTGGAGATGATATGCATGTGTGTGAGTCCAGGATTCTGATAATATACTGAGATTTGAGCAGTGTGTGCAAGCTTGCATTAACGTCCGCAGCCTGGGTGCACGTGTACGCGATCGTCGGCGTGAAATCAAAGGCTGGAGCCTTACATGTACACTCTTCTATGTTTACCAGTGCCAGCCCTGCTCTGTTGGACTACTGCTGGAGGGGGTGGGGAGGTACCGAAGACTCTGTACCTCCCTGTCTATGTCGGAGAGGAGAAAATTGCTTTTAGATGCTGCTTATTATTTGGGCGTTCACAGCGGAGCGCCTGACAAGATGATTTTCCTGTAAAATTTTCCATAATAAATACAATATTTGGCCACAGCGGCCGGGCATTTTATTGCTGAATGGTAGAGCTTGTGGCTTGTGAAGTGATTCGTGAACAGTGAATTATTATTATTATTATTTCAACCTTGAATTGAATGTGCTGGACTGGACAGTAGGAATCATGGAGTGGCTTCATGTTGCAGTGCATTTGGAGTTTCATGCAGGGCGCAGGAGGGAAGATAGGGGAAGACTAGTGGTAAACAGCATTAGCATGCAGAGATGTTGTTGAAGCCCTACATCTATACTCACCTCCGTGTTCCTTCTTCTTTGTCCTCGTCTCCTGACAGCTCTTTTCTGCGCTATATCACAATCACTTAGATAGCCATTTTCATGCTGCCATTTCACACATTATGTGTATATCGTACAATCTGACCTGGCAAAATATTTGCTCATTCAGTAATGTTAACTGATTCAAACATGTATTTATTACATTTTTGAATAATTGGTTTGATTCAAAGTTCATAACAAGATGCATTTCAAACATGCTAAACTGAAGTCATGTTATATGATCTACTTACCCAATAACCACTTTGAATGAGAAAATGAATACACGCATCTGTCATGAGGAACCGACCCGGAATAGGTTATATTAGATATATAATATAAATATCACATGTGTTTTTCTGATTGCTAAGCAGTTTGAAGCATTACATCTCTATGATTTTTGATATCATTATCATAACAGCAATGGTTTACTCTGCTTTAAGTACATCACAGTTTTTCTCCCATTATTTTTTTCTTTTCTCTTGTATTTTTTAAAAACTGGATTAATAATATCAGGTTGAAAATTGCTTTGCAGTTACACCATTTATCATAGTTATGTACTCAGCGTGTATGACTCATAATTCATAGTTCATTTGCATTCTGCTCGATTCCTGTTTAATCGACTAATTCTATTACCAGAAACCATACGTCAAATGATGCGCAGTGAGTAGTGCTATTGTGCAAAAACGAGCAAGGAATTTTGAAGAGTCTGTTTTAAGTGCCCTCTACTTTTCCCCTGCTTTGCCCTCCACCGGACCTAATGCCCCCGCTTGTTGCCATTACAATAAATCCAGCTCTCCTCCTGATTAACAAGCCAAACGGGGAAAAAGGCCCCTGGATGGGAACACATTGCCCTATTGAGTTACTCCTGAGTATTTTCTGAAGATAATACATGTCCTTGAGGGAATTTTAGCTGAATAATCACATCAAGAGTGATCCTGTCATGCTGCAGAACCTTTTATTGCCATTAGCAAGGTTTCTGTATATTATTTATAACCGTGCTGGAGATTATCACCTTGTGTGTTTTCCTTTCCTGGCTTCATGAAGCCTCCAGCCAAGTGATGGATGGAGTTGCTTTTAGCCTCCCGTCGGTCTCGGAGCGTGTTTTTCTTTTCATTTTTTTTACTGCAGTGTAGCTGGGTTCCTCCTACATGGATGGTTTGAGTGTGATTAATGGCCCTGGCCCCTGATCTTTGCTCTGCTAATGATGGCTGTAAACTGGTGGGAAGCCAGAGGTCAGGCCTATCTCCAGCGTCGCGATGTTTCCCCTTGTCTCGTGAAGCATGTTGAAGCTTTGAAAGATGAAAGAAAGCAGGGAGAAGTAACATGGAGGGAATACATATAAAAAGAGATGAGCGTAGGGAGAACGGAAGATTTATCATGACATCCTTTCTTGGAGAGTCTTTCTCCTGAAACACATACCTATAATTAACCTTTAGACGTTGCCATACGGTACTGCAACGTCTCTGCTGTACTCCTTCTAGACCGCGACTACAGCTCTTCTGTCTCCAGGTGTCTCAGCAGCTGTCATTTTGAAGGTTAATGACAGTGACACAACTCCGTGGAGCGCTCCAGTAAAATATATCCATTCATCAACAATAAGCTCTTGCAGGTATTACATTACCGCTCTCATTATCTTATTTTTTAACGCTAACCTTTAAATCCCCTGAAATGATATTTCCATTAAGACACTGGTGCTGGTGATGGGAGATACTGTACAGACTGGTGTAACATGGCCTCGCAGGCAGAGGACATGTTCTCATGGTCTATTTCGACAAAGGAAGCAGTGTTATAGAAATGTTTAGTCCCATTGCACACGCTGCACATATTCCCCGCTACAGAAATCCAAATGTATTTCTCATTGCATGGGAAAATCAGTGTTCTGTGTACAAAGGTCACTCTCCATTTTTCATTTGCTGTGCACTCCCCCCTCTGTTTTTTCTCTGTCGACCTTTTTCTCTTTCACTCCCTCCCTCTCTCTCTCTTTCTCTCTTTTTAAATATGTGCGACTTTATGGAGGCTCCAGGATTTCATGGTGATGCAAATATCGAGTAAACAGACCCCGGGTCACACGAGTCCCGAGCAAAGGGGGAAGAAATGCTGTGTTCGTTTTCGCTGTTGTGGAAGGAATTCCCACATCGTTTTTACATTAGGGCAGAGAGAGAGAGAGATAGAGGGGGAAGACTGTGGTTTGGCTTAAGTGAAGGCACGATGCTCAGAGGAAATGTGCATGTTGGTTGTTTTGGTGTGTGCATGTGTGTGTGTGTGTGTGTGTGTAGAGTGTATAATGCATGAGCTCATCCACAGGGGCATCTGTGTCAGGTCAGAGGATGTACTGTACATCTGGGGTCAGCAGAGCATGTTTTAAGGTGGTTTATTTTATTTATACAGGAACTCTTTTTTCATATAGATTGTTTTACTCCAGGGGAAATGAAATGCACAAACAAACAGCGGGAACAATCAGATGCAGTTTAGAACACAAACACGGCTGAGCTCATCGAATGCTCAAGGGAAAACTAATGTTTTCAACCTGCCTTGCATTGTTAATGTTTTGCACATATATTGCACTCTGGCAAAGAACTCCAACAGGTAGGACCATATAAATCAAATGCTTTTAAGTTAACTTTGGATTTTACCAATGGAACAACCAGAGGCCATGTTTCAGAACACATCTGAAAGCTGCATAGGAGGCAGGTTGGAGAGGTAATGATCAAGGCAACGCAGGGCTTAAGGGACAAGAAGTAAAATATTGTAATGAACTTGTGAACTAACTTGAGGCCAATGTAAAGATCTGACAAGTGTGATGTGATCATACATAATCTTTTTTGTTAAGACTCTAATAGGCTGTAGTCAGCCCAAAGTCTTTTAAGGTAGACCATTCCATTGAGGATGGTGTTTCAGTGAAGAACCAGCTGAGTATCCTACACAATATTAAGAATGTAGGTCCTATGCTAATGTTCATTGCTTATTCATCAAAGCAGTGCATTGCAGACAAGAGGAGGAGTGAGGTATGGATCTCTTATTCTCTTATATTTCTAACTTGACAGCTTTAGATTTATTTCATTCACAAGCTTGTAATTCTCCACCTGAATGATGTTATTAATTGCAGATATTTAGAAAAGCCTGAATTTTCTTAAGTTGCCATTGGACATGTGTTCTTCCAGGGAGAAAAAGGCTGAGCACAAATAATAACAACTTGGTTTTGTATTTTTTGGATTGCAGGAAGTTGTGGAACATCAAGTCCTTAAGGTCTTTAATGCATAAAATCAGTGATTTCACACAGCAATGATCTCTCCAGGGGACAAGGATAGGGCATTGTAAAACAGTGTGTAATCATTTTTCATTTTCCTTTATTTAACCTTAATTGAAAGATCAATTGAGGGGTGACCCTCTTTTACAATGATGTCGAGTTTGTACAGATACACAATATACAATGAGAATACATAACAAGTTTACACACACACACACACACACACACAGACACACACACACACACACACACACACAGACAACAACAATTTAAAACATTCAGATCAATTGAATGAAATAGATAATAGTCTAATTAAAACAGTTACAAGTGTAGAGGGGCTGATTCAGAATAATAATTTTAAATTGGTTAACAGTTATGAGTGTATTTATTTTAATTGTATGTTGTAGGCTGTTCCAGGAGTCAGGGGCACTATGGCTAAAAGCGGTTTTACCAAGCTCAGACCGGGCATAGGGGACAAATAACATGAGCATGTCAGTTGAGCGGGTTTGATAAAGCCCATCTGGAATAAGCAGCATTTCTGTCAAATAGAGTGGTAGCTTTCCAGTCAGAGCTTTATATATACAAATATGCCAATGTGCATCACGTCTCTCCTTAAGGGAGGACCACCCAACCTTTTCATATAAAACACAATGGTGTGTATCATAAGCATCTCCTGTAATGAATCTCAAAGCAGAGTGAAATACAGAGTCTAGGAGTTTAAGGCATGAACGAGATGCATGCCGATAAACCACATCACCGTAATCAAGGACAGACATAAAAACTGCCTCAATAATCCTTTTCCTACTGAACAACGGGAAGGTGGCTTTATTCCTATAAAAATATCCAATCTTTTGTCGCAGACGACAGACAAGATTTTTTATGTGAAATGTAAAAGAGAGTTAATCAACATAAGTATTGTCATATGGCTTATGTTTTTGATTTATGTGATCTAGGGGCAACATGTTCAGGTTGAACCAAATTGGTCCTAGTATTGACCCCTGAGGGAATGCATTTCCATACAAAGAAATCCAAATGTTCTTCCTTGCTGCAAACCAGGCAAGTAAAGAGCCTGAAGGTCCTTCCAGCTCTTGGCTCAGTAGATATATCTGGCATTAGAAGGTTACTATTGGCTCTGTGCTCTTCCTGTCTTCTTTCTTCATCTTTCTTTATATCTTATTTGGACATTCCTTGGCTTCACTCTCTTTATTTCCGGTTAGACTCCCCTCACTCCCTTGAATGCCTGACTTGTCTCTTTCACCTCTGCTTCTCTTCAACGCTCCGACTAGTGCATTATTTTTGTCATTGTGTTTGTCTTATCTTGTCACCACCCCACTCTCCCAACACTCATTTTTACAGCCTCTGTGTTCATTTCCATTTTTGCCTTAAATCCTCCCTCCCAGGCTTTTTCTCTCTCATCTTATTCTCGATTCCCTTTCTTCCTCTCATATATGCTGTGTACAGCATCTTATATTATTGCTGATTGAAGGAAATGCCAAGTGGCATCAGGCTATCACCTGTCATTGATTCTACACACTCCATTAAGCAGCCTCTCCTGTCTCACCAATATAACTGTCTCACCAATATAACAATTAGGCCTGTCTGTGGGAAATCTATGGGGTGTCTTTAAGTCTACATAAAGAAAATGGAACTCTCATAAAAATCCACCATTGCGTACCTAATACACTTTCCTATGGACCCAACACATTCTCATGTACCAAACTCTGAAGCTCATCTCAGCGATGTGGAACAATACAAGTAGAGCACAGTAAAGCAGCAGCAAAGGAGCATTTCTTAGAACATTAATTCCTCTTAAAAGTTTACCCATTTAAGGTTCAAGTTAAAAGCCTTCGGGTAGTTTGCCTCTCTTACAATGAAGGCATTATTGAGGCAAACAGTCAAGGTCCTAGTTTTACTACTTCATATTCTACTATCACTGTAGCTTCCACTTCTGTCACCTTGCAAGGATATTTATATTATTATATTTCGAACATTACGAAGACCTTTGTGCAACTATTATCAATCACAGAGATCCACAACAACACATCAAATCAAATCCAACAACTGTTTCAAACCTGCATTCATTTATGAAGTGGGTTGATGGTGAACCAAAACAATAAAGATGTGGGCTGCTAAGGAGTGAGCTGAAGGAGGCTACAATACTTGGAACTGAGGTCAAGTGTACTGTTGTTCATCATTGCTCATTATTGAGACAATGCCCAATTCACATGCAAGTGGTCATCAGTTGCTAAGATGAAAATATTAGTAAGGGCAGCTTTAAAATGTGTAATAGTTGCAGATGATATTTATAACATCATCCTTTTTGGTGAATAAAATGATGATAAATGGATTTGAGCGGAAATAGAATATGTAGGCTTTTTTTTTTAGCCGGGCCACCAGTGTGGAAAGGGAGTTCTGTTCTACCAGCACTGATACCACTGTATAACACTTGACAGTCCCCCTGTTAAATATTTTTTTAAATAAATACCCCGACCGCCACAGTGTCCCCATTAATGCTGCTCAATTTCGCTACCAATTTCTCTATATCTAGGACACACGCATAATCTTGGTTTCCGTTCAGCCGCCCAATTTTTTGTGCAAGTACTTTATGGCTGTATACTGGAAACACATCGAGAGCATCAACATAACTGGGGTTCATCCAGAGCAAGAGACAAACCTAGGTGTGACGAGATGGCAGAAATGAAAAGTTAGAGAGGTGGACGAGAGGAGACAGCTAGAGCCATGGCAACTGTAATAAGTGGCAAAAACATTTCAGAGCATATTTGCACCTTCATTTGATGATGAAGTGTTCTCTTTGCACGCAAATGATTCAGTCTCCCTGGCAGCAGACGGTCACAATCCCAGTGTAACCACTATCCAAGTCCACATTGCAGGCATTCCTCACATTTCTTCTTTACCATAAACCCATTTACTGTTCTCTTTCAAGCCTCTGTTCTTTAGCCTGACTTCACTCTGTATCAAATCATTATCAGTCCTCATTAGGGCTCCACGAAAGACACTGGACATCATTGATTGGCTGGTGATTCACTGTCTAAGTTATCCAGGGGGTTGGCCACAGTGGAGATCATTCTGAGGTGGCGTTGATGGGGTCCTGGGAGACATAGCACCACTCCAAATGCAACTGCACTACTTCTATTCATCTTTTAATGACTTTGTTCAAAAACTTACCCCTCTAAACACCCGCAATCAAATTGATGTGTTGCTTTGGACACCGAAAAATTGACACGTTTTTGTAAATCCTGTTGAAGCGAATGGAGCATGGTGGTGAAGGCGGGAGTCCTGTTTCATCAATAGTGAACAAGAACCGGTTGGTTGTTATTAAAGCTCAGACAGAAGTTTCGCTTGACCAACTATCATTTGCCATCTGTATTAACGTGGCACTCAGATAAGACTTTGGAATGTCGCCTTAAAACAAGCCCAATCCATCAATATGTTTGTCACAGCACTGAAAACAAAAAGTCCCCACAATGGAAGAACTGACACAATAGTTTTCTACTGTCAGTGTTGTTTTATTATACTGTATGCTTAAACCCGCAGAGCCCACACAGAGTGCTGGCTTCCATATGACTTCAGTTACATCTACTGCCATTTCAAATTCGAAACATGGAGTGCTATAGCACCCTAGGGTTGCATATTTTAGATTACAGTCTCCTCCAAACAGCAACATTTATATGTGACTTGCAGTGCGTCTCGTTCAATGATGATGGCATACTGTTATACAGCTTGTGCCATGCGGCGAGGCCCCTGAATGGACTCGGCTGCGACCATTCGTCATAATTATAGAGATACTTTGGCTCTTAACCATTTGTGTGCCCACACCAGACACAGCACACACACACTCTCTCTCTCTTTTATACTTGTGTATCTAGTTATTCTGCTGTCCCGTGAAATTGTATAGCCCAGGGTGTCTAATTATACTAATCGAATGCGTACCGCCTGACATTTATTCATACATTATTAATAGCAGAAACAAAAGAATCTCTGATTGGATATACTGACTTCCTGACTTCTCATATTCCCCCCCACCCCTCCTCTCTCTCTCTCTTAATGTGTCTCACTTATCTCTCACTCCATCTCTCTCCCTCTCTTTCTCCCTCTCCCTCTCTCTCTACCCCATGACCTCCTTTCTTCTTCTGGTGACTCTTTCCCCTTCACCTCCTGTAATTTTGCTTGTGGGTGTTGAGTCATTAGAATGCCTCCCACTTCTATGCTGATGTCAGTGCAGGGAATTTGAGAAATGCCCCATAAAGATTATGTGTCCTGATAAGGTTATGTCTGGGACACCATTAAAGAGATGGGCTTCACAAAGGCTGTTTGTATCCTCTGGGGGAGAGAGAGAGTGGGAGAGAAAGAGAAAAAGAGAGAGAAAACTGAAAATGACTGCAAGACATAAAGTATGTGTGGCATAGAGTTTAGTATGCCAGCATTCTCCAATGCTGCATTTGATTCATTTATCTTCTGTTGAACTTTACTTAATGCTATACTTAATTTAATTTAGTTTCAAGATTTGCACTATATGGCTAAATGAAAGTAAAAACGTTTTGGTACTTTTGTAGTGCGGGGCTGTTGTTTTTTTATTCATATAAAAATATATAAACATGGCAGCAGTGGCCATTGTTCCGCATAGTGTTGCATTAATGATATTTGATGCAATGGCGTGCTTTCAGTTTTGTTGCAACTTTGGGGGAAGGCTGTTTACTGTTTCAAGATGAAAATGACTCTGTGTACAAAGTCAATAACGAAATGGCTTATCCAGTTTGGCATTGAAGAGCTTGGCATGCACAGAGCCCTGACCTCAACCCTTTCCAAACACCATTATATGAACTGGAGCACCAAACACCAGAGCCCACACTCTTGTGCTCCTTTGGCTGAATGGGAACAAATCCCTGCAGCCAGGTTCCAAGATCTTTTGGAAAGACTTTTCAGTAAAGTGGAGACAGTTGCAGCAGCATATTAATATCAAGGGTTTTGGAATGACATGGTATCACATCATTTTCGGGTTATCGCATGCTTTTGGTCGCTGTGTATGTAATTGTATATATTGAGAGTCCGTTTTTATTGTATCATACTCACCATTGCAGATGTATTGATAGTTTTTGTTCATTAAAACTGCTTTGCTTTTAACATCTTGAACGAAACTGTGGATGCCATACAATCAGCAAAGTGTTTTCCATTTGCATTGTTTTACACATCTGTGCATTTGGGACCACAGTAAAATGCTAAGGAGATTTGCATGAAGAAATACAACCCTAAGTATTCAAATTCGAGTTGTTGCAATTGTGCGTGACATATTATGTGTTTGCGGCGGTGGGGACGGAAGGCCTCGCCGCTCGATTTGAAAAACAAATGACTCATCGCGTTCAGCAATAGGACGACAACAAGATGAGAGTGGAGTTATGAGGTTTAGTAAATAGCAGTTTGTGAAATTGGTTGGAAAACACTATTCCATATGGGGAGTGGAAAAATTGAAGATGTTTACAGATGAGTCAGTGCTCAAAATAACAAAAACTTTGATAAAAGTGTCTTTTGGATGCACATGAATTCCACAGCAGCTAAAAAACAAATGCAGCAACAACACACAGAGGTGGCGTACAGCCAGTCTAAGGAACAGTCATTGATGTATTTTCTAGATGGCCCTGGCAGGGGAACTTCATTTGGTTATCATTTTATTTCCACATGAATCACATCCGAGACCTGCATGTGCTGCTGTACCTCCCGATGAAAAATAGCGACAGTTAAGCTCCGGAGCTGGAGAGGTGATTTGCGTCGCTGCAAGCATTTAATTTAAGCAAACCACCACTTCTCTCCCTCTCACTCTTTCACATCTAGGATAATGCTTGATGTCTAGAGCGTGATTGGGCCTTTTACTCACTCTATGCCTCAACAGATTTTCCTTTGGGCCATTTTCCATAGGCAGTATATTGCCCTCTGACTTGCCCAAGATGTTGCCCCTTTGCCTCTCTGATTCTTCTCACACACGTCATAGGCGTTCTGCTGTTTGATCTGGTGCTGTTGGTGATCAAGCTATACACCCAGAGCTGACTGGGCACTTTTAGGAGATATTGAGATGCTGTAAGGGAGATATAGCTTCAGTCAAGAGAAGCATCCAGTCAGTTAGTTTGTTTGCCAGTGATTGAGTGAGTGAATGTTTTATTGGTGTATTTAAACGCATGTCTTTTTCTTCTGCCTCATCTACCAACCGATCAACTCACCCCTTTCCTTTTTTGTCTCTTCCACAGACTCCACCGTTGCGTTGCCATGGCGACCTTGGCCCCTCCCTCCTTCCTCCTGCTGTGCTGGCTGCTCTTCCGAACGGCGAGCTCAGCGTTCCCCGAGGAGTCGGGACCCCTCAACTTCATCCCCACTGAAGGTAGAATTGAACTCCTGACTTTACTCGCCCTCTAGCCGCCTGTACTCGCTTGCATGCCTCTCTCTCTCTCTCTCTCTCTCTCTCTCTCTCTCTCTCTCTCTCTCTCTCTCTCCCAGGTTGTGATGTGTGAGGTGGAGACCTGACAGGCAGAGTGTTGAATGGTTGGAGGGGGGGTCTTATAGAAAGACGTAAGGTCATGGTGTGGGCTATGGAGGTCAGACTGGCGCTCACACCCAGAGTGTCGACTGGTGTCCAGGTTTAGGAGGTGTGTGGGGTCCCGCTCAGGAATGGGGCCAGACTAGTGAGGGAAGGGGCGCTCTCGTATTGGTGACTTTTCCCACACAAGCACTCAGACCCTCGAGAGACGCATGCTCCTCACACACTCAGACTTGCCGTCTCCATATCAAGCTTGGTCTCCAGCTCAGACCAGACCTTTGATTGATTGCAGTTCAATAGTATTGACCGATGGCTTCCCAGCTGAGTCCAGACCCTTACCAACGTATCAATAGCAAACAATAGAGTGCAGAAGGCTGTCAGGCTACTGACTGAGAGCTACGCTATTAGACTCAGATGCATGTGGTTTACAGTTGATATAAGGCAAACAGAAGGAAGTATAAGATGAACAGAGGGAGATAAGGTGGAGGACGGGAAAAGGCAAGAAAAAAATAAATCACAGTTGGGTACCAGGACGGAGTAACGTATAAACTAGCCGACAGTAAGTCATGATGCAAGAGCAGAGAGACAATGAGAGGACATCATATGAAGTGCTCATTCAACTCAGTCAAGGTCAGGGACAGACAGCCATACTGCTTTTCCATAGTAGCCTAGTCCACTGCACAGATTTATGTAACTGTTTTATTTTCTTCTCTCCACCCTTTATTTGTGTGTCTGTCTTTGCTCACAACATGACAGAAACATGTCATGCGGAAAATCCTCAACCACTTTTATCTTTGACTTCTCTCCATTATGGTTTTCTTTCTTTGATGTGCAGTAGCCTATTCCTCCGTGTCCCTCTGAAACACTTTGAACGTTCACTTTTGCCTTTTTGACGTTTTCAAAATGTCACCTGTCTCCGACGTGTGCCTCTCCTTTTGAATTATCCCAATCAGTTGACAGAACATGTATTGTCAAAACAAAACTCTTGACATTTTCAATCATCTTTCATTTTCAAAAGATTACTTGTTTATCAGTGTGCTGCTCTGGGCGACGGATGCTTAATCATGCAGATACGTTGCTTTTTCAAGTGCCTTTCCAAACTATCATCAATTTGAATACCTGTTGCCGTACAGCTCAACTCAAAACAAACTCAAACAACACATTTACATTGACTCATTTATTCAAAGATGGAAGTCAGTTTGGTATGAGCCAATGTGTGTTCCTGTCTCTCGTTGCTTCACAGTGGTGAGGAGACACCCAGTGTTTCTGGGCCGACCCCACCGGACATGGCTGAGACAAGAGCCTCTACACATCCAGAGGATCCTACAAGTCAATCGGACACTCTACATTGGAGCCAGGTAGGCTACCACACGCATCAACACATGCTCACATACTAATCATCTTTTAGTAGCAGTTCAATGATGGCTTTATCTACAGTAAGAAAATGATTTTCTGGGACTGGTGTTGTGTCTTTTGATGGCTGGCATCAAACACATACAGTACAGAGAGTATTTAAGTATAAATATAGCTCTAACAAAGCCATTCTCAGCTGATATCTCTGCATTTGTTGCAAAGAAACTTTAGCCACTTTCATTATTTTTGCATTTACAAGGTCTGAGACTTAACCCTTAATTATACTAATAAAACATATATAACCAGTTTTGCTGTTGAGATGTAACTGTTCCTTGCTAATATTAAAATTCAGCTTGTGTCAGCTTTGTATCAGCTTTCTTAAGAAGTGACTAGTGAATGCTAGCAGATAATCTACAGAGACATAGACAAGGTGTTATAAAACTAAATATGTTACAGTGGCGTCATTTAAAGGCTGCTATTTGGCCCGACAAATGTTTTCTAGTTTGGTCTCCATATGTCTGTCGGTCTGGTGAATGTGCTGATCCTGAACAGACAGTAGCCCTGGTGGTCAGGAGGGCCACACGAGGACATACATGCTCAACTGCTCCAAGTTTACAATTTAAAGCTACATCTGCTGCCTCCCGGTATCCATTCAGGAGCCGATCCTGAAACAGCTAACAAAAAACATACACCTCAAGATTTATTGCCCTTGTCGTTGAAAAAATAACTTAGCTTGAAACATGCTTTAAAAGAAATGAGACACAGTCAGTTTCCACATATGGCGCTGCTTATTTTCTGTAGTGGCAGTGTGAGGGGAAGACTGCAGTAGTTTCCAATATAAGAGACGCCACTGTGGCCCAGGAAATGACCAGTTCTAACCTCACCGAGAGAAGGTAGTAAATATGTCAAACTATGTAACATGGTTCCAGCCATTCTGTCTGCACTCGGATGGACTATAAGCACGCACATGCATGCAGCCTGATAATAAAAACTGCCCACAGACAACTACGGCTGACGCAGGCTGCAGGTCTGCTTTAAAATATAACCAGAGCCAATAGGCAGGGACATTCGTTTCAATTTACAGCTGCAGAAGTTTTTACTTAATAGCATAGTAAACTGATAGGAATGTTTCAGCCCGGAAGATAATGAAATGCTAGAATAACAGGCAGAAAAAGGGGAGAGAAAGTCAGATCATGAATGATTCGGTGAGAGACAATTTTAGTTGAGTTTGAGTTTATTTTATGTTTCTTGTAGGTAGTGGCTAATTGTGTTTACGGCTTCCTGTCCTGATCTCTCACTAAATGAAAGAGATCCATGTGCAAATGTTTGTGTGTGAGCCACAGACTACCCGGCAGGGAGGCAAAGTACCTGTGTAGTGGCAGGTATGATTGCCAAAAAGCTCCTACAGAGTGCATGGCCTGATAAGGAGCCTCACTCATCCCCAAATCCTTTCACCATTAGCATAGCTGCTCCACTGACTGCAAGCACTGCTAAGTCCCTGCCCCAAGCCCCCGCCAGGAGCAGGTACCTCTCCCTGTCCTCTTCCCATCCATGCTAAATGAAAGTAAACTGTGTATTTGGCTCGTGGCAGGCGGCGTAAAGCACCTTGCTGTGCTCAGCCCCGTTTCATTACTGTCGAGATGAGCAGCGGTGGATCCTGTGGTCTTCAACAGCCCTCAGTCAGATCCAAAGGGCTTATCCACACATATCAAGCAATTGGAGAGTGTTTACCTGTTGACAAGACCAAAAATGGAACATATAGCTAACTCTTTATTAGGGTTGGGCGGTATGGTCAAAATCTTCTATCAAGGTATTAATGATTGTATATCACGGTAACGTTATTTATATCACACTATTTTAATTGCTTAAAATAACCATAGACCATCAAATGTGATTGTTTTTGTCTTTAATTTTTCTATTTATTTGTTTTCATACAAAACGAGAAACTGGTGCAAAATACCAGACCATTCTGGCTTCAGTCGGTCCAATATAAAAATCACAGCATCACACAAATTTGTTTCAGTATATCAAAATAATAAAAGACTTACAGCAAGATTTGCTCATCCTTTATTTTAAAAAGCTGTCAAAATAAACTAGAATGCGCATGTGTGTGTGTTTGTGTATGTCGTTAAGCGGAAAGGGGAAAGTGTTTTGACGTATTGCCAGGTTGGAGGTTTGCTCTGTTTATTGGCCCACAGCCCCTGACCCCAGAGGTCACTGGGGGTCATGCAGGGGTCAAAGCCAGGTCAAATGCCTCATGGCAGACGGGTAGGGAAGACACTCTGTTGTGGCTGGGAAGCTCCAGAAGTAAAGCTGCCTGGCTGCTCAGCTGTGGAGAGACTAGCAGGGAAAGTTCAGCATGCAGACAAGGAAACGTACGTAAGGGCAAGACACAAACACAAAGGTGATACCACCCACATGGATGCAACAGACACTGTTACCACACTATACTCTGTGTACTAGTACTATTAAGTGTGCACTCTGGACTAATTCACAGAGGGTACTGTTTGGCAGTTAGTGTAGAGCAAGTTAATGCATTCTGCCAATGATACAAGCTGAGTGCAGACGTTGATGTTATTTAAACTACAGCTTTGAACTTTCCATTTACCAATCATTATCTTGATAAATCCATTAAGCTATTGGCCTATAATCAAGCTTGCAGGCATGTTTTTGTTGTGATGGTAGTAATATGGATTGCGTTATAAGATTTTCCTGCATGGCCCCACCAGAGTTTCCAAACCAAAATCGCCACTGCTAATTTCATGTATGTCTTATTCTGATGAATAAGTCTATGGTGGTTGTGATCAAACTCCTTTTCTGACTGGTTGTTGCAGCCTTAGGCTAAAGTGTAAAAAAATTAGGTACTGCGAGTTTGATCCCTGAAAAAGGTCTTTAGCCAAAACATGGCTCTCTTGGTGAACATAGTGGGGCTGTGCAGGATTTTATTACACATCCATTATTTCAGTTTCATAAACACTGCTTGCTTGTTAGAATTTGGTAATGTAATATCGTATATATACTCTCAGGTGCATATTTACAGACACCCGGTTACACGCAAACTCAGACGGTGACATGCCACAGAGTACTCTTGACTCAGTCAGCAAAAGTGTCAGGGTAACTAAGCTGTCATGAGCTCAAATCTTTCCATTTCACTTTCATGCAGGCTCAGAAAGGCTCAGTGCTGCTCACACTAAACCACAGTGTGACTGCTTAGCAAGAAGAAGAGATGGAAAACTGAAAAGAAATGGAGGAAAAACTTGGCGGCTTTAAATGTCTTGACCTTGAGTCTGCCGTTGTTTGACGGGCTGAAGGGAGAAAGTTCACGAGCTGTTCAAGTGAGAAATGTAGGAAATGTTGACATTTTCTCCTGATTCCTTGTTGGTTTTGTGTTAGCCAGGTCAGGGGTCGCAGGCATTCTTGAAATAACAGCTCAGGCACGCGCACGCCGGACAACGCAAAAGAAATAGGAGACCCTGATTTGTAGTTTTTTTTGGAATGGACTGTTAGTTGAGGCGCCGTTGTATATTATGACCTAATAAATCAAGAATGTCCCAGGCTGTGTGCACATCCTGAGACATAAAGAATAATGAAATCTCTGCACGGATCACATGTTAGCTCTCGCCCTACATTCTCTTGTCTAGCACATGCAGTATTAAATCCACTAACACACAAACAAAAACACACAGGCCATTGGCTTTTTCATCATTCAAACAACCCTGGAAGGCAAGAGTGGAGAGATGGAGAGAGAAAGAGAAGCAGCAGCATAAATAATCCCCCCCCCTCTCCTCTGCACTATCAGAGGCAGCCGTGCTGGCTGACAGTGACTAGAAGGCCCTGGTGCTATATTCATTATGCTAATGCTGAGACAACGCTGAAGCAGCCTGGATGAGATTACGCCTCACACTCTGGCCCACTCCACACCGCTTGGAGAACGCTTAAACCCTGACCTGTTAAGCAGGGACGCTACAGGCAAGTGTTTGGTGATTTCGCACTTCTCTGCCACGTTGTCGCCATCTCTTCAATAGGTTAGAGTTAAAGCAGGAAATATTCCAACACACCAACAGTGAGGAGAGGATGAATTATTCAAGAGAGGGAGCAAACCCTGATGGCCTACCTGTGCCCTCATCATGCACGCATTCTCACAGCTCTCTCCACAAGACAAACAGATGCAAAGTGAGCTTTGAAACAACGCACACAGGTGGTGCCAGTGTCTCGCGTACATGTACACAGATGCACACACACACACACACACACACACACACACACACACACACACACACACACACACACACACACACATCATGACCCTACCCTCTGTCAGAGTAAAAGGAGGAGAAGCCAAGAGAACATGCAGCGCAGATGGGGAGGCAGAGCCGAATCAGAGATGGGATCGATAGTGCTGCAATAACACGGCTACGGCAGATTTACAGATTAGCCTGTTCAGAGAGAAAGTCTGGCTGTTTTCTTAGCCGAAGCCCGGAGACGTCAGTTCCATCCCAGCAGATATACCAAGGCCTTGATCAATATGCCAACGTCATCTGTTAGACCGCACAGCTCAACTCTCATTTACTTTAGCACTTTTCACAGGAACGTCCAAGGTTACCGCAGAGTTATCGGCGGATTAGGAGGGCGCGCGAGCCGTGTTTGGGAGTGTCATGAATACATGCATGCTGGTGTTAGATTTCTGGAGGGCGTGTGAGCAGCAGCATGTGGGGGTTTGCAAGCATCAGGCTAACAACTTGATTCAATCATCCATTAATTCAATTTCAGGCTTTTGAATGAGACTGTTTTGACTGAATTTTGGGCCAATAGGAGCACATTTAATGAGCAGAAGCAAGAGGCATTGTGCAGTCGGATACCATTTCTCATATATATCTGACATTGTAGAGATGTTCGCCTAATCTCGGAGGTTCAGATCAATGCATAGCCATCTGGAATACTGTATGTATACAAAACATAGCTGCAAGCTTAGCATTATTTAGTAGTAAAACTGCACAGATTCAATATATTGGGGAAATAGTAATACTCCCAGTTTGTATTAAGTGTGTGTGGCCTGGATTTCATCCAAAGGAAACTCACTGCACTGTCCTGAGCTAGCAATTATAGCTATGCTCTAGTTCTGCTATGGATCTAGTATTCATAGTTTGCTTAGTGCAGTGTCTTGCCTTACCTTAAGAGTTGGATAGTGCTGTGTTGGCTGAGTGCCAATTTAACTCTATCTCCCCCTGCATTTCTCTCCAGGGATGACCTTTTCCGCGTGGAGCTGGACATTGTTGCAGGAGACGAGATGTTCTACAGCAAGGTGAGCACCTTCTGCACGACACAGACAGCATTTACAGTACACCCTTAAAGGCGGATGTATTACTTGTTTGTGTGGCGGGAAAATGTCATTCTCTACCACAGAGAAATGCAAATGTAGCTAACCAGCATCGTACCTGTGTCTTTAAATGCATAGAAAAGAACATGGGAGTCCAACAAGAACGACATCAGAATCTGCAGGATGAAGGGCAAGCATGAGGTGAGACAGTGTGTTTTGTTCCCCCATCGTATCTGTGTTTTTGAAACAGATGCAGTCTTTCTCTCTGCCGCTCTCATATGAGTGTGAAAGGATGCATTAAACCTGGAACGATTAGGATTATTTTGGCCACATGGGGGCAGTTTAACAACCTGTGAACACAACACTGACATATTATCACCTCAGCAAGTTGATATGTCTAAAGTATTAGCATTCATTTGCCTATTCCCACATCCAGCAGACCCGGTGCAACATTAGCGTTCATCTGGAGTCATATATCGGGCCACTCCTGGGCAAACTATCTCGCTCTTTAGCTGCTTAATGCTCCAATATAATCACCAGCTTGTCACTAACTCTGTCTGTCTGTCTGTTGCTGGGCAAGGGGCAGGTAGTGCACAGTTGTTTCAGAGATTCTCTACTTTGTAATGGAAACAGCTGCATTCTGATGAGTGCGGTGAGACTGAATCAATATTGATGAAAGATGCTAAAATGTTTAATAGAGCTGTAGAGTCACGTGAAACCGTATTTGGGTTTTTCACTTTAAACGAACCCTTTTATGTTTATATTTCATTTGATTCATTGCTAATATAAATCATAGTCTTGACGTTGGTAATGACAAAACAACAGTTTCATATATATTGACAGAACAGTAGTTTTGCAGTTATATTATTTAAAAAAGAAAAAGCCAGTTTTAACCAATACTTCATTGTTAGAAATGGGCAAACCTCCCATCAAAAAAAAATTAAAATAAAAAATAGACTCTTAGATACTAGTTTCTTTCTTTCTGTTTTATAAATACTCTCAATGTATTGTTTTTTTAAGCTCTGTCTGCATTTTCATAGCATTATGTTTCACTTTATTTTACTGGAAGTATCTTAATAATTTCTCAAACAATCAACAGTATCTTCTTGCAGCCTGAAACACCCTTTTGTTGCGGGGAATAATATATGGGTAAAATCCTCAAACATTTGGAGATTAAGTGCAAAGATTATACTGTAGAATTACAGATCAAATGTATTGGGTTACAGCTTGTTCAAGTCTAGTCACTCGGAGCTTCTTCATGGCAAATGTTTTACCTTTGTGCCTGGAGCTTTGGTTGCAGCCTCAAGAAGGGGTGGGGGGGGGGCGTTTGACTGTGCTCTATCTCTTTGTCCCTGCTCGTCATCACACACACACACACACACACACACACACACACACACACACACACACACACACACACACACACACACACACACACACACACACACACCGATCAGGAGAACAGAGCCACTCCTACCTATACACCACTTGTTCCACCGTCATGAGTTAGGAATCCAGTCTATGCCCTCAGAAAATGCTGGTGGGCGTTGGGAAACTGAAGCTGGGAGGAAAGAGATGGGGTGAAACGTCCTTGCGGCCACCAGCAGCCCACGCCTGAAAACCTCTCATATCTCATACACAGCCCTAGCTGCATTCAGCTTCTCTGTGTGTGTGTGTGTGTGTGTGTGTGTGTGTGTGTGTGTGTGTGTGTGTGTGTGTGTGTGTGTGTGTGTGTGTGTGTGTGTGTGTGTGTGTGTGTGTGTGTGTGTGTGTGTGTGCCTGTGTGTGTGTGTGTGTGTGTGTGTGTGTGTGTGTGTGTGTGGGTGTGTGGGTGGGTGTCTGTGTGAATGTGTTAGCGATGGCTGTGGTTTGCGGGGGGAACCTGGGCTCTGTCCCCTCCAGGCAGAGAAAAAAATGACTTATTTAACACAGCGAGAGAACAACTAAATCTGTGTGGAAAAAAGTGCCAGACAGAAACACAATAGAGAATAGAGGTACAAAGACAAAAAGCTGGGCTGAAAAGGGGAGAGGGACAGAGAGCGTGGAGAGAGAGAAGAGGAGGGTGGATAAAGAAGGAGAGGAGAGGTAAGGAAAGGAAATAAGAGGATGTGTGTGTAGGTCCCTGTTGGCCAGCCCTGAGGCAAGCTGTGGGACTGACTGAGATATGAAAGGTCTCCTTTCCCCTAATGACTGTGCTGCCTGCTAAGGCAGTGAGTCACACACACTGTGAGGAAGATAAGAACACTGCCAGGTCCTCTCAGGCACCCATATGACTGGGTGTGCTTCTGTATATGTATGCATATGCATACAAGCAAATTCAGTCACTCACACACAATTATACTCACTTTGGGTAAAACCAATAAGGATTTCCAAAAAGTCAGTTAAGATATTCTAATGTCACTCAATGATGAGCAAATGTGACCAAAAATGAAATTATTATTTCCATTGCTGTTTAAAGGGTATGAAAGAGCTGGAGCTTCACATACAGCATCTGACAATATGATGTTACCCTGTACAGCAACCAAACAAACATGTAAAAATGATCATAGTGAATAGTGAGGTGAATCAACACCTCTCTGAAACAGCGTCAACAGACATATTTTAAAAGGGACCCTGTGGAGTTTGAAAATGATTATGTTTACTGCATTTTCTGTCTCATTAAAGATGTATCTTTATCCATTAATTTTGAAAAAGAGGAAACCTGCATTGTGTTCATTCATATTTGCTTGCTTGCTTTCTTCTCCTGCCCTGCCAAAAACACCACAGTGTACCTTTAAGCTTCTCAAAGATAGTGTCACAAACACTGTATATATTGGGGTACATATTATGGAAAATGTATCGAGAGAGCATTAAAAGATAGAATATTTGAAATAACGCAGGGCAATAATGTACTGCTAAAAGTATTGGGATATAAAAAATACCTTGATTTTAAATATAAAAAGAAATGCGAAGATTGGTCTTAGGCAAGCCTTTCAACATAATGTGTCAAAGAAAAAGAAAATTGTATCACTTATGCATCTAAGACCTGGACAAGATATCATTTAAGACATTTTCATTGATAGCCAAATTATATTAAATTGTACATAAATCACAATATTAATATTGCAATGTTGCATTAGTGTTTACTGCAAGGCCTGCTCTTTCTATTGAAAAGTACTAGACTGCTGGGTGTTGTTTTTGCTGTTTTGATCATCATGTTTGAGGTTGTTCCGACTGCATATTTAACAAAAGGACCATCTCTTTTTAGCTCTAATGCATGCTCAAACACAGTACGGATGTTCTTACATAGATGTAGGTGAAATTTCCAACCATCCTCATCTGCATTATATACACCTTACACTGTTCATACATATTCATGATTTTAGGTGGTTTTCTTTAATCTGATCTGAATACAATTAAAAAAGAGAATCTCAACAAACACATCTGCCGAGCAGTAATTTGCTGTGTGCTTCCTCCGTTCCCCTCTTTCTCTCCTCCACCTCCTTACAAAATGTCCTGTTCTGCTTGGGGGAGGGTTGTGTCAGATGTGACACATTCGCCACCTACTAATTGGTTTTGTAATTAAATGTTTCTGCTTGGTTGATCACAAAGGACATAGTATTCTCCCTAATTACGCTGAAATTTCAATATCGTAATTCTTTAGCCTCTTTTCTTCTTCGCGTGTTGACCAAAATGATTGTTGATGAATGCAACAGTCGGACTCGCTGTCACTCACTCTGCATATTCCCCTCATATTTCCCTTTGTCCTTTGCTTTATGCTGTCTCTTTATCTCTCCGGCATTTGCCCTTTTCATGTCTCTGTCATTCCCTTCCCTTTTTTTGCCACTCCTTCCCTTTCTCTAATGAAAGCAAAGGAGAGCAAGAGATAGAGGGTGAGACGTTCCCCAGAGGTGGCTCCGTGCCAACACATCAGGCCATGGCGGGGTGACATGTAGATGCAAACAAAGGCAATTTCATATAGAGCGCTTTTAAAGAGCAGTTGGGCATCGTTATAAGCAGCACTTAGCAAGATTGTTTGATCAATATTGCGTTGATTGTGCTCTCTGAGGGGCTCCGGGGTTTCAATCGTCCAACCCAAATGTCTTTTTCTGGGTCGGACAGGCAGAAGATTCAGTTTCACAGCCCCTTTTTTTGGCTCCTGAATTAATCAATTCAATAAACCACAAAGGGGAGTGACTTTCATTCCTATTAGTTGTGGTGGTCCTGTTTTATAATCTCACCAATCCAATGCTGACTAAAATCTGTTATCCTATACATTGAAGTAATTGCTACCTTTATTCACAGCAGACCGGCACAAGGCCGAAAACATAACAAAAATGTCTGTCCAAACCTTAGTTCCAGTGCAACAATGTATTGATGAGGCATACACATCAATATAATCACTGCTTCCCAAATGTGCGCAGAGAATCGCAGTATACTTTACTGTATTATCCCCTTTATTTACTTCTGATACTTATCTATTTATCTTATTTGGGCTTATAAAGTAAAACTAATAAAATACCCAAGTGTCGGGTCACAGCTACAGTATTTGCCACCGTTTTCTCAGCAGGTTGTGAGACAGAGAGCTGTCCAGGGTTGATTCGGGTTAACAGTTGTGGTCAAGGATTGACTGGGTGTGTGTGTGTGTGTGTGTGTGTGTGTGTGTGTGTGTTTGTGCATGTGAGTATGTTTCCACCAGTGAGTGGAGCTCAGCTGACCTGGCGATCTGTAGGTCTTGCTGCAGGTCGGCTCCACCGCTGAGGCTGCCACATGGCTGACTGGCCCTGGGAAAACTCTTTGGTTTTCTATGTTTTCACCTTTCTGTCTCTCTTTCCTTTACTCTATCTGTGTGGGTGTGTGTGTGTGTGTGTGTGTGTGTGTGTGTGTTTGTGTCTGCCTATTAATTTATTTGTCCTTCTATCTCCATTATCTCACTTTACCTCCCTCTCTCCCTCCTTCTGCTGTGTGACGTTTGTTTGTGGCCTGTGGTGTGTTCAGTCAGAATTACCATCAAACAGGGGAAAGGAGGGTTGCAGAGGGATGCGGATTAGCTTTAACATGCTGAGTAAGACCGCAGCACTCGGAGCAGAGCATTGCTGCTAATTTGGTACCGCTGTTAATTTATCCTCCGCCCACACGCACACAAAACACTTTAACATACACACACGCACTTTTCTTCCTGTCACGGAGAGAGTTTTTTCGGTTGAAATTAAACTGTACGTCAGGGATTTTTCTGGAAATGACAAGCCTGTTGTTAATGAGTGGGGAAGAGGCCTCGCCAAACCTTTCTGTCTATGTGAGTGTGCATTGTGTGTGTGTGTATAGTGTACGTGTGTGTTTGAGCGTGTGTGGGAGAGTTCTGGCTCAGTGGCGGCTCTTGGCAGTGCAACGCTCTCTTCTCCCTGGTTGCTAACATCAGGGGACCAGCCAGGCATGTAATGGAAACTTTGGAGATTTAGAGGAGCAGCTTGCTTAATACGGCCCCTTCTGATGTACTACTGCCTTAGACAACTCCTATTGTACGAACATTACTAAAGCAGGTCATCAGGATACCTGCTTGTTTACGAGTGTGAAAAATGCTGAGGCCGCTCCCCAAGAAGGGAAAGGGAGCAAAATATGTTATGGTGTATGAACCTGTTTTGTATTTAGGTTTTTATGTGAGCCAAAGGTAAAAAAAAAAAAACATGTTCGTTTATGTTTTTAGATAAAGCCTCATCAATAGAACAAACAGGGAGCTTGGGCTGAGGCCAAATGAAAAAAGGCTTGTTTATCATCTCTGACTAAAGGTTGAGTTTCAGGGAGATAGATGGAAAGCATATGCGAGGGGTGGAGTCCCCATCAGTTTTAATAGTGTCAGACTGCTGCAGGTTGTTTTGGAGCAGATGTGCTGTAGCAAGCGGTCGGGCTTGTTGTCCATAGCGTGTGTATGATCACTATTAGTCTAGTAATGCTTCTGGATCTGCACGTCTTGTATGTGTATGGGAAAATGTTTTAGTAGAGAATCCAAGAGGGCGAGGATGGAATGCACTCACTCGGTCAACATTTGCAGAGTAGAAGTAGCCTGGCTTACATCTGCCTTAAAAGCAAAGGAGGCTGATTAAAAGGCTGATTAAAAGGCTGATTAAAAGCCTGCTAGCCTGCGTAGCGTCTAGTTTATATAAATGCATTTTCCCTATATGCAAACTTGCTCACGGACACACATAGACTTGTGCGCCATCTCCCCCTGTCTTTCCACACCTCTCTGCTTGTTCTACTCCGAACCCTCTCCGTTCATAGCTACGTCCGTTGCACTCAGACGCTTGCTCCTGTGTAATTCATCCGTGCTGCAGATTAATTTTTCAGAGCCCAGGCAGCTCTGCCACTGTCAGTACTAGGAGGAGGAGGAGGAGGAGGAGGAGGAGGGCTGCAGTCGTCTGTGTCTGGAGAAAGCTTGCCAGCCAGCACAGGTGGTGTTTTGTCTGGATTCTGCCCAGGGAGTGAGGGAGCAGAGAGGGAGAGGGGAAGAGGCAGAGAGGAGAAGAAGGATGCAACAGTACATTCGGCATTTTGTTTTTGTATAGAAATTGTTTGTTTCAGTGATTTGCTGCTTGATCCTTTAATGTAATTGGTTTATATTTATAATGTGGAAACCATGGTAAAACCCCTAATCCTGCTGACTGAATTGGAGCTTTGAGGTAAACAAAGACCCATACCTGGAAGTGCCAAATTGCTTCCTGGAATAGATGAATAAGGGTTAAATAAAAGACTCTATGCAGAGGGGGGATGAATTCCGATGATGTCTGTTTGAGTGCAAAAATGGCAAAGAAAAACTCAATAGCCGAAATGGTTACACGGGATCCAACCGTTGTTTATATCCTGGAGTCATGAGATGTTTTCATTTTATGTGTGCAACCACTGCCAAATGTGCCCATTTGTGTAGTGGTTTGGCTCTTCTAAGCATTTACTCCCCTCGTCTGAGATGCTGGCAGTGGGACTGGGTTGTTATTAAGGAGTGCTTCATCTGGCTTTGTGATTACAGCTCTGACCAAGCTGACAGACTGCAACCCTACCGACAAACAGCATGCAAATGATTCTCACACACGAGCATGCATCTGTGACATGATACGCAGATACACGCACATGCACGCACACACACACACACGCACACACACACACACACACACACACACACACACACACACACACATAGATATATGGCACACATGAACACATGCTGTATTTGGGGGAGTGACACGCCCACGAATAATGTCACAGCCGCTCCTCAATTTGTCACACAGTGTTGTGCCATTAGAAATTCACACCTTTAACACGACTTGACGAACCCCGACTCACACACGCGAACAAAGACACACTATTTACACCCACACACGAAAACACTTCCTTTTTTCCTGTTTTTCTGCTGTTGAAATTGGAGAACCCTGCAGGGAGTGAAGTAGGAAGGTGGAGGGGTAAAAGGGTGTAGGATGGAGCATCTGGAATAACACTCACCCGCCTCTCATATCTCTGCTTTCCCTCTGATCTCTTCCACACACACTCTCACACACTCTCACACTCACAGACTGTCATTTGACATATCTGCTATCAACACCACAGCTCCAGGTCTACTTCTATTTCCAATGACATCAGTGCGGGTGGTGGTCTTGATGTAGACCCCGTGTGGTGTGTGTGTGTGTGTGTGTGTGTGTGTGTGTGTGTGTGTGTGTGTGTGTGTTGTCAGAGCTGGTGCCATCCTGGCTGGGGCACTTGTAGTTTGGGGAGGGGGTTGCTGGCGGCTGCTTACCAGTGATCTACTGTAAATCCATCACCACTCACTCAGTCACTCTATACTCATACACAGGTGGAGGACTCTTCCCTGCAAAGGCAAACTGCTGTCTGTACTTTCTGACATGTAAAGCCAAATGACATGCCTGAAATGTAGGTTTAATGGGCATTTCTTCACAGAACGATTGACTTGCGTGTTGATATGTTCTTTGTTTGTTGAGTATCATGTTACTACAAATCAAACAATCTACTAACCTGTGGTGGTGAGACGCCGCAAGTAGTTCTAAGGGTTTTAAAATGGTCACAAGCCAAATAAGGAACCACTGCCACAACTTTTTAAACACGTACGATTAGTTTTCTTACTTTTGCATCTCCGTCTATGCATACGTAGGGGAGAACGGGGGAATCTGAGGCATCGGGTAATGTGAGCCACCCCCTGTATCTAGGCAACGGAAAACATTTGTGGTCATGTGATATATGTTTTCAAGCCCCTCTCATTTCCCCATGGCCCTGAAAAAGAGGACCTCATGGTGCTGTGGTAAGCATGTTTTTTTCACCAAAATAGGTATTTTGCATGTAAAAGTAAATTTTCTTGCTGTCAACTTAATCAACTGTTGTGCCAAAGCAAATGTATTCACGTACAAAAACTTCTATCATACGTGTTGATGAACTACCAACATATGAAACCATGTGATGCTAATAACTGAAGATTAGCCTGAAATGCTAAGAGAGGTAGTTTTTTCTCAAATTGTGGTGGTGGGGGAAAGTGAGCCAAATGCTGTGGGGGAAAGTGAGCCACTGTCTCACTTTCCCCCACCATGAGGCACAAGTTAAGTTTAGTCTTAAACATATTTTAATTTAATATTACATGACATATGTTTTATTTTAATGTCATACACATTGTAGAAAAGCCATCATGCCAAGGAAATACACCAGGAAGACGACCTGGGGCAACCACACAGAAAGAGCACCTTCTCATAACCTTCAGGGCTGGAATGTAGAGTAGGCCTAGTTGTAGAGTATGACAGACTGATATTATAATCCAGTTGGGTCTTCTCCTGTGTTCTGAGTCCCAGGCTGTTCTCGCTGGTTCTGATTTTCCTATGCTTTGGCCTCCAGACACTAGCTGGCTCTAAGGGTCCTGTGTTCTGACCCCCAGACTGTGTTCTAATCTAACTGGTTCTATCTTTCATTTGAATCTTATTAAAATCTTTTGAATTATAATATGTTGTATTTGATTATGTTCAGAGTTACTTTCAAGTTTTTAGAAAATTTGCTTTGCTTAATTGACCAAACCCCATCATTCTTTTACTAGTCCGACATTAGTTCTGGAATGTGTGGCTAGCTTTCAGGATTCTTACTGTTACAATATGTGTTATGGTAGTTTCAGAGTGGAAAAAGTAAGTGGATCAGTTTACCCCACAGCTGGGGTAAAGTGAGCCACATTACAACTTTTTTTTAAACAATCATATTTTCACTGCCCTTTGTCTTGAAAAAATTCTGCTAATGCACATTTCTAGGAAACATCCTGAATTAATGGGATATGTGTAAATTTGAGTGATAAATCATTTTAGCTCGCTTAGAGGGGTTTGCTACTGGAGATATTGTCAAAATTCAGTAGATGGCTTAAGGTAATGAATGAAATGTTCAAATAGTGAGTTAAAGGTAATATATATTGATACATATTTGGAGCAGCTAAAAGAGATGGATACATGTGTAGATATATCGATTGATAGAAGAAACTGATAAAGGTGTTGAAATTGATAACTAGAGTGAAAGTATTGGCTAAATAGTCAAGTGCTTAGCTTGAAGTGATTAGTTCTTAGAATTGGTTAATTAGTTAGCTTAATGTAATGGAGAAATCGTTGAAATGGGTAGATGTAATGGAGAAATTCTGCAGGGGGCGGCGTAATAGGATCGCCACAGCAGTGAAAAGCATTCATAACATGTGTTTAGTCATTTCCACTCTAAGCACACTGACATGCTATTCTTTTGTCAATGCAGATTAACTTGAAAGTCATTTTTCTCCTGGTTTATTACTCTTTGGCACTGTCGGGCAGAAGAAGCTATTAAGTCCTGGGGCGCTTCCACCACTTCTCATTTCAAAGAGTAACCATGGAGGAGTGAAACTGTGACTTGGGTTTATTTAGTCATTAAGGAGGTTTCATGTAGTTTGACGCTTCACACTGGAGAAATTATCCTCAAATTTGTGGCTTGTTTGAAAATGCTGAAGCTGGTTTGGATTACCGTACTGTCAGTCAACGGCAGCTGTGTGTGTGTGTGTGTGTGTGTGTTTCTGTGTGTGTGTTTCTGTGTTTGTGTTTCTGTGCGTGCATGCGTGTGTTTGTGAAGAGGGTAGACACTCAAAGTCTCTGCATGCTCCGTTCAGACTGTATTTTTGTATTGATATGATTGACAGCGTTAATGTAGTGATAATGCCACGCATCAGGCAACTGAAAAGAGTCATTTAGTTGTATAAGACTCTGAAAAGAAGAGAATAAACAGTTTTTTCCTCTAATCGCTCCATCGTTTTGCCTTTCTTCTTTTAGGTCTCATCACCCCTCCTGCATATTAAGTTCTCCCTTGTTATGCTTCTCTCTCTCCCTGCAGGATGAATGTCGTAATTTCATGAAGGTGCTTCTCAGCAGACAAGGAGGCCTGTTTGTGTGTGGGACCAACGCCTTCAACCCGCTATGTGCCAACTATACTGTAAGTAAAGACTTAAAGGTGGACTCAGCCATTCTGGAGAATGCTTGTAGTCAAAATCACTTTTTTTTTTCAAAATCAGTGAATATCTCCTCACAACCCGCTACCTGCCCGTACTGTGTGTGTGCGCTAAAAGAAAATCCAGTGTGAACACTCAGGCTCTGTGAAACGGGCGTGTTGCTAGCTACGGTGGGTCCCTTTTGATTACATACCCGTTTACAGAGCCTAGGTTGTGTATTAACACCATATTCTCTTTCAACACACATACGGTACGGACCACATAGCGGAACGTGAGGAGATAGATATTCACCCATTTTTACAAAAAGTGATTTTAAAATCAAGCATACTCCAGAATCGCTGACTACACTTTTGACAGGCTCACACCCACCATCATATCTGTACCTGTTCCAAACATGTGACAATGCCAAGATGAATTCATAGTGATCTGTGTGACATCATTTAAAAATGCCTTATCATTTCTAACCCAAACATATAGGCTTATGTAGCTTGAGTGTGCCTGTTGGGATGAAAATGTCCGACCTTATTAGAGTTGTCTGTTCAGCACTCGAGCGGCTGTTGATTTCGACCACAGGACTTATTTATCCTTGTTTTTCCTGCGATGCAACAGTTGTTTATTTGTCAGTGGTTTAAAGCTTTGTGGTCTGTCGAGCTTGTTATCATGGGAGTCAGAGACGGATAATCAAGAACAACACAAGGAGTGGAGAGTGAGGAAGAGGAAGATATTCAAAGACTAAGGGGTGCGGGAGTGACATGTTTGCCTGGTTGGATTTCTCTTGCAAATGGTTTTAGAGAAGAGCGAGGCAATTCCACAGCTGGATGCAGACACCCAGGGGTTCAAGCCATAGATACTGTAGCATATAAAAGCGCTACAAGTGGGAAATGTTGACTGACCAATTTGACAAGACGGGCTGTGAATATATTTTTGTATCCAATCAGCTAAATCCTCCACCATGCAGCTGCTGGATGGGCCCTACCACTTCCAAACCAATCCCCTTCTCGCTCAATTACAGTAACGTGTTTAAACTAGTGGAAGAAAAACTACACATGTATATGTGAGTCATGGGCCTGATTTCACACCGTCGTGTGGGAATATTAAATGAGGAATGAAGGCAGTTGAGTCCGAGAAACGTGAGCGCGGGGCAGAAAAAGTCCTTTTTTCAGATAAGTGTTGCTTTAAGTCTCACACATTTCAAACACCGAGATGTACCTGGCCCATTATCTGTCAGCCACTAATGACTTCTACAACAGTGTGCAACACACCTGTCTCTGCCTGATAGGCTGTGAGTTTCTCCTGGGGACTAGTTAGCGACGCCAGCTACTGTTTTATTTATAGCCGGGTTTTAATGAAATGACGCCAATGAATTATTTCATTTTCAGCCGTGGATGAGAATTAGACGGTGCCTGTTGCAAACAGTTTGCTATTGGCTGCACGTATGTGTTTGTGAGAGAGAGAATTTTGGCTGTGTTTAATTGTGTGTTTGTGAGCAAGAAATTGAAACTTGTCGGTGACTTTATGTGGGTGTATGTGAGTGTGTGTGTGCGTGCCTGCGTACGTGCATATGTGTGTGTGTGTGTGTCTGCTTAACTTATTCATGATAATGTAACTCTCCCCTTGTTATTGTTGTTGTTACTGCTGCGTCTAATTGCCACCAGTGAATCATTAGTTTGCACTCACAGTAACACGCCCTAATTGCCATTCCCTTTGTTGCTTGTTTTCGTGATGCTGCTGAAGATTAATTCATATTGTTTGGAGTTTGCTGATTGATCTGTGCAATCTCTCTCTCTCTCTCTCTCTCTCTCTCTCTCTCTGTTTTTTTCTGTGTGTGTGTTTGTTAATGTGTGTTTGTTAATGTGTGTGTGTGTCTTAACAGGGAGACACTCTAGAGATGGTAGGAGACACAGTGAGCGGGATGGCGAGATGCCCCTACGACCCCAAACACGCCAACGTAGGTCTGTTTGCAGGTAAGATACTCCTTTTCGTCTTAGCCTTTACTCCCTCACCTGCACAAAGGTAGTTTTTGTAATTCTACTGATCACCTAAGAAATAACAAGAATATCATTGTTTATTCCATATACGAGATATTGTGATTGTCGAATGTGCTACACGCTGCCAGCTCAACAAAACTGTGATTCTTCCGTTTTAATCAACACTTTGTTTACCTCATCGGATATAAACCCCTTCACTGTAATCAAATCAACAGCGTTCTGTGGCTGAAACTGTAGGGAGCCATTACTGTTCAGCCATCATCCCATTATGTCATATTAGTCACAAGTAGAAAATACTTTTTTTTTTTTTGCATGGGAGTTCTGCAAAAACTGCTATTTACTGAAATGACATTGTTGATCAGCAAGCCATGACGTGTTTATGATGCAGGACTTTCAGAATATGATAACGTTATCTCCAGCTTTATTGTTTGGCAGGCTGTCCAACTCACTAGTGTGTGTGTGTGTGTGTGTGTGTGTGTGTGTGTGTGTGTGTGTCTCAGAGGGGAATCTTTTTACAGCCACAGTGACAGACTTCCTGGCCATTGATGCGGTGATCTACCGTAGCCTTGGGGACAGTCTCGCTCTGCGCACTGTCAAGCACGACTCCAAATGGTTCAGAGGTACCCACCGACGTGTGTGTGTGTTTGTGCGTGTGTGAGCGTGATTCTGTATGTACGTCATGACGTTTGTTGTTCGTGTTCTGTCAAGTGTAATTGTGCAGGCGCAATTTTCTCAAGTACATCTGCTCACCAGCACCGAGTGTGCTGCTGATGTCTTCATCTCAATCTGACGTTTTGAAGTGGGTGTCCACATCACTTAGCAGCAGCATGCGGGATCGATACATGCGTCAGTAGCAGAGGGCTGAGTCAGCTGCTACTGACAGTTCAGGTCACTTGACACACAAAGCTGTCAAACTTACTACCAAGTGGTTTGGACCATTCGCATCATGGCCAAACCTGACAATGATAAAAAAGGACAGTAAATAAACACAAAACACACACACACAATATCAGACACATAGGTCATTGGCCTTCCCGTGTTTAATTGCGCCAAAATGCATAGCGTGAAACCGAGTTCTCACAAACATCAGGGAGTCATAATGCGCTTATTGTTTGGTGTGAAATCCCCTTTCACCATGTAATGAAATTAAGCATGGCCTGTGCCCCTTTCTCACTGGCCTCATGTTGTGTCCGTGTCGTGGGAGCACATGATGCCTTTGCAAATGGAGACAGCTGTCTGCTACATGATTTTTTTCTCATGGTTAATCTATGTTTCATTAAACCCTCTCTCTCTCCACTCACCTTCCCTGTATACCTTTCCCTTCTTCTCTCCCTTTCTCTCTCTCCCTCTCTCTCTGTCTGCCTGTCTCACAATACAGAGCCGTACTTTGTCAGTGCTGTGGAGTGGGGACCTCACATCTATTTCTTCTTCAGAGAGATAGCCATGGAGTTCAATTACCTGGAGAAGGTATAGAAGCCGTTGCGATGAAATTGTACCCTCCTTTCACTCTGAACCCTCAGCAGTCACACAGAAGAGCTGCTGGTCCACTAAGTGCATCTTTAAAAAAGGGCCGCAGTCGAGGAATGTTTCGTTAAAATGCAACACCCTGATAGCAGATGGCGCTCCAATAGCTATCTGCTGGTATTATGTGAATGTCAATACCAAGTCTTTCCCTGCAGCTTCCCTGACCTTTCGTCCTCGTATGTGTTTATCTGCACATCTAATCCAACAAATCGGTCTGAGCAAACAACTCGTGTCTGCATTAACCGAAGAGGTCTTTTTCTTCTTTTTACATTAACTGTATATTTTCTATCCTTATGAGAGAGGTATCAGCAAAGAGAAACAGGTTTTTTTCGCAATTAAATGAGCAATTCACTATTAGCGGGATGTGCTTGCTCAATGTCTCTGACTTGTGACATGTTTACAGAGAGCAAAGTAAATGGATGCTTAAACGGTATCACCGTTTTGTGGATGAGGGTGTTCAAAGAAGCAATTTTGAGATGCAGTCGCATTTTCATGAATAATTGATATTAAATTTAGCATTTTAAAACAATGATCTGTCAAAACAGGGGTAGGGTTTCTGCATTGCAAATAGCATGCAAATGAGTCTTAAGAGATCAACCCCGGGAGTTCAAAAAAAGGCTTTTTAAATATGCGTTTTTTGAAGATGAAACGCAAAGCTTTTTGAAAAAATAAATATATCTATAGATAACGATTTCTATTATTTCTATTTTATATACACTGTGCTGTCTTCTTCTCACAGGTGGTGGTGTCACGTGTGGCGCGGGTGTGTAAACGTGATCTCGGCGGGTCTCAGCGCGTCCTGGAGAAGCAGTGGACTTCCTTCCTGAAGGCCCGTCTGAACTGCTCTGTGCCGGGGGATTCCCACTTCTACTTTAACCTGCTGCACTCCACCAGCCCCGTCATCAGGGTCCACGGCAGGGACATCATCCTGGGGGTCTTCTCCACACCGGCCAACAGGTACACCATGGCCATACAAACATATCAAGTCAAGTCAAACTTTATTGTAGATTTCTGCAATATGTGCCAGACATACAGAGGAATCTATATGTCTGTAGAAATGACGTTTCTCTCTGATCCACGGTGCAATAAGTGCAAAAGAATAAAATAATGTAAGTGATACATATATACTGTAAATAAATTCTATATAGTGCAAAAGTGAGGCAAAATCAAACGGCATAGAAAGTAAAAAAAAGAAAATGTGCAATATGAAGAAGAACATTATTTACAATATGTGCAATAAACAGTAAACTAAGAAATAGAAAAAAGTACAAATAACTGTAAACGAAGATACTAAAGGCACATGCCTTTCTCTATCAGAAAAATGCACACAAGGACAGACCTTATTTGGGCAATTGAATTCTACAGTTTTAACCTGTTGCTTGCTTTCTAACCAGTAGTGTGCCCACACTCTCAAGTTCAACACATGGTATGAAGATGTTCAGCCTTGATTCAATCGGGGAAAGTTCCTACTCCTCATATTACTACTACTACTTCTTAATACTGCTCCATCATTTTTCCACATAGCTCCAAGCAAAATCAGACCCAGGCTGGGAATCACTGCTCTGGATCAATACTGCTCGTGTGTAACCTGTGTGACTACGAGGGCTGAGTTAGAAGGATTTCGTTCCACGTCCTCTCTGGAAAGAGAAAATGTTTTTAAAAGAAATACACAGACTTGACATACTTCCCATTAAGACAGAGAAAGACACCCTGTGCGATGCAGCACACACAATGCTCACCTTGAGTGCTGGACCACCATAGTTTGTTCCTTCACCTATGAAGTGGGAAAGAGCAAGGCTTTGCTACAGGCAAAGCTCCAGAGAAATGAAAGTGGCTGTGTGGAGGTACAAAGGTCAGGATTGTGGGGTACAGAGTAATTTAAGACACATGGAATGCTTTCATTGAGGACAAAAGGGTGATTTGTTGAAAGACATGATTAAATTGAAAAAAGGTGAGAGGAGAGAGAGAGAGAGGGAGGGAGGGAGAGGAGAGATGCTCCAGGTTAAATGGGTGGGGGGATTATTGGAGACTGGGGGTATTTGCAGAGCCAAAAACACAAACAGCAAACTAACAAAATTAACAATAGTAATTTGATTTACATAAGATATGCACCAATGTTCTATTATGACTCAACCTATGGTCAGTTTACTTTTTACATGATGGCTCACTCTTCTTCCATTATCTGAATGGCTTCGATACAACTCGTGGTCGTGGAAGCACATTAAAGCAAAACACATTAAAATCCTTGCAACTACCTACTATGTGACCCTGGGCTGGAACCAATACAGTCAAACTATCACCTTTGCGAAGTCCCAGTGTGAAACCATATTTACTTTTTTAGGATATACTATTAAAAAAAAGTATAAAAGCTCTATACTGACTGCAGGACCGTGTCTCAAAGCTGTGTGCTCCCGACCACCCAGTAAGGGACTGGACAGAGAAGAGGGGAAGAAAAAAAGAGAGACAATGAGCGGGTAAATGTGAAAGGAGAGAAGACACAGAGAAGAATAAAGAGAGGAGACTGGGTACAAAGAGATGGATGAGAAAGTCAAGGACGAGGAAGTCAATAATGGACAACACGTGCATCCCTCGCTCTCCCCCGAAATCTAAAACTGTTTCATCAGCTGCATCTTATCTGGGCGCTACGCTGCGAGAAGGGGCCACCGCCTGCACAGACAGATGGATGCATCGCACACGCAGACACACACACACACACACACACACACACACACACACACAAACTCACCCTCACAAACACACACACACACACACACACACACACACACACACACTCACCCTCACAAACACACTTACAATGGTTCCCAGATAACAGCATTTACAGCAGGCCACAAAGGAGAACCAGCTGAACACACACACCCCTGCCTGGGTAAACTGCCACCGGGTCCGATTTTAAATAACTGCCAGTCGAGAGAGAGAAAGAGAGAAAGGGAGGTTAAGATGGATGGATAAGGACATGTGTGATGGAGGAAAATGAACACAAAGACAAAGAGAGAGAATGTGCGAGGTGGTGTGCTAGAAAACTCTCATTGGCCCTGTGTGGCCCACACTGCGCCACACTGGCTAAGTGCTTGCCAGACAAATTGCCTTGGCTGGCAGCGTGCAGTGAAAACAGCATGGAAGCAGGGACCTGTGAGTGGAGGAAGAGCTATTCTCTCCTGCCAATTGGCCCCTGTGCAGAATATATATATATGGGACTGTAGTAGTAGTGGGAATAACCGGAGGAAGTTGAGGTTTTTATCGCAGCCCTCTCGGAGTCTCCCATGGATACTTTTGAAGTTACCCATCTCCTCATGTGCCCACCGCGCATAGTACAGAGGGATAATTTTACAGCCGCACACACAAGCTATGCATCAGCTGTTGTGGAGTTTGTGGGATCCTTTCCGAACCGTCTCTGCTTCCAGTGTATAAAATCACCTCCTCTGGTGCGTCCACCTCTGAAGCCCCAGGCCCTTCCTCTCCAAAGAGGGATGAAAGAAAAAGCTCGGATTTCCCGCAGAGCAACCTCCTGCACTCATGCCTCTCATGCAGGAGGTCAAGTAAGGCGTAGGGAGCAACGGCAAACTCCAAAGAGAGAGAGAATAGGAATTTGAAACCATAATGGAAAAGAAAAAGAGAAAGAAAAGGTTTTTTATGCTTCATTTGGCAACTCAAATAAATGGTTATATATGTGGAAAGAACATGACAAATCTATATAGCGAGATGTCAAATGGAAAAAGGCTTACCGTCATCATGCCGCTCTGGAGTGGCAACTGAAAACAAACCGTTCTCATTATTTCTTTGCTATTGTTTTGGCAGCTGAAAACGTCAATAATTGCTGCTGCAGTATAGACTGACGTTATGTGGGCTCATTAGGCTTATTGGAGCCACGCTGGAATGCAAAGGAAAACATCCCATGCAAAGTAAAGTCAATCTAGTGCCTCCTGAGATTGGGGAGGCCATGTTTAGTTTTTTTGGTTGTAAAGAATCTCACGTGAATCTCAGGGTCGATCAGCAGGAAGGGTAAAAAAGCATGACAAGGAGCAGGAGGGGAGTACTGGTTTTTACAGTGCCACTAGTTGTTGTTTACAGCAGAGCCATTTCACAAGGAAAATACTGAGTTGTTACAGAGGTGCTCACCAGTTCACATAGGCAGGGACAGTCAAGACCAGGAGAGAAGAGAATTTCCCACAGTTACCTTATTTATGAAGGTCAAGGAAAAGTTTGATTCGGTGAGAGGGCTGCGGTAGAATTAATTAAAGAAAATTGAAGATTAAGGCTATAGGTTCAGCTGGTGTCTCACAATTAAGGCGTAAGTTGAAATGGTTTGATATGAAACTATATGCGTGTATACTATATAATATGATGTTCATATAATAAGTTATCCATAATGGTGGAACTAGGCTAGATATTTTTTTACCTTTTGACTTTGCCAGGCTAGCTGGGCTAAGTTAAGCTACCTCTTGGCTCAAGCTATAAGTACACTGTCCATACCTGTGAATGCTATTGATTTTGTCATCATGCTCTTGAGGATAAGTGGGTTTCGCACCTAAACAGTTCCTGTTAAATTCCAGTGAAACAATTTGCATTAGTTATATGATCCTACTGAAAAAAGGGAAACAAAGTTGAACTGAAACCTCTCTCTGGCTCCAGTCCCAGTTAAGTGGAAATCAAGCCAACTCAACCAATGAAGTCAACAAACACAAAACAAACTTGAAAAAACAGTTGGAATGATTAAAACTATCTAAGAAAATGTAAAGCACTATACAGGGAATCCGACCAAGGTCTCGTGATTTTTAAACCTTCTAATTCTATAAAAATCTGTTCGTAGCCCTTCTTTATTTTTGATATTCATGATGAGTGTATGAGTGTGTGTATGAATGGGTGAATGTGGTAAGATATGTAAAGCGCTTTGGGGCTGAGAAAATCGGCTAGAAAGCACTATATAAGTCAAGTCCATTTACCATTTACCATGAGTGTGGAATATTTCAAGTCTCTACAATTTATGAGTCAAACCACTTATTGTTGGACTGCCATTTAAAGTTCCCCTGACTCCCACCTTGTCCTCCTCTTCCTTGTCTTACTCCTACCAGGCATCATGTGTCCGTGAGGAGCGTGTTATTCCAAGCTGTCAGTGAGCTTGTTAAACAGTGAGGAAGTACCTTAGACTCCGCTCTCTGACCGACACCCTATGCATCTTGCCTGTCACTCAACCCCCTGCCAAGGAGAAAGACTGAAGGCCGGACAAATGCCTATGGACAGGGACAGATAGGGGGACAGCCAGGCAAAGCTTGGAAGTAAACAAATGAAAGTAGTCTCTCAAGTGTGAAAGATGACTGAGAAAACAACAGCATGGATGGACTAGGACAGAAAAGCAGGAGTGAGACTACAGAGTGAAAATAAGAATAATTAAGAGGACTTTTTTTTTGGGGGGGGAACAAACAGCTCGAGGCCTTTTTGGCTTACTTCTGAAACAACCCTACATGTGGACAAACATAGTGACCTGCAACAAGAGGGAACGAGTGAGCTGTGGTGGGGTTAGGCCGAGCGGAGGGGTGGGAGAAGGTAGAGAAAAAGGAAGCCAAAGCTGGCACCGGTGCAGAGCTGGCAGACATGTCACACATAACATCTGGTGCCTGCGGTCCCTAGAGCGTCGGAGTATCGTCCACGGATACGCCTGCAGCGCTGGCTCGCTGGCCCCGGGGTTGTGTCACATCCCTGCCTATGAATGATAAGTACACTGAGGGACATGGCATGACCTGATCAAATGGCACATCAGGAGAGCTGGGCTTCCTGCTGTAGCCAAGAGGGGTCACTCAAAAGAAAACACAGCAGAAAAAATCCCAGGGTCGGAACCTCAAATAACCAACGACTATTATTTTAAAAAGAGATGGAGAGAAGGAAGGCAAGAAAGAAATGGGTTGGGTGTGGGATTTAAGTAGCAGCAGGTTGCAGGTGACTCAGTCGCTGAGGTTTTTTCGGTGTGTGTGTGTGTGTGTGTACCGCTGAGTATTAGCACTTAGTCACTAGCTCTCGCACCACGCACACCATTACTCATTGACGAGGACACATTCAGAGCAGAGTGGAGTGGAGTCTCGGAACAGGAAGCTCTGATTTTTAAAAACCCATTCCTTATCTCATCCTGACACTACTCGCTTTGTTTTTCTCTCTCCGTAGTGCTTTGTTAAGTCAAAACACAAAAATGTAGCATCAGGCTCAGTGAAAGGGGGCTGACTTTGTATGACTCTGTCTTTATTTGCTGGTTATGCTTCTGTGTATTTGTCTGAGTTTGACTGTGTGTGTGTGTGTGTGTGTGTGTGTGTGTGTGTGTGTGTGGGCGCTCTGGACGCTTCATGAAGCAGATGTTCTGATCCCCCGTTGCAAGGTTCACCTGTAGTTAAACAGCCTCCGAGGTGCACTGGGATTTTTACTGGAAAGTGTTGTTGGGGTTTACGAGAATCTTCTCCCCTTTTTTCCAAAGGCAGAATATTCAGTGACTCATTTCCTATTACGTTTTTTATACTCCAGGAATTCCAGCCAAGATCTTTTCATGGGTCTAATCTAGCTGTTGCATCCGCTGCATATCTTTTCTTTTCGCCCGAGGGGGGGTTTTACAACGTCTATCTTTCCTTCCTTTCTCTCCGTCTCAGTAACAATTTCCTTTGTGTGTCCGAGCATTCAATGTCAAAATATGAAAAGCCCAAAATCCAATTTGTCATATTCGCTGAGTGCCCGTCCCTTTCTCACACTCACAACAATTGACTCTTAAAATGTCAGCTTCATTCCCTTTTTTTCACCAATCATTTTGTGTCTCGATATTATCTACCTTGTCTTTTTCCTGATGGCTTTCCGTCTGCGCCCCTGTCTCGACAGTAAAGCCCACTTCACACAGGACTGACAGACATTTTGTATCAGCTAAAAGTGATTTATCAATTTACCTCTCCCCTTCTCTTTTTCCTCTTCCCCCCACCAGTATCCCTGGTTCGGCGGTGTGTGCCTTCGACATGGAGCAGCTGGCTGGCGTGTTTGAGGGGAGGTTCAAGGAGCAGAAATCAGCCGAGTCGATCTGGACGCCTGTTCCAGACGAAGTCATCCCCAAGCCAAGGTGCAGATGGCTGAAATCAGTTTGTGCACCTGTTAGGAGAAAACAGTATTAGGAACAACCTGCATTCAATTAATTCATCCGGATGTTCCAATGAAGGTGTTTCTTTTTCATAGATCTCCGTTCTGGACTAGAGTTTAATTTCCTAGCAAAATGAAAATGCACACCATACATGCAAGAACACACATATTGTTTAGTTCATGGGCATTTTGGAAGGCTTTTAGTTACAAGGTTAGACTCCACGGTTTGTGCAAACGTGTAATGGAGAATGCAGGAAGTTTGCTGCACATGGAATTTCAGCCCGTAGAAAATACAGTTCATTTTACAGAAAGTCACATAGATGTAGGAAAAACATTATTTTTCAAAAGGATACAGCTACAAGGCAATCTAAAGGCATATCTTAACCTAGTGAAACTATGCATCACTTGCCAAACACTATATTCACCACATCAAAGCAACCCAATGTTGAAAAATGGGTGTTTGTCTGAATGGGAGACTCTCTTAATATATACTGTAGCTGTATCTCTCCTGAAGCAGTCAAGGGAGAAAGAAATGTTTTTGCGTACGCCAGTTTTTGCCTCTTTACCATCTGATGAACATGTGCTGAAACGTTCTGTCCCCAGACCCGGTGGCTGTGCCGTTCAAGGCTCCAGGTTTAATTCCTCAAACTCCTTCCCCGATGAGATGCTCAACTTCGTCAAGACCCATCCTCTGATGGATGAAGCCGTCCCATCACTTGGACAAAGGCCCTGGATAGTCAGAACCATGGTCAGGTGAGAGACTGAACTCAGACAAGCAGTCAAACAACCAACCCTGTCTGTCTGCTAGGACTACTGTTCATATGGTACCAATTCTGCGGAAGCAAATACATTTTTGCAAGAGTGCCACTTGAATTAAATTTTTCTTATCAACATAGCATATGAACATATCTGACAAGCTGCGAAATGTTTGTATACAGCGTATTTCCAAACAATCATGCAATGCAGTCAGGGCCGGCGGTAGACAGGGGCCAGGGTGGGACCCAAATGTGGGCTGTGCCCACCCAATCAAAAAAATTAAAAAAAAAATTAAAAAAAAATGTCAAATAAAATTCAGACAATTAATTAATACTAAATAATATACCATTACCATGCATTGCTTCTAATTGTATTATTGGGTGGGCAGGACAGCCTGCCTCCAAGTTACCCACCCGCTTATAGTGGTCACTGATCAGCAGAGCCGGCCCGAGGCATAAGCAAAATGAGCGGTTGCTTAGGGTCCCGACTGCCAGGGCACCCCCCTCCTACCACCATCCAGGTTGCCCAGTCCCAAAGCTTTCTCTTCAATCAGCTCAGGCTGCCTACAGTTAATACTGCGATTAAAAAAAAAGATACATTATGTTTTATATAATGTATATTATATGTTATTCATAAACATCTTGGAAAAAAAACATGCAAGAATCAAATCTCCCCCACAGCAACACTCAAACTTTATTTGCATATTGTGTTCTAAACAATTCACAGTAAATGTGCCAAAAAGCAGACGCAGAGATCTTACAAGGGCAAAAAAAATCTTCGGTCTCTCTGCCCAGTGTGCCCACCTAAAATTTCTACAGGCCCACCCTAATCTAACCGTCTAGAACCGGGCCTGAATGCAGTATTCACTCATAGCAACCAAACAAACCATGGTTGAGGGTTTTTAGGGCTATGTTTTGGGTACTCACAGTACTTGCTTGCTGTCAGTGAGAGATTGGTTAGATACTGAAAAATTCAAAAGCGACTTGGCGCATAAGACGGCGTATTTACTTTATTTGCATTTGAACAAAACCATGATCCTATCCTTACTTTTACTAAAATATCATGGTTGCACGCATGTGGGACTCATGGGATGCAAACCCTGGCCTCCGGGGTCAAACTCCTGTTAGTCTGAAAGTGAAAAATTCAAGTTCTATTGTTGGAGACAGGGTTGCAAACACTCCCATGGTCTTGTCTGTGTGGGTTGTGTCCTTCTGTTGAATTAATCCTGTGTTGGGTTTTGGAAGCCTGAGTCTCACATAAATGCATGCATGCCCTCTCTCTCTCTCTCTCTCTCTCTCTCTCTCTCTCTCTCTCTCTCTCTCTCTCTCTCTCTCTCCATCTATCGTACTGAGTCCCAATGCCGACCGGCCACCAGAGGATTATGGGGAATGGATGTATGTGGAATACTGTATTAAACACTTGGCGCTACATGGCTTCTATTGTCGTCTATTGACTCATACACACAGGACCGTGTGTAGTTCGGCAACACTCTGCTATTGTTCCAAGAGGAGCCCATTAACTTGACTGATATTATTAATGACTGAACGTCTGCTTTAATTAGTTTATTATGCAGATTTGAAGAGCGGTCTCTTCTCTTTGGAATTCATTTAATTTTGCAGTGACGCAAGAGAAAATGGCATGTATTTTGATTAAAAAGCACACAAGAATCAGTTGGTATGCACTTAAAGGTGGAAGCAAGCGATTCTAGATCAAATGGTCAAAATCACTTTTTTGTCAATATTAGTAAATATCTATCACACTCTACTAGCTTTCCGTACTGTGTGCTGTGGAAAATTCTGGTATTAATACACAACCTAGGCTCTGTAAACTGGTATGCAAACAAAGGTTACAGAACCATAGTTAGCAACATGCCTGTCAACAGAGCCCCTAATGATGTGTATTAACACTTTTTTTGTTTTCATTGCACACAGTACGGACAGGTAGCGGGATCGTGAGGAGTTATTCACCGACTTTGTCACAAAAAAGTGTTTTTCACGACAAAAAAACATTTAAACTATAAAGTTGCCTCAAATGAGCTACTTGACTGTGCTTTGAGCTTCTTTTTTTTTGGAAGAAGGGTCCAAAATGAGCCGCAAAAAACTCTGTGTCATTAATGCAGCACTCCATCTCTCATGCCATACAGGTACCAGCTCAACAAGATTGTGGTGGACACAGAAGCCGGACCACACAGAAATCGCACCGTCCTGTTCCTGGGCTCTAGCAGAGGGACCATCCTCAAGTTCCTTATCATGCCAAACCAGGACAACACCGTCACTAACAGCAACATATTCCTGGAGGAAATGGAGGGATACAACCCTGATAAGTAAGGCTCTAAAGCCAACAGAAAGGAAATGTACTTATATTTTGAACTTTTAAGGGATACATGTGTTTATTAGCTTCATTGCTGATGGTTAGTAAAAAAAACTAAATAGACCTACTGTATTATATCCCAAAAAGGTTGAACTATTCTTACAAACATGTATAGTTACATATAGCTTGATGTGAAATAGCTCTAGACAGACAGCAGGGTAAGGGAAAGAAATGGTTAACTGACATCTGAGGTTGATGTATACACAGCGAAGGGAGCTGGTGGCGAGATACTCCTAGAAATCCAGTCAGTCAAGGGAGGGAAGCCATGACATGTGCTCGAAACACGGCGTGTCCTGAATTATGCAGAGAAACCCTCACCTCTTCTTGGAGAGATACTAATAATTGTGCAGGAGCCAAGTCGAACGCAAACCCCATGCAGAGAATACAAAATAGGGCAGACAGAAAAGAATAGGATTAGAAGGCTAATAGTCATTATCGGGGAAATCTGAACATCTTCTAATGAGGGCCTACTGTAGAATGGCATTAGTGAATGAAGCACCACAAAATAATGAAATAATGATAGTCACATTATCCTTAATCTTGTCCAAAAAAGAAAGAAATTAATGACACACAGTGTGGTCAGGAAAAATTAGCCTTTATCATCATATCATATTATATTTAATATCTGGATCTGGACAAAAGATTGGAGCGGACTGGGCTTCTCTTTGTCCATTTGTAATTAGCCTTTTGCATGTGGCAGGCAACGTCGAGGTTTCATTTGATGCCTGTGACTAGGTAATGAACACCGAGGTGCAAAGCTTTAGCAATTCATCTTGGCTTTTGCTCACTGTTGAGAGCCGCAGTGTTCCACATGGTGCATGGCTGCAGGGTGTGTGTGTGTGTGTGTGTGTGTGTGTGTGTGTGTGTGTGTGTGTGTGTGTGTGTGTGGTATTATCACCCACACACACAGCAGATATGGCTGGCGATTATCTTTTTTACCAAGGCTAATTAGAGGCATTTAAAAGAGAAAGTACATGTTTCTAAAAACGTGGTAATTGGGCTCCCTAATATATGTGCCATTCTTTTACTGCAACAAGGGGACATCAAGGATTATTTCTCAGACTAACTGTCTGGAAACTTCTCATTTAGCTCTACATTAGCTATCCTTCCTTTCCCAAAAATATGCACATTAATTTGTGTCTGGGCTTATGTGTTCTGCTGCCGACTTGACAAGATTAGGTATAGTGATTGCAAGTGAAATGAGGGGACTGTGTGATGAATGAGCTTGTGTGGGCTGGAACGCAGGAGGGGGTCAGCAGGCACACAGTTAACCAGGAGATAGAGCACAGACACATTAGAGTTTGTGTTTTTTCCCCTCTCATGCTCCAGGCAAGACTTCCCCCCAACCTCTGTTCCCATACACGACAAAGCGGTTCTTTGTGCCCTGTAATAAGCCCCAAGGTACACTAAAGCATGGGGCCACTGATACAGACATATTTTAAGAAGCCAGGGCAGATAAAAAATCACTGGTTTGTAATTGGCCTGTTGCCATAATGAACCAGGAAATTACCTGAAAGACATGCACCCCTAATAGAGCATGTATCTTCTCCCACTGTCTGATCTTGGTTGTGTCTCTCTTTTTTTCTTTTATTGAATATCAGTCCTTCTTTTGCCTTTTGCCGGCCTTTTGTTAGTTGCTTATTCCAAAAAAATATTTTGTATGTTGGAACTTTCCCTACACTGCTCCCCCTCCTCTTGCCTGCCTTTCATGATATTAACTGTGAAGAATGGCTCGCAGCTTGGCCTCAGCAGAATGATAGATTCTTCTTAATGACTGTGGGTCCACCACAATGTTATTACCATAAACCATCCAGATACGACTGATGCACGAGTGCACGTGTGCATAAAAAAGGTATAAATCGGCTGCAAGGAGGCATTCTGGTGACGTCTATCGTAGCTCTAAGTGCTGGTTAGGGAGCCATTCAGGCCTTGGCTTGGCTGCTATTTTCTGACGGTCGGTTGACCTCTCGAACCTCTACAATCAACACAGTGTATATTTGGGTTGTTACCGTAACATCTGGCTACACGGATGGCCTCATCTCGCTTTCACTTTTCATTGTAGCTTTTATTTATAGAACTGTTTATGTTTGGATAAGTTTCACATTGCGTCATGAGGAATGTTCTTTTCCCCTGTGCTAATGCTCAGCGATATCAGAGCTTTTAATGCGCAGTCTTGATCTAGTAATTGAAATTGCCTAATACAATTTTTGCATTTGTGTGTGTGTGTGTGTGTGTGTGTGTGTGTGTGTGTGTGTGTGTGTGTGTGTGTGTGTGTGTGTGTGTGTGTGTGTGTGTGTGTGTGTGTGTGTGTGTGTGTGTGTGTGTGTGTGTGTGTGTGTGTGTGTGTGTGTGTGTGTGTGTGCGTGCGTGTGTTGCAGGTGCGCTGAAGACTCTCCTCAGGCCAGACAGCTGTTGTCTCTGACTCTGGACCGGCCGAGCCACACTCTGCTCCTGGCCTTCCCCTCCTGTGTGGTCAGAGTACCGGTGGCACGATGCCAGCTCTACTCCCGATGCATGAAGTGAGTCCGCCACCTAATACTTCCTAACCCACGTGCGTCAAGTAGGGCAGCATAACAAAAAGTAAGGTGACCATACAAGAGCCATCTGGCCATTGCAAGTGTCCTTGAGCAAGACCCTGTGTGAACCCTTTCCAGCCCCTCTGAGTTGCTGCTCTCTAGCCGACCTGAATTTCCCTGCCATAATAACCGTGCAACAACCACAACTCTCACTGTGTCCTTGAGCGGAGTGATATTCTGTTAACTGCTGTATAATACGGAAAATGAGTCAGAATGCCATAAAATGTGACAGTAAATTGGAAGATAATTTAATAAAAGAGGTTAGTGCAATGCATTGGTATTTATAACACTGCTGTGTTCTTGCCTGAGCCTACATTTGCAGTAGATGTAACATGTTAAATTATATGAAAAATAATAATTGTGTGAATTAATCAATTCAGCAGCTAATTACTTCATTTTTATTTTGTTGAGAAAAATCATATTGACTCAATTCATCTAGCTTTTATAATTCATTCATCCAGCATTGCATTTGATTATCACAAGCTCCAGTGAACTCCAGTACGAATGTGTTTAACTCAAACTGAATGTGCAGCAGGGCATTTCTTGAGAAAGATCCGTTACCCAGAGTCCACTAATCCTACATAATTTAACATAAAAAAATGCATTTATTCAAATAAATTATATTTCACCTGCACACACCCACCCACGCATGGACCGTACTACAGTCTCTCTCCATCCCGCTGACACACTTACCTAGTCGTGACGCCTGTGGCTGTGGCCCCGCTAGGTTCCATTGACACACTCACACAAACCGTCACACACACACACACACACACACACACCAGCACATCAGTTCACTGAACCAGGTGAGTCATACAAGCGTGTAATCGAGAGCGCATTACGCGACGCTCACATGCTTTTGGCGGTGTGTTAAGTGCGTGTGTTTAGATGAGAGAGTTAATGTTCTGTATGAGAGGCTTTTCAGGCTTTCTTAGTCCCACGCTTCAGCAGCTTTAGGTCTGGTTTTCAACCTTTGAAGTGCGGTTGTGATTTATGTTTATTTTATTTACATTTTTTAAAATCTTTACATTTAACACTTAATGGTCTCATTTCTGATACATGCAATCGCAGATTGACTGTTATGGGCAGAGATTTGTGTCAGTAGAACTTGAATTCGAATTGATAGAACTTGAATTCGAATTGATAGAACTTGAATTCGAATTGATCGACTTGAATAGGAATTGATCAACCTGCATTTGAATTATTGATACTTGAATTCGAATGTATACACTTGAATATGAATTATCCATTTGAATTTGAATTAATTGTACTTGAATCTGAATTTTATTTACTTGAATCTGAAACAGTTAATATTCCAAATGACTTTCAAATAAAAATTCAAAATTCAAGTTTTCAAATTCAAGTAGAAAAAAATTCAAGTAGAAAAAATTCAAGTAGAAAAAATTCAAGTAGAAAAAATTCAAGTAGAAAAAATTCAGATTCAAGTAAAAATGTGCACATCCGGTTTCTTTGAGGAAGAGCAATCGAGTGCAGATCTCTGATCCTAGGCTACAGCGTCTGGCCGGTGACCGTTATTTAACGTTCAGGAAATATAAAGTCATACATTAATTTGTTTAATCATCGTCTGTATTTTTGACCTCTTGTTTTATAATCGAAGTATCTTTTAGAACACTAATCACGTTTGAGAAATGAAACTGAAAGTAGTTATAATATCGCCAATATGCTATATCAATGAAAACAGACGGTCAAACAGCGTCCAAATGAGCTAAAATCCTAAATCCAATAAACAGTAACATGGCAAACTTATTTTTAGGCAAGCTCTAATTGATTATTTATTCATTTTTTCACACGTTTACATGTTTAGAGGCGGAGGATTCCTCCGACGCTCTCTGTCCGGCTTATCAGACAGCACTCAGCTGTCAGTTGAACTGGACAAGCAAACGTAAAATCATCAGGAAATGATAAAAACATCCCGATGGAGATTTCTATGCAGTGATTTTTTGATTTTACAGGGTCACGTTGTGGCAGTGACACTCTTTCATCAGTCGGAGCTGCAGCGTAAAGTGAAAACAAACTCAGAGTAGGCCTATATATATAGTCATTAATAAACACTTAGGCTACAATAGATAAGAGATCACCACCGCCTGCACCCCCTCTCCGCCCCCCTACACTTTGCCCTGTGCTCCCGCGATTGCTCTGTAAACAGTCTCATAGCCTATGTCCTCTTTCCCATCTCCTGCTCCCTCACATCAACTTGACAGATCATAAATATACACTATAATATATATATACAGTTTATAGGCTATACTGTATAGGCTACAGTATAGGCCTATGCCCGTCGCATTTCTTCCCCGTGCCCAGGACAAGATTACGTTTGTGCCCCGCCTTCCCATGCGCACTTCGGTAGAGTCAGAGTGCTGAGAGGCGCGCACTAATGAGCATTAGGTTATCATTAAAAATCCAGGGTAATGGCACAAAGCAGTAGATAACTTCAACATAGTCACTATACGTTCGCTCCGTCTGCTAAGCGCCCTACCACAGGAGAGAGAGAGAGAGAGAGAGAGAGAGAGAGAGAGAGAGAAAGAGAGAGAGAGAGAGACGCGCTGACAGGATGCAATGTTCACCTGCGCATCTGCTCCTCCAAGGTGTGTGCCGGTATCGTGCCAAGTTACCGCTGATAAGAATTGTGTCCCCGCCGGCCGGTGAGCGCGCATGCATCAAGTAAAGGGCCCATATATGTTCGCCTTTGACTATAGTATGACTATATATATAGGCCTACTCTGAGTTTGTTTTCACTTTACGCTGCAGCTCCGACTGATGAAAGAGTGTCACTGCCACAACGTGACCCTGTAAAATCAAAAAATCACTGCATAGAAATCTCCATCGGGATGTTTTTATCATTTCCTGATGATTTTACGTTTGCTTGTCCAGTTCAACTGACAGACAGCTGAGTGCTGTCTGATAAGCCGGACAGAGGGAGGAATCCTCCGCCTCTAAACATGTAAACGTTTGAAAAAATGAATAAATAATCAATTAGAGCTTGCCTAAAAATAAGTTTGCCATGTTACTGTTTATTGGATTTAGGATTTTAGCTCCTTTGGACGCTGTTTGACCGTCTGTTTTCATTGATATAGCATATTGGCGATATTATAACTACTTTCAGTTTCATTACTCAAACGTGATTAGTGTTCTAAAAGATACTTCGATTATAAAACAAGAGGTCAAAAATACAGACGATGATTAAACAAATTAATGTATGACTTTATATTTCCTGAACGTTAAATAACGGTCACCGGCCAGACGCTGTAGCCTAGGATCAGAGATCTGCACTCGATTGCTCTTCCTCAAAGAAACCGGATGTGCACATTTTTACTTGAATCTGAATTTTTTCTACTTGAATTTTTTCTACTTGAATTTTTTCTACTTGAATTTTTTCTACTTGAATTTTTTTCTACTTGAATTTGAAAACTTGAATTTTGAATTTTTATTTGAATGTCATTTGGAATATTAACTGTTTCAGATTCAAGTAAATAAAATTCAGATTCAAGTACAATTAATTCAAATTCAAATGGATAATTCATATTCAAGTGCATAAATTCGAATTCAAGTATCAATAATTCAAATGCAGGTTGATCAATTCCTATTCAAGTCGATCAATTCGAATTCAAGTTCTATCATTTCGAATTCAAGTTCTACTGACACAAATCTCTGCCCATAGTTTAAACTCATTTAACCTCGCACACAGACCCGTCGTTAAAAAGGCCTGACCATATCGGCCTCTTATATATTATCAGTCAAACATTCAATCATTCCTTTTCAGGCTTTTTGACATACCTGCCTATCACCTTTCACCACAGGTTTATACTGCTGATTGATTCCCAATCTTTTAAACATGCAGTAATGTCTATTCATGACAGTCGTGCTGTTTGAATTTGCCATAAAGGACTTGAATGTATCTTAACTGATCATCCTTCATACAGGCAACATCTCGTTGACTTTGTGTTTTTTTGTTCTTTTCAGAATAATATCATCATTGTGTAGAAGTACAGTATACATGTAGTTCTGAACAGAGAGCAGTTCATTTCAAAATCTCTCCTCGTTGCCTCAGTCAAGGACAGCTTGATAGTTCATATTTATTAGACAGAGTTTAAATCTATCTTGAACCGTGATGTGCAAGCTACATAGACATTGTGTAACTGTTGCTGAAATGAAAATCAAAACTTGAGTTCTTGTATTTAAAAGAGATAGGAAATTAGTACTAACTTGAAGGGAATATCTAGTGAAATGGAGATTATTTGGGGCTAAGGGAATTTGTGTGTGTGTGTGTGTGTGTGTGTGTGTGTGTGTGTGTGTGTGTGTGTGTGTGTGTGTGTGTGTGTGTGTGTGTGTGTGTGTGTGTGTGTGTGTGTGTGTGTGTGTGTGTGTGTGTGTGTGTGTGTGTGTGTGTGTGTGTGTGTGTGTGTGCGTGCCTCTGCAGGAATTGCATCGCCTCCAGAGATCCATACTGTGGCTGGACCAGAGGAAGCACCTGCTCTTTCCTCAGACCTGGGACCAGGTACGTCACCTCTTTATTCCTATACGTACATCACAGCAACACATACACTGTCTGCACCACTTCATGCAGTATACAGTACTACACTGCATTCCCCCTATGCAGTATAAATCTGTTTGGTTTATACTTTCTCCGCATCTCTCTCTTTGATCCAACTTTTCTGTTCTGCTTTGTTTTGATTTGATTTCTAGTTTTACTGTTCTTCTCAGGGTTATTTTCCTGACAGCACACCAGACCTAGTAGACCAAACATGGAGAAAGACATCCAATACATTATTTACCTGGTCTGGAAGTCCTTGATTCTGCCACTACTTGGAGTAACATCTGTGCCCTCTGCGCCCTCTCACACAGCTCTGCTCTGTGTACACGTATTGATTCAAGATGTCTGCTGCAGCAATTAAACAGCACTATGTTCTTTCACCTTGTGTGTTATCAATATAAGTCTGGATGTGTGTGTGTGTGTGTGTGTGTGTGTGTGTGTGTGTGTGTGTGTGTGTGTGTGTGTGTGTGTGTGTGTGTGTGTGTGTGTGTGTGTGTGTGTGTGTGTGTGTGTGTGTGTGTGTGTGTGTGTGTGTGAGAGAGAGAGAGAATGTTGTTTGTGTGACCTCCCTCCTCCTGCTACTGAAATACGTCGGTCTGTCTTGACAGCTCACCTCATGTTGTGACCGCCTCCCTCCAGTGAAATCAAATCTTTCTTTAGTCAGGCTCCTTATTGAATTAAGGCTTCAAAATGCAGGTGTAGTGCCAGCAGAACAGACAACATGGGCCTTAAATACCACCCCTGGCTGCCTGCTCATGCTATTAAAAGGCCTCTGTGTTGGTCTTGATTTGATTCACCAAGGGCAGTCAACTCGGCAATCGATTTTACATTGAATTACTGTGGATTTCCTCTTTGTTGACCAATGCAACTGCTCTTTGTAAACTGATGCCAAAGGAGACCTCGGCAGTTAAAGGTGGAGTCACCGATTCTGGAGAACGTTTGTTGTCAAAATCAATGAAAGTCTCCGGTGAAAAGCTCTCCAGAATTGCTGACTCCACTTTTAACATTGTATAACAGTAGACTGGCATTTGGATTGTACTTTGTCGGGAATTTATGTTTGTTGTGCATATGAGGGATTCTTATTGTTCACTGCAAATATTGTGCAAAAATGTAGCTTCTGCAATTGAGAATATGGTTAAAAAGCAATTGTTGATCCATTACTTTTAGCTAACTATTTCAACCACTCAGTAGCCTACATTTAGCTCTCTATTTCTAACATGTACCATTGCTTTAAGCTAATCATTTCAACCATCTATCCATTACTTACACTGTCCACTGCACTCAACATGAATAAAAATATTAGCTATATGGTCTTTATCAGTTTATCTTATGAAGTCTCTAAATATAGAGCTAATGTACCTGAGTGCATGTGCTGGAAATACAAAAATACTGTGCACGCACACACCGAACCTCAGTCAAAGCTAATGTATACAAAGTAAAAAGACCCACAGTCCATGAGACACAGCCAGCTGAACACAAGCCGTTCTTCTTTATTAAGATGACAACCACTGTGGGTTCACAGTGCACTTGGACTCATTTGTCAGCATGATTTCTAGGTATTAAAAGCATGAATGTTGGCTACACTGCCGTCTGAGCCTTTAGCTGATTGCAATACTGACTTCTTCTCAGCCCCAATGAGTTTATTTTAGCATCTTCTAATAGTTGGTGCTCTGGATCTTCAAAGGTCAGCCAAACAGTGATCCAGTGTTAACAGAACTATTTGTGCAACCATGTAAAAATGTAAAAGCGCCATCAGTGGTATTGACGGACTCATTACCACAGAAGGTCAAGCACATTATGAAAGTCTCTTAGTCTATATTCGGTATTTCTTTCCATATCTTCTTTTGTGATGTTGGCCAGCATTCAAGATACCCCGTAGGCTTGTAACTTTAAATATTCTCCCGTTTCTCTAAATATTCCTTAAGTAATTTCATGCATCAAGTCACCTGAACATTTCTTCTGCCAAGTGCTCCCCGATGCAACAGATTCTTACTAGAAGTCTAATTCTAGGTATTCCTAAAAAGGGAATGCCTTGATAACTGATCAAATCAACCTTATGCACCGAAGTCATGGGACATGTTGACTATGCCAGATCTTTAAGAATAGATTGTCAAATGTGTGTATTGCCTTCTTGATAAAAGTCAGCCAAGAAGAGTGTGCTTGCGTGTGCGTGTGTGTGTGTGTGTGTGTGTGCGTGTGCGTGTGTGTGTGTGTGTGTGTGTGTGTGTGTGTGTGTGTGTGTGTGTGTTCAGTTTTCCTATATCCTACATTGTTTGGGTCTGGTTTGTTTACAAATGAATTACATTATGTAGTAATGATTATTACAGTATAAACACTATAAATTATTTTGCCAAATTTTGAAGCTTATATTTATTTGTCTAATAATCAGAATTAGAATGTGTCCATATGTCATTTCTCTATAGAGGTCTTTTTTTTGCCTCGTTGTGTCATTGCACAGGCATATTTTATCCAGGCCTTTCCACACATGTCCTTCATTTGCGAATGTAATCTGTACTCAGTGAAGCCTTTTAGGCATGTACATTAGTGCACTGACACACACACACTTTTGGAGCCTGCCTTTTGCAAACTTGGTGCTGCTCTCTGATATGAGTCATGATTTAGAGCAGTTGTGTTTTTCTTTGTGAGCACCTGGTCTGTGTGCTACGCTCATTTCCCCTCTGTGTCCTTACCTCATCATTTGTTATATTCCTCTGAGTTTTCCATGCTCCCCTCTGTTGCCCGAATGGGAAATTAGTTTTAAAGCACAGGGATGGAGTTGTAGAAAGAAATACAATATGTCGTAGTGTTTCAGCAATTATAAGGAGCGAGTAAAGTTAGCATTTTTGTTGAATGTTGACTTTCATCACAAGTTCTTTCTTAAAGGTATAGGTTTTATCATTAAACTGATATGGTGTTCTTATGATATTTTTACTTTAAATAACTTCTTTACCTCAGGTTCTGCAATTTCTAAAAACGGATTATTCTGATACTACTTCAACTCCTTAATACTTTAAGTCATTGAGTTTACATTTACATCACACATATCTGATGTAAAGACAAGTATGCTGACCTAGAAAGATTTTCAATTCAACGCATGAATTATCTTAATTAATGACCCTTCAGGCACAAGTGGTTCATCATGGAGATTATTGCAGGATATTAGGCAGCTCGGGGGCCTCTCGGGTTCCTCTGCTGTTTTAATTATAGGAGGGTTTTTCACACTTCTTCGTAATAAAAACAGAGTGTTTTTACAATCCTAAGTGTTAAAGGAGCTTGTTGAGATATATGCTCCCTTGTAGCTTGTCCTTTGCTGTAACATTGAGATAGTTTTCCTCTTATCAGAGTGGATCTGTGCTGGATGTCAGCGTCCGGGTTGCTGTGCCTCTCTGTCTTCTGATTAATGACCATGTGTCTCCTCCTCTGCAGACTGCCGTTCGAGCAAGATGTTGAACAGGGAAACGTGGCCCACTTGGGTGACTGTGACGGTAAGAGGAACAATTCTCAGTGTGTGTGTGTGTGTATTTGTGTGTGTGTGTGTGTGTATTTGTGTGTGTGTGTGTGTGTGTGTTGTGCCCACAAGTGTAAAAGCTAATAGCTCTCTTGTCTTTGCCCGGATCCTTATATAACTTGTGTATCTTTGGGGTATACAGAAAAAAAAATAGAGCAAAAGCTTGGTAGTTTTGGTTTATACTGAAAGAAACCCGAAAAATAAACACAGAGACAAGTCCCAATCCACCTCAGCGCTCTGTAGCTACGTACTCACATCTCCCAAGAGTAACCACCAAGATCAGACATGAAGACGGTCTCATTTTTCTGCTGGTAAAAAAAGAAAAAACCTATGTAGGTTTTAGCCAACTTTGTTTCTCTCGTCCGTTTATTCTGTACGCTATCTCACTCAGCTTTGGTCTGCTAGGTTTTGTTGCATATACAGTACATGTAGTTAATTATATTTAACTCTAGCTTGAATCCCCCCCTTGATGTTTCCTTTTTTACTTTCTCTCTCCATAACATTATGAAAAATAGAAGTGGTACACAGTAAAGCGAAATCTCCATTCTAGATGCTCAGAGGTTTTGGATACTCCCATGACACCCCATCCCCCTCACCCCCCCTGTCTTTGATCTGAGCGCTAATTCCAATGCGTGGAAATTAATCCTGTGCTTCTTAAAGTTCCCCGAGTTCATGTGCCATGCTCCCCGAGAAAAAAGAACAGATAAATATTGCATAATCGGGACTCGTGTACAACTCTAATCCTGTTTCAGATGGGCGCTCTGTTTGATGCTGTTCTCTCACTTCAGGTCCTCTCACTGCCAAACCACAGGGGATGGCCTCTTTAACTGATGGCTGATGCTCACTCTATGCATGGGGAAGTTAAGCTAGTTATTTATCTTCATTGAGCCCATGTGTTTCTCCCTATGGAACTCCCTCCTGCTCCTAAACACACACACACACCCATGATCTTCCAATGGGTGTATTTTTATTTAAAACAGATCATGTTGTGCATGTATCCTGCTTTGGATTCCTGCAAGTCAGAATTATAACATAAACTGGATAAAAAATCTGAGAAAATATCTTCCCCACAAGGGAACTCAACATATACATACAGCTGAGCAAGAAACTTGTAATTAAAAGTGCAACTTCCCTGATCATTACAACACTTCTTTACTACACCAGTGGGCCAGAGATGAACGTAATTACTCCTGCTCAGTGTTAATGAAGGGTTTCACAAGCTCTACTCTCACATGGTCCTCTCATACTTGTTATAGCTTGACCTCTTTTGCAAGGTCTTGGGGGGGTCAGAGAAACTAATGACATTGATACTGGGCGTGCACTTTCCTGTACTGTACATCTGCTGCATGCACATACAAACTTGTGTCCGATAGAATATGAAACTGGCAACTGTAGCACTTCATGCTTGTCATGTGGCATTGACAAGTCAATATCCAAATTTGACAGGATAGTTGCTTTTAATTGAGCATAAATAGTCTTTTTTTTTTTTTTTTTTGCTTATCTTACTTATCTTTATGTATAGAGGTTATCTCATTGAGAGACAGGTTTTAGCCACAAGTCGTTTCATGGCATTAAAAGAAGAAGTAATAGTTTTTTAAAACCTGTATAAAATAAAATAAAAAAAATGTATAAGTATTATTTGTATGCAATTTTGGCTTTACTCCACACTTTTTTGCTGTCATATTTAACCTTGTGAAACACATTCTACCTTACACACAATCAACCTTTTTCGGCTAAGCCGACGCATCTCAACGCAGAGCAACAAAGGCCATTGCATAACTGTTTAACAAGCATGATGAGTAAATTGATTTGTGGGTAACACTTTACAATAAGGTACACAAAAAAAGAGTAGTTACCCTTTTAAAAAGGTTAGTTTACCTTTTCAAAAGGTTAGTTTACCTTTTCAAAAGGTTAGTTTACCATTCAAAAAAGAGTAGTTTACCTTTTCAAAAGAGTAGTTTACCATTCAAAAAAGAGTAGTTTACCTTTCAAAAAAGAGTAGTTTACCTTTTCAAAAGAGTAGTTTACCTTTTCAAAAGGGTAGTTTACCTTTTAATAAGGTAAACTACTCTTTTTTGAAAGGTAAACTAACCTTTTTAAAAGGGTAACTACTCTTTTTTTGTGTACCTTATTGTAAAGTGTTACCAATTTGTGATATGTGAACTCTGTGGAATGCTCCTTTTTATAACTTGCCATAAATAGATACCATCAGATTTGTGCACATCAAAAAGAAAAAATCAGTTACACAGAGATGGAAGTGTTTGCTGCAGTGCCCTGATGGCTTCTCCTCTTGGACTGGTGTCAGATGGAGATGTACTATCCTTGATCCCCGGCCCTGCCTTTGTGGAATATCTGAGCTTGGAGCCTTGTTTGCTCCTGTGTCTGATCCTGTCATGAAATATACCCAATCTCTGAACTCTTGTCGACAGAGGTGAGCTCTGTTGTCACCAGATGAACGAGGGCTGCATGGGTTTGGCATGGCGGGGAATGTGAGGCAGCATTTTTTCCCCTGGCGGCTGCCACCAGTTCTTATCACAGCACTATGTCTCCGATATTGTGATGAACTTTGCTGCATCTTTTCATCATATCTTTATTTTATTTTATTCAACACATATTTTTTGACATTGTCACTGAAATGGATGCTTTCCTCAGTGTTTCCCATCGCTGTAGTTTACGCTGAGTCCATCTTTCTCTGTCTTCCCTCTAAGACAAAGATTCATTCAGCCATCTGCAAAATGAAATATTCAGTCGGAAGAAAGACGGAGAGGCGCAGCTTCAAATAGCTTGTTATGACAAACTGTCACCAACACCGCTAAGTCTTGAAAACTGCCTGCACACCCTCTCTTTATATGTGTCTGTCAGCATCTGCCTCCGTGCTTCTCTTCCCATGCCTTATTCCTCTCTTGCACAGGGCACAATTTGTACACCTCTAGATTTACAAACACACACACACCGATGCTTACACACACACACCAACACAAACTCTCAAGGCACATGGTGGAACAGGTTTTTGGGGTGCTGAATTTTTCATATTTCTATATTGGACTCATATCACCTGTCGGTATCTTGAGCCAGCAGATGCCTGCCACGATATGGTCTTTCTCCTCGGGGGAATTCGGCAAATCTCATTTGGCAAAAAAGACACTTGTATCACATCATTGGATCACAAACCAAATAGGTGGAGAATCACCTTTTACCTTAGTAACTTCACCAAAATTAGAAAATACACATTTCTTCCTGCTAGTGATATTCAACATTTGCGGCACTTTTCATGAGTACAATGTCGTGCCAGTTCAACATTTACCAAACTGGTTCTTGTACGCTCACAAAAGTTCCATAAAAGATATATATATTTTTTTAATTTTGTAAATTTTTGAGACTTCACTATTTTCTTTTTTTCTTTTTGTTGTCAGCTTCATTTGGCACATTATCAGACATATATCTGAAAACCTGTCAATTAAAATTAAACCGAAACTGTCCGTGTGGCTAAATTCTGCTAAAGACACTGTGAGTGAGAAAAAGGTTGTTAGAAATTTTGAATTAACAAATGGACTAAAAAATGTTGTTAAGGTTAGGATAGTTCAATTTTTAAGGGGAAATTGTGTTACTCCTCCTGACTTTGGCTTTATTTATTATGCCTTAGTCTTTGCTCCTATGCTGCTCCGGCATGCCTATCCTCTCCCTCATGCTTCACCTCTCTCCAGTCCCAGCCAGAGCCACACTGATTTCAGAGCAGCCATCAGACCTCAAAGGGAGATGGATGGACGGCCTTACTTTAGAGCCCAGCCTAACTGCCTCCCCTTTTTACCTTAGCCAAAGAGAAGCAGGAATCGATTCTCATCTTTCCTCTGGCTGATGGCAGTGGAATAGATATCAAGGGTGATTCTGCGAGGGGAAAAGGAATGAGGCTGAGAAGAGCAAGGGATGAGGAGGGGGAGACCGGCAGAGGTAAAAAAAAAATCAGATCAGATCCAGGAGTAGCGAGCAGAGCAAAAAAGAGATTGAGAGATCACAGGAAGTATAGGCAAACTTTAAGGATGGAAAGGGCGAAGCTGCTCGGGGATCAACAGTGTGGAGTCGTGAGGATGAATAAGAAAAGAAGCGCAGTGAGAGGTAGGGAGGACAGAAAGAGTGCAGTCATAGGAGGAAAGAATAGGGGAGCTGGAGAGGGACACGTGAGACGAGAGTGAGTCTGGAGGAAAGCTTTGAGAATGGAGGGAGGTGCAGGGATAGAGAGAAAGAGAGAGAGAGAGGAGCGGCTGTTTTCATAGCAGCTAGGCCAGGCTGGTGCGGTGTGATAAATGGACTGAGAGTGCCACCCGCGTCTCCCGTGTCACGCTACTGTCACTGGCCTCCTCAGTGGGCTTGCAGCCAGGCCGTAACTCTGTCGAGGTGATGTACACCACCTGCCTCGTATCCTCTTAATCTTCCCTTATTCATACATCATACAAGCTGCCAACCGTTCTCCCAACTTCACACTACTATCAACATCTTTTTTTTGTAACATTCCGTTCTTTATTCATTTGTCATAAAAGTCGATGAAATTAGCTTAACGTTCAGCAATGCGAGTGAGAAAAAAAGATGTATTTCTGCTTTGTCAGAAGACCACAGCAGGAGATCAGTTTAATTATGGGGGGAAAACTATAGGAGATGTTTAATGTTGCCTTGAGGCTATGCATGGCTCTGCATTTATGAGGAAACAAAAATCACCCCCTAAACACACACACACACACACACACATATACACACCAAATATTAGTCTGTAGAGAAATGCTGTTCCCCTAAACCCGCTCTGATCAAAGCAGAATTTCCAACCTGTAATTGAGACGATGTGTTTTGGGAGGGACACTTTGATGAAAGAGATGAGGTCAGAGAAATAACTGGGATCAATTGTGTGTGTGTGTGTGTGTGTGTGTGTGTGTGTGTGTGTGTGTGTGTGTGTGTGTGTGTGTGTGTGTGTGTGTGTGTGTGTGTGTGTGTGTGTGTGTGTGTGTGTGTGTGTGTGTGTGTGTGTGTGTGTGTGTGTGTGTTGAAGGCCTCCTTTCTCTCAGGCGGTACGCAAGCTTACTTCGATGTATGTAATTCGATAATTTTGTTGGTTCAAACAAATGCACTTGTGTTGATAGAGCAAAAGTGACACAGCTGTGTTGCCATGCACTGCATTTCCACCTGCCAAGACCACATTTTGTCCCAAAAACAAGCTTGCGGAGTGCTTTTGAGGGCGTTAGTAGCTTATGATGATACGTAAATCTATTCAAAATCAATGCACAAAACTTTAAAAGTACTTCGACTTTGATATACATTATTAAAACACACATCAAAGGAAAACTCTCAGTCTAGCTTTTCCATGTTTTTTGAATTAACTCTTCACTTGATTGAACATCTGTAGACATCATACATCAGCTGCTGTATGATGTCAGACCGTGTGGCTGCATTCAACAATTATTCAATTTAACTGACACAGAACTGGGATTTAACAAATGACAAACAGAAACACATCAGACGAATAGTCTTTCCCTATCACAGGTTCTGTGTTCATACTGTTTCAGTGAGATTATTCAGAGAAAAAAAATACGAACATTTTGTTCTTTGCTCAAATCTCCAAGCGCCATTTTCAAACTGCAAAAAAAAGAGAACATTCCTCTCATCTTTTCAAGCTGTGTTGATTGTAATCAAGGAAAACATTATGTCAACTGGTAAAATGCGGGACAAAACGTTCCTATTTTTTGGACACACTGTAAGAAATTTCTCTGTAAAAAAACATTAATCAACTGGCAGCAGGGTTGCCACTTTCTTACTGTTAAATTAACATTATATGACTGTCAATAAAATTGACAGGATTATGCTGTTAATGAAGAAAACTGTATGAACCTGTTTTTTCAGTAAAAACAGTAATCAACTGGCAGCAGGGTTGCCATTTTCTTACTGTTAAATTAACATTATTTGACTGTCAATAAAATTGACAGGATTATACTGTTAATGAAAAAAGGGATGAACCTGGACTAAATGTTTTTTATGTTGTTTGCACCGTGAGCGAAGGGGATGTTATATTTCATTGGGCAGATGTGTTTCATTCAATATGTAAATTTACTATGTCCCCTATTTGTTCAAATGCTAAACACAGAGAGCAGCTTCTGTTTGTTACTTCAAGACACTTTTTACAATATATTAAGTTCAATGGAATGATTAATTTCTATTGTAAATTGTCTCCTGAGTTGAACTAGGGATCTTGTTTAAGATTTCCACAAACCGTTTGTTATAACCAAAAATAACAGTTAGTTCGCACAGAAATGTTTTATTTAAACAAAATGCATAGTGAGGTAATGGAATGAAACATCCCCTTTACTGAGGGTGCAAATAGCAACATAACAAACGTTTAGTCCAGTGCAAGTCATTGTGGGAAAGGGGGCGTCTCTACAATACACTTTGTTGTGCTTACTTGATTTATCTAAGGCAATCCGTTTCCTTAATTCTACTGAGTAAACACAACTCTTCAGTTAAGTAAGACTAACTTGGTTTAATTACGTTAACTGCAATTTCCATTTCCAAGTAGATATAACTCAACTTTAAGTAAACTTAACCAGAGGATATACAGTAAACAACACTTATTAGTTAAGATGTGGATGGATGAGGATTAATGAAGAAAACTGTATAAGCTTCACATGTGCAGGCAGCTCATGTCAAGTTGTCCCTTCCAAGTTTGATGGTAAATTAACAGGAAAGTTCAGTATTTTTGAAAAACATTACCGTTCCGTAAAATAGCAGCAAAGGACTGTAATTTAACAGACTGCCTTTTATTTTAACTTTTAAATGCTGTTTTTATAAATAACAGGTAAATGCTGTTGAAATCCTGCTGTAAATTTACAGCAATTGTTTACAGTGCAGCTATGCAGTTCTACAGTGCGGATACATGAGTTATAATGTATTAGGCCATAGCTAAACAGACCAAAGTGTCATCAAGGGAATGGTTAATATTTACAATAAAGTAACAAAAGCCTTATATTTCAACAATTTAAATAATCTGCCATTAGAATTATAACAAGCGTTCTGAGTAAACATATTTGGTCTGCAGTGCACACGTTTTCTGGCGCATTAGCAAACTGTCAGACTTGACGGGATTGGCCATTAGTAAAGCTTGCGATGTACCCACCTGCTGATATTGTATTCCCCTTACTAATACAGTACTAATTTCTGCCTCAGCCTCTTTTTCAGCTTTCACTGTGCTGTGCCAGGTCGTCGAATTTGGCCTGGTCTCTAAATTAGCAAAGGAACGAATAGCCGCTAATGTCTGTTTGTGTGCCCCTCGAAAATTAGTGAGCTCTTCACAGTGGACGACTCAGCCGGCGTGACAAACTGCAGCTGGATTTACGCCGGATTTATTTTTTAATGATGTTTGAGCAGAGCACACCCTGCTGACAGAATTCGCCTAACTAACTCTGAAGTGCTGGGGATTTTTTTTTGTGCGTTTGGGCATGTGCTTAAGGGTTGTGGGCCGAGTATGTGACTGGTAATATAAAACCCTTTCTGTAAACAGACAAATTACTCGGAATTGGTTCAGGCGTTGACAGACGGTGGAGGATGTCAGATCCACTAACGGGCAGGTTATCACGACGTGTCGATTGGCTGGCTTCAGTTTTCTTTCTCCAGATCGTGACCCCTTGCTGACAGCAGGTAGATCAGTTGCAGCGTAAATGAGGACTGATGGATCCGCCAAACCTCCGACTTCTCTCTTTTAATTTACCATGAGGGTCTTTTAACTCTGAAGAAAAGCGAGTCTTACGTCCAAATTGTGACCCCTGCAACAGCCCCCGAAATACCACGTACTTGAATCACCCAGCCGCAATGGGCTAAACACCTCATTTTATTCTGCTGTTTGTAGGCCTTTTGGGGGAACGAGTAAAATTGTGTTTGCACAGACAGCTCATCAGCTAAAGTCCACTCTGTTTAACCAGCCATCAAATAGGAGTAGGAGGCTATATGTGTGTGTGTGTGTGTTTGTGTGTGTGTGTGTGTGTGTGTGTGTGTATGTGTGTGTGTGTGTGTGTGTGTGTGTGTGTGTGTGTGTGTGTGTGTGTGTGTGTGTGTGTGTGTGCGCGCGCGTTGTTGTTGCTTCAGGAAACAGTTCCTGCTTCTTCACATCCCCTCGTTGTTCCAACTCTCAACACTTTTCTCAAATCTCCGTTTCCTCCCGGTTGATAAAAGCAAAAGCAGGCCTCCCCCTATATGAGCACACAAATCCAAGCCCTTCACCGACGCAGGCAAACGCTCACACTCACTCGCACTCGCACATAACACATTCACCACTCGTTTTTGCTGTGAACTCACTCAGCCGTAATGACACCGCTAGTGTTGCCACAGTGCAGCTACAGATGGAAGCAATTATGGCACTGTGAAAATATTTCCCGTAGAAAAGACTTGTGTTTTGACTGGCGTAGCAGCGGGATGCAATCACTCAGTAATTGGGGTCCACTGTAACATCAATGAGAGGGGGCACTAGGCCCATTGGAGATTCCTTGTTGTGGCGTCACGTTCGGAGCGGATGACGATCGGTCCATCTACCTCTCTGGTGGTGGTAATGTTGTGTGGAGAAAGAAACATTTGTTGCCACATTTACAGCCGTGGCCCTCATCTGATTCTGTTCTAATTGCTGCGGTTTGGAACGGGGCCCGAGTTGAGGCTTATAGGAAGTAAAAGCCCCCCCCCCCTTTATACTTCCCATAAAGCCGACACAGTTCTTTTGTATTTACATGCCAGCTAGTTAAAGCACAGGGTCTTAAGTCTACCGATGATAAATGTGTTGCTCTGTAGCTTGAACCCCCAGCAGAGAGACAGAGAAGGACAGGAAAACGAGAATGAAAAAAGGAAGAGGGGTGAAGGCCATCAGCCACAGTAGTTAATTTTTAGTTTGATGCAGTCTCCTCTTTCAGACACAGAGAGGGCTCCGTAACCTTGGCGCCACAGCAGTCGTCCTTCCTCCTCTCCTAACTCCCTCTGCTGTCACCGGTGCAAGTCAAACACCAAGGGCAGAGAGAGAGAGAGAGAGAGAGACAGATAGAGAGAGAGAGAGAGAGAGAGAGAGAGGAAGGGAGAATAGATAAGTAGAGATAGGAAGTGTGGTGTGTGTGTGGTGTGTGTGTAGCTGTTCATCCCCAAATGCCAGGCTGTGTTTCAAACTCACACTTCATCTCTCCCGGCCCCGCAGAGCTTCTGAGAAGAACAGAGCTGATCCGCTCTGCGAATACTGAGGCTCAGCTGATGAAATATGAGGACCAAACAGCGCCTTATAACAATTGACGTGTGTGTGTGTGTGTCTGTGTACTTGGGCATAGCAGCAGATCAAAAAAGAGAAGTGGAATACTGTAGTTTTCAGTGTTTCAGTGAGATGGGGGAATTTTTGAAGCGAGCTCTAAGAAGATAAGAATAGCAGCCTTAGCTGGAGAGATGGAAAGCTTGGTGAGGTGCGTGCACTCCTGAAGGGCTTTGGCTCTTTCATCTGACTTCTTTCTCTGAGTCCTCCCTCCTGCTCTTCACATCTCCCTCAACAGCAGGGAGCCTCAGAGAGAGAGCCTTGAAAAACACAGGGGACCCTGCTGACCCCTCAGGGAGCCACGGGCCCTCAATGAAGGATGGGTGTATTTGTGTACAGGGTTGCCATCTTTCAAGGACTCGCTGGAGTGGGATTTTGGCAGTTGAGGGTTGTACACATACCCCTACGGTTACTCTATAACTCTTCGTTTTAGTTTAGATTTATTTTATTTTTTAACAAATTTTCACCCATACACCAATCTTCTAAGATTCAAGATTTTTTAGAGTAAATTTAGAACGCAAAATAAAATTACAATTAAATGTAGACGATATAAAATACTGTACGTGGAAATAACAATATAAATAATAACTGTAGTGGAATAGCATACTGTACATGTAATAGAATAATGTTAAATATATTAAAAATATGTATACTGATTTCTTACAAATATCGTGCCAAGAGTTTTGGTTTTTCAATGCAGTGCTGAAAGGCCCTGAAAACCTGTTGTTTCAATCAGCTTCTCTCTCCAGGCAACAGGGTTCCACACAAACTCAATGAACTGTATGAGAGATTTCTGGATTTGGGCTTTTTATGTGGTAACTTGGAGCAACGTGTATATTTTCCACGCACCAATCAGGATTTAGCGACATTTGAATCAAAACTTGGCGACAGTTGTTGCGTTGTTAATTTAAAAAAAAAATGTCTTCTGAACTTCAACTTTATGTTTCCAGGGGGTTTAGAGCTTGACATTAGTGCTGTCGCTTTTTTTGGGTTAATCAAAAAGCAACAGCCTCCATAAACTGTGAATCATGGGAACAAATTAAATGATTTGGGTGCTTGATTGCGAAGGTTTCCTCGAATAGTAGGTCTTGACTGAAGTAAACTACATTTTATGACATTTTCACTGATTAGCATTAGGCAAAAATCCAGTTTAATTTAAAAAAAAATCTAAAATTGACTATAATCCAATGATTGAAAATGCGACTGAAAGTACTCAAAATCAAAATCAGGTGGCAAAATTACCACGAAATAAGTGCTTTCTAGATGAGTGGGACTGGAATAATGTTTTCTTCCAGATGCCAGTTTCAGTGTGTGTGTGTGTGTGTGTGTGTGTGCGTGTGTGCGTGCGTGCGTGCGTGCGTGCGTGCGTGCGTGCGTGCGCGTGTGTAAGTTTGTGCCGAGAGGATTTTTGTGCGCAACTACACAAAAAAAAGCACTTCTCACTACCTGCAAAATTCAACAATAGACAGTGACATTTGAAGGATTTGGCTGAACTTATACACACACACACACACACACACAAACATACTGTAGCTGATGAAGAATAAGGGGCCTCGGGCAGGTCTGTGGCCAGTGCTGCTGAGTAATAGTTGTCCAATAGAGTGCAGGCCGGGCCGGGCAGGCCCTGCAAGCGCTGTGTAATGCCTCATCACAGAGTTCTGCAGTGTGACACCCAGAGTACTGTAACTACTCTCCACTTACACCAGCAGGGATTGTTTTTGTGTCTATCATTCAGACAAGAAATCGACCAGGGCCAGTTCCCCTAACTCCACACATCTAGCAACACTTTTCATCCTTTCTGCAACACATCAATAACACCACTGCACTTTTTCCAACACTCTCTTTCTCCCTCTCTCTCTCTCTCTCTCGTTAACTCAGTCACACTCTCTCTGTCTCCATTTCATTCTCTCACTTCATTTATATGTTCCTCTTTCCTCTTACACTACCTGCTCTGCTGTCTTTCTTCGTCACTCCTCCCAGTCCCATATCTGTTTCTGTCTTTCCTCTCTGGCTCTCCGTCTCCCTCTCTCAGTCTGTCCATCAGCCCCTCCCTATATCTCTTTCAGTCCTCTGTTGTGTCCCAGCACCTCTGTATTGATCACCCCGAAGTCTCTTAATTCTTGGTCCGCTGACGGGCGATGTGGGATTCTGAGCGATCGTTTCGGCTCAGGATATGTCCTGGCCGTATGTCCACCTGCGAGGCCTTGGCCCGTGACACAGCGGAGACATTTCATTAAAGACGGCCTGTAAATTAACAGAGCAGGCAGGGGGCTTAGCCAATAGGGAGAGAGAGAGAGAGCAGTGTCAACATGGCGTGATGGTTTAATCACTCTATTTTAGAGGGAAGGGAACACTTTGGCTCTCGTGCTTGCTACCATGAAAACAAATTGGCATGCGTTTTCAGCTGGTGGGCGTAAGTATATCACCATACATTAGCTGTGATGTGATACACGGATGTAGCATGTGAAAGAGATTAAGTTGAAAATTGCCTGGTTCATGATTTGGGAATGAGAGATATGAAGCCTCTGGGTAGATTGTTAGACTAATGCTAGGCGGACCGGCTCCTCCAATTTATTGCCATGTGACATGTTGGTGAATATTTATTATTGCTCTCCACAGTTTGCTTCTGGCACTGAACCAAAAATGAGAATATCAATTACTGAACGAAAGGATAGCCAACTCCCGTAGCCTGTAAGTCACAGGATCGAGAGCAAGAGGAAAAATGCTGCATCCTACTGAGGAAACCTTCCCATGCACGCATACACACGTGCACTCTCATGCACACAAAAGTCTCTGGGAAACAATTTATTTCACCACAGTGTCCGCCACAGCCCAGTTGCTTTGTTTGGATTGGATGCAGCTGAAACTGCTAACAGACTGGCCCTTGTTTAAGCTGCTGCTCGCTAAAGGTTGACCAGATTGGAAAAAACACCGTCTCCTGATATAATTGAATCCGCAAAATCCAATGAGGAACATTCCTGACAGCAACACGTGTGCATAGGCTGTGGAAGAAAAAACATTTATGGGGAAAAAAAGCCCTGTAGCTTTTGATTACACTGCATGCAAGTAGTCAGCCCCCTTCTGATGCTTTTAACACACAGCAATCCCCCCAAGCAACTCTACCTCATTTACCCCATGCAGAGATCTTTCTATCAGCACGAAAAAGGGGGAAAGAAAACCATGATGAGGAAAAAAGGGTTGAGAGTTAAAAATTAAGATGCACTGGGTGGCTACAGGTCAAAGAGAGGAATTTATGGACAGCAAGAGAGTCGTGCTGGTATGTATTTATGCAGTCATAATCGCAAAAACCTTGGCTCTGAGCCAGCCAAAAGCCTGATCTCCCCTTGCTAATAGACCCAGCTCAAAACACGAATCTGTTAACAGCAGATTTTTAAGGTGGAGATTTTATTGGAATTTTAATAACAAACACATGGCTAGTGCGCATAAATGTTTTAACATATTGATCAGTCGGGGGCAAGACAGGCACGTCTGACTGGCCCTCAGGAGCTGAGCTTGTTATTTTATAAATATAGATTTCATTTTTAACCAGGGAGTCGTGCAGAACTCTCCAGCAGCTTTCCTCAGCCGGGCTCTGAAAACACACTCAGGGAGGGACTGTTAAGGGTTTTACCAATCATCTCCAGAGTAAACACGCTTTACGAGCAAGCCAGGTTTACTCCGACAAAGGAGCTTTGCAGCGTTTTCTCAGTTTCCTTACATCCCTCAACACAAGTCAGTGTTAGCTTCCCAGCTCACAACGTCAAGGTGTGCTGTATGTGTGTGTGTGAAAGACAGAAAGAAAGAAGGATGCAGTAGTGGGAATAGCGGGTGAGATATTTAGTGTTGCTGCCGAAAGAAAAGTAATGGGGATGGTAAATTAAAAAAAAGTAGGAAGCCAGGAGGAAGAAGGAGGCTGTGCTAAAAAACAAGAAACAAAATAGAGCCTGCAGTCTTTCAACAGAGGAAAAAGGAGTGGAGGATAATGAGCGAAATCACTGAGCCATGGGTGTAGGCAGTGCACGCAGCCACTTATTAACACACACACATATTCATAAATCTACCCACACTTATTCACACTATTGCACATGCTTCTCCACGTGCACCCCTGCCGTCACTGCGCGCATAAACACATTAGCATGCAGAGAAATGGTGGATTTCTGGAGATGAAAGAGCCTCAGATCAGCGGCTGTACGCTGACGCAGTCGTAACCTATCAAGCTCAGGAGTGTGTGCTCGTGGCATCGACAGGTCCACCGGGATGCTGTGAAGTCTCTTTGTTCTGTTTTGATGCACTGTGTTTCTAATGCGTGTATTTCAGCTCTAAAACTGCATAAAAGTTTGGTTGCCTGCCTTTTGATTAGGGAACTTATCGAACTGTAATACTTTTCCAAATTCCATGTTTGACATCTTAAATAGCAAATCCATTTCCAGTGTATAGAGTGAGCAGGTGAAGCAGGCTTCTTGGTGTCATTTTGTATGTTCCAGTGATATATACTGAACATGTCTTTTTTTATTGAAATATAATTTTGGTTTATTACAGCATGGGTCTTATTTTGATCATCTTTTTTGGTCATCAATCCGATCATTGCTTTATGCTAGAAAATAAATGCTTCATCCGAATTCCAGTACTATTCCATACCATCCAACAAGCTGTTGAAGGCTACTGGATTCTCAAGATTGTAGTTATTTACTTAAGTTTCTTTATTTGTAAATTTACATAAGGTTTTTCGAAATTCAGAGGGGTCAGAGTGCAGGGTCAGCCATTACGGCGCCCCTGGAGCAGTTTGGGATTAAGTGCCTTGCTCAAGAACACAATGGTAGAGATGCTGGGCACCGTAGACGTAATACCAGCCACTACTAGTTTTACAATTAACACCCTCCTGTCCGGTGCTGGGGGTCGAACCAGCGACCTTGTAGTTACTAGTCGGCCCCCTTTCCTCTTTTATTGAGACAAAATATTGGCCTAGAGTCTAGGCCAATATTGTGTCTCAATAAACAGATCTTTGATGCAGCAAGGCTCAATGTGGAATCAATAATGGTAGCCGGTGAATCTTCTGGTGGTTTATTAGCAAAGGCTTCCAGTTTCACTCTAGCTCCCGGCAGCTGTATCAATAGTGAATCTTTTGTTTTTCTCTTTTGGGCATTAAGGTTTTTTGGTTGTGTTATGTATCCTTGTTGTTATCCGCTATGCAGTGCAGTGTGCGATATAAAGACTGGACTTCAATTTTTAATGTTGGGTTAAACTGAGCAACTTTTTTTTTAGCTGCGATTTTCTTCATCATGACCCCATGTGACCTCCCTTAATTGCTGAGATTTGATAGCACAGCCACATCGCTATAAAGAAGCCCCTCAAGGTTGACCAAATGTTTTTACCTTATCACAAGTACAGTATGTGAATGCGTTCTGAACAGTTGAACCAAATAGTGATGTTCTCTTCACATTTTAAATCAAATTTGCACAGGCAAATTGTAATTTTTTGTTAAGAAAAAACAACATAAAGTACCTGAGAAAGTTTTGAAAATTGGCTTATCTTGGGTAGTAGAACTATGTTATTCTTTTTTGAACTTGTTGAATATCTGGGGACCCCTCTGAGTTGGAAGAGATTCTCCGGTTTGTTTGATCGTCTGAAAGCTTGTGTTGCTTGCCATTCTTAATTGTAGTGATGCTGTAGTGTTCCGAGATGTCATCAATGTATTTGATGAGTTCATCATTATCATTCCCAAAAGGATTGAAAACCATGAAAATTAGACAGAAGTTGTAAATAACCGTGTTTAGATGTGTGCGCCTCATCAAAATCAACTTAGCTAAAGCTGGGTTAAAATGATCTTCCTCCCATTCATCTGCCTCTCTGTCATAATCTTACACATACACTCACACACACACACACACACACACCACACACACACAAACACACATACTGTATTCACAAGGCCATTGTCAAAAGCGCCGCCAAACAACGTGCATGGGCTGTGCAGATACAGAGTCTTCTGCCAGTGCCCTAATCAAGAGGAAATGTTTAACGAGTGGCACAGAGCTAGCAGGGCTTTCAATTTATTTCCTTTACACACCGGCAGAATAGAGAGCGGAAGACATGAGGGAAAACTCAGTGGCAAAAAAAAAATCAAAAAATCCCCCTGATTAACACAAGCACAGCTGTCACGTTTCACTGTGTAACGGAAACATCACTTAGTCGCCGTGATATTAAATTTGATCCTACAAGGAACGACCTTGATAACGAAAGAAGCGCCAGTTAAAGTTTCTTTACTTCTCTTTTTAAATGTTGAAGCAACACTACCACCATCACTCCGCCACCCCCGGTGATCAAAGGAATCGTGGGTTAAAGAGTGAGAAATGGAGAGAGAGGATTAAGCGCTAACAAGAGGATTGGAGGGAGGGAAGAGTGGTGATTCTGTGTATGAAGGAACAGAGAACTGTGGGTGAGAGACAAAGGACACACCATATACCAAAGAAAGAACAATTGAAATGATGTGAGGGCTCTTTTGTACTACTGCATATGTGTATTGTTATTGTAAATTGTATTGTACACATATATCCTATCAGTGTGCTTTCAACAAACGAGTCAGTCCATCTTTTTGGTACAATCTAAGTCCCTTCTCTAGTCCTCTGCAATTGGAGCTGGAAGCCTCAAGACAAGCGGCTTAGTGTGCTTTTGGTGGACAGGCAGCCTCCGTTGGCTTCTATTAAGCTTCAATATAAGTGTGCAGGTTTGAAAGAGCAGAGGGAAGTTAGAGGCCGGAGTGTGTGTGTGTGTGTGTGTGCGTGCGTGCGTGCGTGCGTGCGTGCGTGCGTGCGTGCGTGCGTATGCAAGGAGCTGCTCCCACTGTCACCTCTCGGTAGAAGGCATGGAAACCTGTGTGCTGTCTCGCGAACACACAGAGGCGCTGGCACATCTATTCATCTGTCTTTTCATTTTCAGCGCCATTGTCAGCCCATTGCCGGCTAAAAGGTTTCCTCCATCTACATGTTGTGCGTCCATCAAAGGCAGCCATATGTGGGAGAAAAAAAGATATTCGCAAAACAATTACCATACAACTTAGTGTGAGAGGGCCACTTTGTGTCCATCCATTCCACCGCTAAAGCATATAGACATACATGCGCACACAAGCACACACACGCACATACACACACACACACACACACACACACACACACACACACACACACACACACACACACAGTAAGCCATACTAATGCACACACTTGTCAAGACCTCTTCTCCTGCAAGAAAATGACAGGGGTATTATTGCATTGTGCAGAATTTAATCTGAAGTGCCACACAGCAACCCTGGCCCTCTGTTGAGGTAAATGTAAGAAACATATCCACAAAGTCTGCAGCTGAGTACGTCAAGAGAACAATTCCAGATGCGATGTGTGTGAGAGAGGAGATTTGTGGTTTTACCCCTTTATGCTGCTGCGTTGTTGCTGCCTGTCTGTGGTTGCAGCGCTTCATTCTTGTTTACCAAGTCGTCAAGGCATGTGGTTGATTGAAAAAAATGAATCAATTCATTACCTGACTTTTCCAGCTCCTCTGTGGTGGTAACCCCTAAATGCCTTTATTCGCATCTGCTTTTTACGCCGCCAAAAACAGCCCTGTTACTGAGAAGAGGAGCAATAATGTAATTGAAACTGGCAGTCTTTCCACATTGAACATTGCCCTGGAACTGAAAATATACTGTATTTAGCAAGAATCAAGGGTATGTTTGTTTAGGCTGCTGCAACAAAGATGTCAACAATGTGTTTAAGGAGAAAATAACCATTGAGCAAATGCCAAAATCGACATAAACATAGAGGAACATAGGTGCTTAAATCAATACACAAAGATTAAAGTCTGTGCCTGTTAGCCTATGTTACGTGAGATCTGTATTATGAACTGCCATCTGTGTTCAGAGCAATTTTGCAATATTGAGCAATCAAGCTTTTTACATCCCGTTGGGCAAAACAAACCCCATTAATAAGCTTTGATACCCAGTTAGTACATAATTCCGCCACATGTGAGGACTTAGAGTACTCCAGTAGGATGTTCAATGAATATGTCTTCTGAACGATCCCATTTTAGATCAAAATATGTAATGGAAATGTGCTATTGGAAAATGAATACTCAGAAGCAGTGATTAACTCATGGAAGAGGAAAAGCAAAGAAATACAGAAGTTAAAAGGAAATTAGGGAAGAAGAGATTGTGGGGCCTAGCTAACAAACAATTTATAAATAAAAAATGCTTTACAGCCAAACAAAATCCTGCTGATAAAATGTGATTTATTCACAAACTGGGTTTGTTTTAGGTTCAACTGAACTGAACTGTGCATGTCACATAATTAACAGGCTGTTACTAAGGCCAATGTCCACGTGTATCCCTGTCTGAGCTTATTGGATTGGTGATAAAGAACTAATTAGTGGTGAAAAGGAAATTGATTGAGTTGACTGATGCCAAGCTTCAGTCCTGTTGAGAGTATAGGTCTCGTAAACTGTCAGTGTCAAGGATCTATTGTGATGTGTTAATAAGCGACAAAAGATGAATTATTTTATATAATCCTGGTCATGATACCTGGATGCTTTAAAATGCAGTTTTTATTTTGAGCCACTGCTGTGATGCTCTGGAGCCTTGAATGATTGGACAATGTGAATAAATCAAAGCAAAAACCTTGTATCCTCTCCTCTTTATATTAAATTCTTTTTAGGTCATTATTATATTGATACAGTAGCCTACTTTACCTATCAGTCAAGTGTAAGCTTCTATTTGACAAAATAATTTTTCGCTACACTGGCAAAATGTTTAATAACTTTTTCTGATCCCTTTCTTTATTTAGCACTATCGTCAGGTCACAATGTTAATTTGTCCAAAACTATGGTTTATGACTAAATACCATGCGAAAAAGATGACATTGCCATCAGCTGTACTTTGTGTTTACAGTGCTTATACTAGCAAGATAACAGGCTAAGCTAAAATGGTTAAACCGCTACATATTATAGCTGCTACCTGTTAGGACTGTCATTTCGAGCATGCTGATTTTAGCATTTAGCTTAAAGCACCGCTGTAAATAAGGGCAGTCTCATAGAACAGCTACTTTAGTCTTAGTGTTTAACTTTTTACCATATTAGTGAATTTCTCTTTGTACATTGTGAGGTCATTGTACTCTCATTGGCTTTGGAAAGGCTTTAGGCCATGGCCCCCTGAAAGAAATTAGTGTGCTTTTTTTTCTTTCTGCAGTGTGAGCTATTCCTCCCTGTTGTCAGCATCTCCTCAGAAAGAAAGCTAAACAAATTATTTAGTAGCTGTATCATTGTTTTTGGAAAGAGGTGTTACTGTACAAGATTTGAAAATGGGATTTTCTAGCGCTCAGCCAACACAAATGAGCTTTGAGCGCTATCCTGTTGGATCCAACGTTGGATGTTTTCTGCTATCCAAAACTAATGGAACATGGATAGATTCACAAGAGTACAACTAGTCTCTCATGGTCTTCGCTGCCATTCTCCAGCTTAAAGTCAGTGTGTAGAGGAAAACTTTATCATGCCAAGCCACAGGCCACAATAATTATCCACCAGGCTGTAGTATTCGCACCGTAGTAAACTCCATTTGCCCCATTAAGAAATACATTTGTCAGTCAATAAAAGCATAGTTATTATTATTAAATATTACGATGTAGTTTTCTGCGTGTTCATTCTTCCTATCGTTCTTCAACCTTTCTACTATTTTCTGTGTGATAGTAAGTAACTACTCCCAATGTCTATAAATGACATCCATTCATTTGGTGTGAAAAATATTTATTTTATTGTCTTTGTGGGGAAGATCGCCCCTCTGTCGCTATTGGTGTTGTAATTTAACAACCATTACTATGTTTGTCTAAGGGACCCAACTGTTTGCTTTAAGCTACTTCCCTCTCCCTCTCTCTCTCTTTCTTTCTCTGTAACACCCTCTTCTTTCCTTCATTTGCTTTTCTCCAATGTGCCTAACTTGGCACAAGTTCATTGTGTTCGTTGGTGTTGGTCCCGGGAGCTCAAAGCAGCAAAGAACAACTTTTTCTTCTGGCATTTCCCTAATTGATCAACGGCAGCCCTTGCTGTGGTCTAGCTGTAGTCATGTCTTTAATAATTCATTGACAGTTATCTCGGGGGGAGTTCATCTCTCGTTCTTATACAATGGAAATACAGAAATTCATGGTCTTGTCTGCTGATATTGTGCCCCTTGTCTAAAAACACGATGCCCTGTGTTCAGCCTTGCAAAAACTTATTTTAGAGATTCACGGCATAATAAATGCTATGGTTTTGCAATGTCTTTTACATTAGACAAATAGATGGAGTCGTAAGTATCCATCTCTTGAGGTTATAGAGTTTAGGTTTAATTTATAGTTATATGTAGCCCTTAATCAAAATACTTGTATTTTAAGAATAGTGTGACATCACCTAGATGGGAAATATAACAGATTTTCAAGGTATGCAGTATGAAAAGTTTAAATTATAACTCCCCATTAATGCCAGACTTGGCATCTCCCCCATAAAGCTAATGTTGTGAAACATGTTAGGGTTGAGAGCCATTCTCAATCAGGAAGACAGTTATTACCGCTATTAAAATCACCATCCACTTTACGTAATGAAGGCAATTAGCCTGAGCTACCTTGGCTGGAAAGCATACGTCCAATCCCACCCACAGAGGGTAGAGAGAGAAATTGGCCCATTTTGTCTCGCCGTTTGTAAACTCCCACATGTTTAATACAGGAAACACTGATGCTATTAACATGGTTCCACCACTTAATGATTGCTTTTTTTCTGTGGTTGATTGTATCTCTCTCTTTGCAGGAATGCTGCTGCAAGAGAGCTTTACCGAGGAGCCTGACGGTCTGGTGTCTGTCAACCTGTTGGTGGTGTCTGCAGTTTCAGCCTTCTCAACCGGAGCCATCCTCTCCGGCCTCGCCGTCTGCTGGATCATGAGTCACCGCCACCGTCACTCTCGAGGCTCCGGAGCCAACGGGGCCCGCCGCAAAGGTGACAAGGAGCAAAGCATGCTGGGACAGGGCCGCAGCGGCTCGGTGATGAGCGTGACAAGAACCAGCGGTGGCGAGAGGCGTCGTTCTCAGGCAGACAACCCCTTCGTCACGCCCAACGGCTGGCCTAAGGACATGGACCCGGGGCTGCTGCCCACCCCGGAGCAGACCCCGCTGCAGCAGAAACGGGCCATGCGTCTCCCGGACAACGACTGGGACCAGAGCCAGACCTTCCTCACCGCCGTGGGGACGCCGTGCCCCAACAACTCTGTCATCTACTTGAGCTCCAAGTTCCTGCACAGTGGCGGTGGGGGGATGGTTCGAATAGAAGACCCGGGGGAGGTCATGCTGCCTCCGCACACCGAGCGCCAGCGCTACCTGATTCTAGCCACCCAGAGAGGGGAGCACGGTGGCAGTCGTCCCAGTGGCACCCTGAGGAACTCAGCAGGAGAATACATCTACCCTGCCACGCCACAGGACTCCCCCGACCGGCGGAGGGTGGTCTCTGCCCCCACTCCCCACATGGACTACGGGGAGCCTCGCTGGAGTCACGAGGCGCTCAACTACAACAGCAACAATGCAGCGCCTTACCACCCCCACCGCCAGGGCCTCATCAGGCCTGATATGCACGGGCCCCGAGGGCTGGGAGAACTGGCTGACTTCAGTCACCTGCTAGGGAAGAACGTGGGAGAGCGCACCCCCAGTGGCCAGTGAGGCAAAGTGACGCGAGGCCCTGCTGGCACCAAGCTCTATGTGAACGGCCATTCCCTCCAAACAGCAGACTGGAATAAATCAACCCCCTCAGACTCACTGTCCCAGTCCAACCTTATACCCTGTCTGTCCTCTCTCACTGTCATTCAATGTTCTGATGTCATTCAGCTGACTGAAGAGAGAGACAGAAAGGGAAAAAGAAAAACAAAGAGAGAGTTGAAAAAGAGGAGGGAATTCTCCTCACTTCTCGGTTTCCTCTGCAGTCAAGCCGAGGTGCACCCCTCTGCTCTGGATGTGGTGCGACCCGCAGTGCTTGACTTTGACACCACAGGACAAACAGTGAGATAGCGAGAGGGGTGCAAAGGAAAGGGAATCTTCTCAAAGGAACGTGTGGGGATTTAAAACCGGAAAAAAATAACATTTGAATTTCGCTCGCAGCGCCAAATGTGAAAGGTCTCCGTCCACCATTTTTGTTCACTGTTTTAACGCCATGGATCTTCTTTGAGTGGGAGATTTTGTTTCTGCTTTTGTTGTTTTGTGCCAGTGGCATCCAGCAGACACCAATGTGCTCTACAATGGATTCCAGACGAGACTCAAACTGGTGTAGACGTGCCAGAGTGCAGTGACACTCAATTAATCATGCTGTGTGTGTGTATGTGATCGGGTGTATGTGTGAAAGGAGTGAGCGGCCACAACAACCCCAACCGGTGTCCTGTCTTAACTGTGAAGTATAACTATATAATGAAGTTTCTGTGAGGAGGAGGTTGATGTGAAATTATTTTCCGTTTTTATTAAAAAAAAATCACAGAGAGACACATTTTATTATGTGTCTCTTTGTAAGCGCTGTGTGTTTAGCAATCAGATGTTTGGATGGTTGACCAGTGGCTACTAGTGAAGGTTACAGACTCCCATTATCTCCTATGTGATGGCCAGTACCCTCACAAAGAGAAAGAAAGCAATAATAAGCAAGAAAACATATAAGGAAGAAGTCAAAGCAAAATTTGATTTTGAATATTTTATAATATAACAGTTTTCTCAGCAAAGCAAAGTGAAATATATAGATGTGAGAAGGCTCTAGGCAGCACTGGGAATAGGAACAATAGGTCCAGCTCTATTCTCCCCTCTTCCTCCCTAGCTGCCTCTCAGTATGCCCGGATCTGCCTGACCTGACCTGAGGCCCCTGTGGGCTCCGCAGTCCATTTGAAGGAGGGAATGTGAGCTGTGACTGTCTGGCTCTCTGACTGACTGGAGGCTGTGAGGCCCTGGCCGCTTGGGAGCTCCATTCAGCCTCTTCTGCCCCCGACACTGAGCCCTCTTTGTGCCCCTAGAAGCAGGAGGAGACAGCGGCAACAAATAGCCGTTAAGAGTCAGGGACCTAGGCCCAGGCACCGCACAGCATAGCGGAATATCAATGAGGATGACAGCAAGCTCCGTTCCGTCATGTGAGATGTACCAACCACCGAGCGGGCATCTCTTATGCTTCACCCACTCTGGTTTATTGACAGTTTTTTTTGCCAGGACAGGGAGGGAGCTGAGGGATGAAGCTAGGGGCTGAGGCCAGCAACGGGGCTCTGCTGAATGTCACAATGGTCATCCCCTTGTGGCTTTATCCCTTTTCAGTCTTTCCCGACAAAAGTGGGGATAAAGAAAACAGATGGGCATGGGTATACTTGGGTGTGGAGTTACTCTTTCACTCCGTCGTCTAATCTTTTGATGTTTTCTGTTTTTTTGTCTGTTCTCATCCGTTCTCGATTTAAATGTAGATCGAGAGATAGCTTATTTTTTTGTTCAACTGGGTCATGGTGTGGTAGAGGTGCTGTTTTGTGTGTGTGTGTGTGTGTGTGTGTGTGTGTGTGTGTGTGTGTGTGTGTGTGTGTGTGTGTGTGTGTGTGTGTGTGTGTGTGTGTGTGTGTGTGTGTGTGTGTGTGTGTGTGTGTGTGTGTGAGTCTCTTTGGGTTTGTGTCCATGAATGCGTCACTCATATTGAGTGCAAAGAACAGCTTTGATCAATTTTGCTCTTATTCTCACCCTTCTTCTTTTTGTCAACCATATTCCTTTTCTCTGCTGAGCCATTAACGTTATGCGGCAACCCTTTGCTTGACATTCACAAATCCGTTGCTAACAGTGTCAGAGCCCTGCGTGGGAGTAGTGCATGCTACACAATACATTTAAACCATTATACATTTATACACAAAGAAGTGCTAGAAAGCTAGAGGAGCTGGGTTCTTCTTGGTTCAAGGGAACTTTGGGTCAGATGGTAGATACACAGTACACATACACGCATATATAAATACATAAATATAACATGTTTTGAGAGTGTAAGTAAAAAAATAAGTTTAAAATATAAATGATTCCCCAAAGCCCTTGTGTTTAAAGTTGCAATATGGCTCTTTATTGCGTCTTTGAGCTTATTGTTTTGGCTTTCAGGTCTGCAGGTTTACTCTCACCACTCTCATCACTGTTATTTTCAACCTACTGTATTTAAAACTATGCTATTAGCACTAAACAGTAGACAGACAGGGTTGGCATCTAGTTGGTGAATATAGTGGAGAATTTTGCTGCGAAAGAGCCAGGTGTTTCCCTCAGGGGTTGATGGAGACCAAAAACAGAGCTACAAGGAGAGTAAAATATCGGACTTTCATTAAAGAGGTGGCCGGACACACGACTCCAAATGAATAAAAATCTTGCACCATATCGGGATGACTGTGAATAGCTGGTATAACAATAACGAATAGGCAACTATTTGCTCACAGTTCACCATAAAAGGTGTTAATATGTCACTGATTTGTTGATGTTGTTTCTGCTGCCCCCAAGCGGCACAAGAAATCACATAAAGATTGAATGTTAAACAGTAAGCCCAATACAATAGCAAACAATACTTATCCATACCATGCTTTCTACAAAATCCTATTTTCCATTAAACTGACAGAGGTTGAAGTAATGACACTGTCTAGACACAAGCATTTCTACAAGAAATTTCCACAAGTACAATTGAAATTGTTACAGTTTACTAGTACAGTAAAGATTGTAAATCTGACCAAATATTCGTACAAGCTGAGCGAGTGTGTGCTACAGACGCAACTCGGCTGGCACTAAATCAGAATTGAGGTTCAATACCCAGCCCTGGGAGAAGAAAAAAAATACACAGCCAGAGCTGGAGGTGCTGCTTGAGACAAGACAGTAAAATAGATTTATGAAAGCAAGGACAGGGGAGGAGGTCAGGCGGGCGAACATGATGTTACTGCATTACCCGCCTTGCCACATTAGCAAAGTGTATTCTTTACACATTCCACCCTGAAACAGGTCATTAGTATTGAGGATACGCCATCCACCAGCCACCAGCCCTCATCTCTCCGTCTCCATCTCTGCTGTGACCCGAGTGTGTCTGTGTCTTCCTGTGTGTGTGTGTGTGTGTGTGTGTGTGTGTGTGTGTGTGTGTGTGTGTGTGTGTGTGTGTGTGTGTGTGTGTGTGTGTGTGTGTGTGTGTGTGTGTGTGTGTGTGTGTGTGTGTGTGTGTGTGTGTGTGTGTGTGTGTGTGTTTCTGTCTGCAGAATGGCCTGACCAGCCACCCGTGTCCTCGTTCTGCATCTCCTCCTGTGTTGCGCTAAACATGCTTGATTAGGCAAAGTACATTCCCGGCCCTTTTTAATGGCCTGATGAGCTCTTGAGAAGATTACTACAGACACATCGGCCCTGAGAGGGAGGTGCAAGTTTAACCAGCTCTTTACCCCTCCACTAACCACCAGCCACACGCATACATACACACACACACACACACACACACACACACAAAACTACTTTAACCAAATTTATAGATTCAATTGAATAAAGATCCAACATAGTTCTCAGGCTTGAAATTGGGGCAGACACTGACTAGTTCTTGGAAAGCCGCTGTATAGTATGCGATGTTATCTTACTCACTGCATAATTTGATTACATTAGATTGGCATTACAGTGCAGCTAAAGAATTCAGGTGGGAGTCAGTCTGTTTATTAAAGCCATCATCCTCCCTCTCCTTTACATACTTCATGTCATTCCCATTCCTCCTCTTTTAACAGCTGCACTATGTCTTACTCTTCTTCTTTCATGGCCCGTTTTATTGCCAAGACACTCACTATATCTCCGCACACACGGATACACACACTCTCACACAAAACATCTCTACCTAATGCAAGCCTGGGATGTGCTCTCGTCCTATTTGTCGCTGGTTGATTTAATGAGTCGGTGACAGAAACAGAAATCAATGTAATTCACAAAATCCCGCTTTATTTCACATCAAATCCTTAATAGGTTAACATTTATTTATTTATTTAGACATTTCCAAAGCCTCTCATGCGGGAAATTGCTTTTCTTTGCTTTGAAATGATTTTGTGTTTGTTTGAGGGTTTTTTAAATGTAGCACATATTGCCTACAGTCGTACACTCACACACACACACTCACACACACACTTTATCCCTCTTTATCTTTCCCATCAACACACACACACACACACACACACATGGAATTCCCACCCAGCCCTCGTGACCCAAACTATCTGTCTTTTTTCATCTTTATCAGGTTGTTGTTTGTGTGCTTGTTAAACCATGCCTTTGTGTGTTGGGGTTGTGTTTGTGCTGTGTGGACCAGTGATGCGATACCCCCCCCCCCCCCCCCCCCAGCCAGTAACTGCCATCTTGCCCTGCAGTGCTCCATTGTACTGTATGTGCTCTGTGCCCCGGAGACGGACGCTAACTTGTATTAAATCCACCATCGCACTTGAGGGTATAGTGACATGAAACTGCTTCCTTCCGAGCCAACATGTGAGAGGAAAAAGCACAAAAAAAGGCGACAACAAAATCAACATTTGCATTTTTGTAAAGCTGTAGATGTATTAAGTCAGCACTGATAATTTTTTTATGTTTGTTTTTTCTATAGTTTGTTTATGTGGTAGATACTTGGTTTGAAATGCTATGGAAAATTATTGTATATGATTTCATTTTTCAATATCTCTGGTGTGCCGGATTTCATGACGACAATGAAGATGAACCTGATGACTATCACCATAATTATTATATTGCCAGTGACAATGAAGTGCTAGTGTGAGCAGCACTGAGATGTTGCATCCTTTTCGGGTGCTGAATCTGAAAGGAAATGGTAGAAGAAGAAGAAAAAGAAGCAAAGAGAGGAGGAAGAGCCTCCATACAGGCTGAGGTTCAAAAAGACGTTCTACTTTTCTCCTGCGGAGTGGATTCTCCTGCTACTGTGAAGACCCCCCGCCATCCTGTGGCTCTCACCAGAGGCTGCCCCATCCCAAACCCCACACCCTGTCTGACAGACTGTCATCAGGTGACAACACATGACCCTACTACGTGTACATAACCTTGATGCTTACATGTAATTTAAGTGCAGTAGCCGCATGACGACACAGCCTTTGTGTGTGTACAGAAGTAGCGACGTGTGAATTTGTACAGTACATGCAAGTGTGTGTGCTTGTGTCCGCAAAGAAATCTGTCTGTCGTCACGCAAAAAAGCAACACGTGCATGCACCCTCAGACAACTGTACAAGCATACATCACACACAAACACACACTCACACACACTAAACACGCACACACAAACACACACTCCAGCAGTTGTTCACCATTCTCCACATTGTCCTGAGCTCTGCCTGTCACTCCGCATGGAGACTTTGCTCTATGTCAACTTTTCTTATTCTAATAAACCACTCCGACATTGACCATGAATGTGTCATCATTGACTGCACTGTTTGACTTGCTCAATTGATTTATTTACAGACATAACATTACAGTTGTTATTTCCACATAATACTGATATACTACACTATAAAATATGACAAGTTAAAGTAAGGTAAACTGAAATTCTACTTCAGTTAAAAAAAACATGTAGCCTACTATCAGCAAAATGTCTTTAACAAACGCAAACTATTCACTTTGCAGCATATCCCCTTTCAGAGTGTTCCCTCCCCAAAATTCAAAAAGATGATTTTTCGGGTTTTCAGGGCACAATCAAGCTATCATTTTGAAATGATGTGGATTTTCTCTCCATAATATTATTGGAAAATATTACATGTACAAACAGTATATAATATAATTTATTTTAAAGCTGAAAAGCAATAACCCCAAATTACCCGTCTTCCACCCATTTCACACAAATACAAAGCAATGCTAGTATGCATTTAAAGGTCAAAGCAGCAAGATGTCTTTTTTAAAAAGCTGATAAATAGTTTTACTTATTAACCAAGCTATCTTCTACGGCCAAAAATACACAGGTTATTGTAAGCCTGCTTAAATCAACTAATGGGTGATGCTTCAGAGAAAGTAAAATTCCAACTGTCCTTTTTTTTTATTTGGTTTGTGGGAAAAGTTCATTCATTTGGTTTTTAAATTGCTGATTTCCTTAAAGTAGAGCCAAAACTAGGGGAAACCATTAGCTAAGTAAGCAATAAGCCCCTCAGCCAGGCAAACAAACATATTTTCCTGACATAACATATCTGGTCAAAGCCCTCTAAATAAATCAGCCATTTAAAAAAATAAGAAGATGTGATTATATGAAGATGTAATATGACAACTGAAGTGGACAAGATATTGAATTTATATTATAATTATACTACTGTATATTGTGCCTGCTCAACGAAAACCATGTAGCCTCTGCATACTGTCATACGTATCCTCAACTGAACCTCAAAATAGTCATTAATTGGTTCGAGAAAATTCTCCTACGTCTCTAAACCTACTTAAAACATATTTCAAACTGATTACTATGAAGGCTATTTTTAATCTACAGAGTAATTGAGCTACTTGGTTTTCACCTGGAATGAGACCCTGTGTTTTAAAGAGATTACCTGTATATGTACTTTGAGCAGGTATGGAAGTGTAGTACCATCAGTCTTCATTAGATGGAGCTATTGCTCCTTTAAGACTGTTGCAATCAATGGCAATGTGTTGTTTTTTTTCTTAACAATAAAATGTGTAATTCAGTGAGAGAAAATGTCACTTCTTATTGCCCTATATCGGCAGACATTTACATCACCTTATTTCTTGACCTTCCCTCCTCAGTGTAGTCTTTCTACTCTGGTCTACCTCGCCCACCCAGCTCTTTGTGTCTCTCTGTGGAGCCCATCAGGCCGTTTCACATCTGTTGAGTGGTTGAAGACTGTGAGGACTTGTCAGGGGCTCTCACTTGCTGGTGTTTTATGGCACTGAAGTCCTACAGTGCTGCAGTGCTTCCACTGATAGGAACAGAGGAGGAGGAGGGAGCAGGTTGGTGACTGTATGCGTCCCCACCCCATGTGCAATTCCAAAGGGTGAACTGGTGGCATCCTTGTTCATTCTCCTCTGCAGATTTAAGGTGACTGCATGTGCCAGCTTTGGGTATAATTTACAGCCTGTTTACAACCGGGCTCCACGTCCCAGCAGCTTTGTGAAAAAGTACGAGGCAGCGTCTACGTGACACTGTGCACTCTCCATCCCTCAGTCCCTCTGACTCCCCTCCGCCCCCTATCTATCTATCTGCCTGGCTGTCTCTATGTTTCATCTGTCTCCCTGTACTTCTCTCCTGCAACCACGTACACACACAAACACACACTCACACACACATATACATGTACACACTCATTACGATGAATCTGATTAATGAAGAGGTTGAAACATTGCCAGTGGGCACTCTCCTTGATTCGACTCCCTACTCAACAGCTGAGCTCCATGTAATGTCATCCATCTCACCATATGTGTACTCCAAATACTTCCTTTTTCTCAAAAACTTTTTAACATTCATTCTGCAGGTACCCGATAACTAATCACTTTTAGGTTTTACTAAAACATTTTGTGTGCAGCAGAGGCCTGTTTGCTGGTGGTGGAGAAATGGGTAATATTGACCACAGTTAACAGTGATGGTGTTCTTTCTACTAGACTACCATCCTGTAGATAGTTCTTTCAGTTTATTAAACATTTAATTTATTGTAAAACTTGACAAGACCCGATAATTTAACAATTTTATTGTGGGACCAGTGCATTTCAGCTGGTGGCCTGAATGACCCTGATGAAAGTCCCTGGTCTGACAATAATGGTGTTTATTGAATAACTTTCCTTCTCTATGTATGAAGTTGCGTTGCCAAGTAATATTTATCATGTTCACCATCTTAGTTCAGCCTGTTACATGCTAATATTAGCTATTTAATACCAGGTATTTGTTAAATAACAACAAAAAAAGGATTGGACGGATCATCAAAGTGATTCAAATGTTGGGGGAAATGATTTGCCAACCTGCCATCCCTTGAGAGACACCAGGACCAAGGCTAAGTATATATTTGTATTGAATAACACACATTGAGTGAGGACTTTCCTTTCCTAGCTACCCAATGAATTCTGGAGAGTTGGTTCTGACCAATTACCACAACTAGTGCATAGGTTAATAGAAAGATCTTCATTCATTACTGATACGACATAAAGTCATTATGATATTTATGAAACATAGTGTCGCCACTTTTTAACTTCTAAACGACTATACTGTAAATGTCACCTGATTGTCTAAGAAACCGAGTTCAAATGAAATGGTATGGTGAAGAAATAATTCAGTCTGTGCACCTGACATGACAGGAAGTCGTACAGAAACATTCCCTGAGCGAGATAATGGGTGGAGAGAGCTCCGGAAATGTCAGCATGTGAACTCCAGGCCCTGTATGTTACATCGATACAGGGCACAGTTGCTGCTTAATTGGTGAGTATGAATGTGAACAACTAGCAAACATACTATATGGACATGGCATTTACACACCTTTCTACATAGACACACACAGAATACAGCCATATATGGATGTGGTTGATGTGATAAATGATCACAACAATTTTCTAGTTTTTCATAAAACACTAAATCCCAATAACTGTCATCACTCATATGACCGGGAGCATAATGTGTTTTCATGATGTTGACTCAATCATTAACATCTTCACTAAACAGACTAAACAGAGACTTGTTGACTCCAATGTGTCAACATCTGTAACATATGAATTGTGGAGAGGGGGATTATAATATTGTAGATGCTTTGAATTGACAGTCTTAACCACCAGGGGGCAGTGTAAGCTTCTGAAAATACAGTAACTGTTGAGGCGAGACCACTCAAATCCATGAATTGAATTATTCCCTTTCTGTCCTTTTGTCGTTTGGCTTCAACTCCAGCTGGGGCCGTGACGGATGAAATCCCATAAATTTGAAAATTTCAGTTTCCATACTGAAATGTTTTTAAATATTTTAATACCAAATGCCTGGAATGTAATAACCGGTTGAACATTGTTTGGGGAAGTGAAAAGAGAAAAGGATGGGTAATAATAAGAGGGAGATAATGCAATATGAAAGGCATGGGATTAAAATTTATGAGGAGGGGATGACAAAGGCAAAAATCCAGTGAAGCTGTGTTGACAGATGGGTCCATAAAATCTAATTTGTCAGTTGATGTGGGAGCAGAGAGCCCCCAGGTGGAGATAAAACCACATAGTTAGAAAGTCTTACAGATTTGCTGGTGGTCAAAGTCATCTGGTGGGTTGAGGTTTGTGTATGACGACAAGTATGCCTTAGTGATTTTTATGTAAATCCATTTGGGGAAAAGTCAGGCCTAGAGAACAGCTGGTAGAGGATGTATCTCAAGAGCTGCATTTGGATAAATGTCTCTGCAACTATATAGAGGTGACATTCAAGTTCTGGTATCTTTTTCTTCTTCTTATCATGTGTCTTTATGTGCCGATCAATGCCAAGTTTGCATTCCTGTTTCATTTCTGTGCAACAACCAACAACCTTCCGTTTAGCGGTTTCGGGAGCTAAATAGAGTTGGCAGATTCAGTTCACTGCAGTAAGAGAAGCGGTGTAGCACTGTTGTAACCCTTGGCTGACGTCATATTTAATTCACTTTATTTGAACTACTCAACTATTTATGAAAGCTGAAAACCCCTGACTGGAAGCTCTGCAGTGCAGCTGTCAAGAGTGCTTTGCAAAGCCTATTGGCTACTGCTATCGCCGTTACATCCCATCATTTGTCCCACCATTATTTTGTCTGAAGTCTAACTGGAGTTTGATAGCTGTACATTATGAGTAATAACTCCAGCAGTCCAACATGATATGCACGTCTGTGAATCACGTAGAGCGATTAGGCCTAATTAGAACAGGCGGCTGTGGAGGTGCAATTGGAAAATCATCAGGTTGCATAAGTAAATGTAAAGGCCCTAATTGGCAAGTGAGCAGGGTGTACAGCTGTGTGTACAATCAATAACAAACATATTGATGAACACAAGCAACACTGAGCTCTTTTTTATTAAATCATTGATATTTTTATTGCAGCACCATCATTGTACAACTCAAATCAGAATCCAATTCCGGTTGCAAAAAAAAATAACATTTTATTTATCCTATCCCTCCACCTTCTTAATCATCACCATCCCTCCTCTACGCTCCCATAAAACATGTTAAAAGAGCCAATAGTTCCAGGGGGGCAAAATAGACAATATGAGTCAGGTATCAATCCCATTCTATGTCTAATTCTTGGAGTGAGGTGTCCCAATACACCTGAAAAGAGAGTGTTTTGAGTCAGTGCCCAGTAACCTGCTGCCTTTCACCTTGTGCCTCACCGAATGTCCTCAGCTTATTTATTTTATCAATACATTTTATCTCTGCAGGGGTAGATACTCAGTGAGCTGTGAGTAAAACCTGTTATGCTTCCAGTGCATTATGGTGAGTAATGCCTTGGGTACCTTCTGCCTTCAGTTTGTTACCTGCCACTAGAATATATTCAGGTATACCAAAAACTACATTTTATCAACCACTCTGCCAATACTTATACCAGATGTAAATGATGTTTACCTTGATGAGAGAGACCGATCAACTGCATATTACCCCCACACTGTGTTTGAGATATCTATTTTAACACAGACATATTCGTTGTTTAGGTTTTATAAGGGGTCATCAAGTGTGCATGCGTGTGCGTGCGTTTGTGTGTGTGTGTGTGTGTGTGTGTGTGTGTGTGTGTGTGTGTGTGTGTGTGTGTGTGTGTGTGTGTGTGTGTGTGTGTGTGTGTGTGTGTGTGTGTGTGTGTGTGTGTGTGTGTGTGTGTGTGTGTGTGTGTGTTTGTGTTTGTGTTTGTGTTTGTGTTCAGAACAGGATAAAAGTAAACATAGGAAATTGTTATTTTTAAAGATATTTACGATGATGATGATGAGTAAATTGTGAATTGTCTGCACCATACTTGCTTCCAAATGTGTGATACAATTTGCAGAGATTAGATAATTTCTCAGGGCATTTCTGCCCCAACAAAAAAGGGTCCAATTTGACAGACAATGCTTCATATTGTGAAATTGACCAATTATCCTTAAATTTCAATCTCATGCCGTAAAAAACTGCAGTGTTCCGGTTTCAAAAAAGGGTGTTTGTAGCCAAAATTATTTATTTTTTTGTCAAGTTTTAGTTCAGTATTTTCTATGTTATAAGAGCTTCCTTTGTGGGCCTTTGTTGCTTCAGAAAATGTCAATGGTTGGTCAATTTTGTGGAGGCCAGAGTTTATGGGGGAAGTAGAGCAGAATCCTTTTTCATCTGTGAGGTCTTTAGTCCCTGTATATACCCTCTTCAATGAAACCTTCATTTGTGCTTCAATCACTTTTCCCATTTGCCAGTAAACTTCCCTTATTTTTTCTTTGCTCCTGCACACAAAGGTGTTTACCTGCCTTATGTGATGCCGAGATTAGCACTGCCATTGTCCAGCTGAGCAGACTGGTGAGGTAACCAGGGTTCGCCATGGTAACACTGTTCAGAGGTCAGTATATTGTAGCCTACTTTTCCATGACGTAAAAATTGCGGCAAATTGATGCATCGTGACTAGACTTTTGAGTGAATCAGAGTTTTCATGCTGGGTTGTTTCCTCTTCATGTTAAAGCATATGTGTGTCCATACATCTCAACCTAGTTTTCCGTTTACCTGAAACCCTTACTGTGAACGGAAAGTAATTATTTGTTTAAATCTCTTTTAAACAATTATTACATTACAGTTTTTTTCGTTTGCTTAACCAAAGTAGGCAAAAGAAGCAGCAGTTCATGTGGACTAAACTCTTGCTCGTTTTTCTGCCTGCACAACACTGTGGATTTCCAGCACTTTGTTCAAATGCTAACACACTGCTGTCACAACTGCAAACCACACATTCAAAACAAAATGGATTTCAGCCTAGTGCATTTCAAACACTGCGGATTGAAATTTAAAGTCTTGTTAATGACTTATCAGTAAACATATATACAGCATAGGGAAAACTTTATTTTGGAAATGGACCAAGGAAGACAGGTTAGTGGAGGGAGAAGAGTGGCAGTGAGAGGATGTGTGGAGGAAGACCTAGAAGACAATACATTGAGCTGTAATTTCTGATCAAATACAGTAAGGGCTTCACTGATAGACCCTGTTGTGAATCATGGTCTCTCACTCATTGAGAGAGGCAGGGTTGAGGGAGGGTGCAACCCAATCTGCAAAGATCTAAAGCTGTATTTTTAATACGAATTTTCCAGCAAACAAAAACGTAAGAGTTGCATCCTTACAGTAGATGACAACATTACAGAAATTGATTTCTGTATTATAATTATAGAATATTTACACAAATACATATTACATTCAGAAATGTTATCAATAAAATATAAAATAAAAAGATGTATCTATTGAAGCAAATTTCTGATTTTCATTTATTTTTGTTTACCTAAACTTTTTTACTTGTTTTGAGTTCATCACCATAAAGTCCTTTACATCAATGTATAATGTTTCTTACTTTAGCATGAAGAAGTTGCATATTTCATTTATGTTTCCAGTTTTCATCAAAGTCTAAAATATGAATCTGACCTGCTGACTGTAAACAAAACCACAAACACAATCACATATCACATGCATCGCTCTGTGCAATCAGTCAGAGGCTTACAGTTGTGTGTATGTGTGTGTTTGTGTGTGTGTGTGTGTGTGTGTGTGTGTGTGTGTGTGTGTGTGTGTGTGTGTGTGTGTGTGTGTGTGTGTGTGTGTGTGTGTGTGTGTGTGTGTGTGTGTGTGTGTGTGTGTGTGTGTGTGTGTGTGTGTCAGTATCAGTATCAGGCCTGAGGCATAACACTAAAATAAGGGATTAACCTAGGATATTTCGTTTATCCTGGCTTGAGTTAGCCATGATCTGGTTGCATAAAAGCGGAGGTGCATAAGTTAACATGGAGATTTATCCTTTACGTTTAGCTTGGTCCAGACCAGGCTAAACGGATAAACTTATTCTGTTGCCTGATTGGCTCAGTCAGCTGTCACTCCAATCTGAAATCAAGGTGTTTAACAGTTATTCCATTATCTTCTGTGCTGCTTCATTTTCTTTAGCCTGTTTTGATTGATTGATTGATTGATTGATTTATATTTATTTCGTCCATGGATGTCTTCCAACAAAACTCATTTCAACATTCTCACATGTACAATCCATAAAACCATGACGAAAAGGAGGCAGGGTGAAGAATATCTTATATTTCCTGCCCCCTCAAAACAAAACAAACAAAAAGAAAAAAAGAAAACTCTACATGTCAACTCATGTCAGTGCATGATGATAACAGATTAACAAAATAGAAACCAAAACATCAATCTGAAACTGATTCCAAAACAAAGCAAACCATGATCACAACCATCAATATAGAAATCATCAATTTCTATAAGTGCTCATACAAATTAATTGTTTTCTCTTTAAATCGTTTTTTAAACTGAACATTGCTGTAGTTCACGTTGCAGAGAATTCCATACTTTCACTCCTACCACTGAAGTACACATTTGTTTTGCTGTTGTCCTTGCAACTTGATGCTTAAAGTGTCCTTTTCTTCTTCCTTAATTTTCTATAAGGATAAACAGATTTAGAAGATTTGCTGGCAGTACTTTATTTTTTGCTTTAAGCATAACAATAAGTGTCTGTAATTCGACCAATTCTTTAAATTTCAAAAGTTTAGAGTGAAAAAATAAGATATTAGTGTGCTCTCTATAACCAGTTTTAAATATAATTCGTATTATTCTCTTTTGTAGCAGATAGAGTGACTTTGTGTTGCTTTGGTATGTGTTTCCCCACACCTCCACACAGTAGCTGATGTAGGGCAACACTAGCGCACAATACAGGGTTCTCAATGCCTTATAATCTAACACATATTTTACTTTATTTAATACAAAAGTACTCTTATATATTTTTTTCTGTATGTGTGAGATATGTGGTTTCCACGTCAACCCTTCAACTAGGAGCACACCCAAAAACCTAATTTCCTTAACTCTTTCAATGATTGTTCCTGCTATAGATAGTACAGTACTTTCATCTTTATTTCAATTACCGAAAAGCATGAACTTCGTTTTCTTTAAATTTAAAGATAGTCTATTAATATCAAACCATTCCTTCAGTTTGACCATTTCTTGTTCCATACTTTTTACTAATTCATTTAAATCATTTCCAGAGAGGTAAAAGTTTGTATCATCTGTGAATAGAACAAAATTCAGTCATTTAGATACATCACATATGTCGTTAATGTAAAGTATAAATAATATTTATGTTTTAAGTTACCACATAAAAGACTGCATTGTCATTTAGTTAAATAGTTCTTATTTTTTATTTTTTTTAACCTGAACCATTTATAATTAACTTAATTATAATTAGATTAAGGTTAAATTATATAGATTATAATAATTGATGTGAAGGACGACATTTCTGTATCATAAATCCTTTTTTTGATTGGTTTTATGTAATATTCTTATATTTTGAGATACTGTATTTTTTTTTATTCCTTGATCAATCAATCTTTAAAAAAAAAGGCCTGACATATTTCACTTTGTGTAATGAATCTATGAAAGTTTCACTTTTTGAATGGACTTTCCATGATATTCTATTTTTTAGACGCACCTGCAGACTGCTCACTGTCAACTATTTTATCATTAATCAATACAGGGGCAAAAAGATCAGATGGCAGCAAATACAGCTGCTGTATGACATGAACAGCCCCCTCACTTACAGTTTAAACTAGCAAGGCATTGTGGGAAAATGGGCCGTCTTTTCCATTTTTTCATCAGTAAATCTGTGTTCGATCTCTGAGTCTACTTTTAAAAGCTGTGGGCTGACACTTAAAGGTTCAGTAAGCGGAATGGTCAGTTTAGCTAACTTCCTGTCAGTGACTGCAGTTTGCAGTCCCCTCCCTCGTCCCCACGTCACCATATTAATGCACTGCGGTCTTCAAGCAGCCAGTTATCTAGCATCATCTCAGATAAGTAAGTGTGATAAAACATGATAAAAACCATCAAAACAGACATTGGGAAGGATTTTTACATACTGCGCCATTGTAGGCGCATAGACGTTCACCCATCTGTCGCTCTGTGCGTGCACCGGCAGTGAGATGGGTGCCGGTTTGTAGCGTTCTCTCTTCTGATTGGATATCAGTTTCGGGATCCCCAAAAAGTTTATTTGCTGATTACATGCAGAGCGGTTGACTGAGAGATCGGCTTTATGAAACGTGCACACTATGTAAGTGATCATCACTGTATGAATAAAGAGCGATTTAACACTTATATTAACATAAATAAATTGCTTACTTCACCTTTAACAGAATTACTTACACACGACTTGACAAAGCAGCCCCTTTTCATCCTGGATTGGCGTTAATGCAACTGACTAATCCAAATTGCCCAGGCTAGACTTTGTCAAGGCTGGCTTTATCAATCATCCTGGATATCTGAATTCCACTTTTATGCAACAGGCCTCTGGTCCTGGTGATTAGCCCTGTTACGATGCGTTGTAATACAATGCGGGCCGGATTAATTGAAAACTGAGCCTCCTCCGAGAAATCATAGATCACTCGCCGTAATACGTCTTATCTTATGCCTCGTCTTAGCCGTTCATTGACCTCAGCGGGACTGTAAGTGAGACCGACAGGACTGATAACACTGCACTGTCTCTGACCTGGTTAGCTTGGCTTGATCGCTCATCAGAGAGTCAAATATTTACTCCTATAGATCACCGCTTGTTTCAGGACAGATTCACTGTGAGTCCATGGTTTGGGTCAGGCTTTAAACCTCAGACGCTTTACTTTAAATGTTTAATAAACAATATGTACACACAGCCCCATGGTCCCACATTTTCTAAGTAATCTAACTAAATGTAGGCCTATATAATAGAGAATAGTGTGTGTGTGTGTGTGTGTGTGTGTGTGTGTGTGTGTGTGTGTGTGTGTGTGTGTGTGTGTGTGTGTGTGTGTGTGTGTGCCCCCCTCCTCTTTGTTTGTATCCTGAATTGTATACCTGCACAATGCCTGCTGCTGACACCAATGTATTCTGCTCATCTTGTATAATGCAATTGCATGAAAGCGCTATATAAATCTTATCAATTATTATTAGTATTAAAACCAAACGTCTTATGATCTCAATGGCTGTATTCAATTTGCCTTTTATTCATTATACAATCATATACTATATTATAGGTATTTTTACTGCAGATGCAGCAATGAAAAGCTCTGGTTAATATGCTTATTCAAAAAGATTCAATTACTTGATTACAGCCAATGGTAATTTGATTTGCTCCAGATGTAGTTTAACAATTACCCACTGATTGCCTGTGTTCATGGACATCCAGTCAGAGCAGATGAGGAACCAAAACATCACCTCATTTCCACAGCTTTCGTTCAAATACGGAGAAGAAGACCCACGTTTTCCTGTTACCGCACCTGCATCACACTGCATGAGAACAATTGGTCTCCATGACCACAGATTAGCAGCTATGTGTGCTTGTGTGCATGGGTGGGTGTGTTTTTTCTCCCTAGAACTTTATGTGCAAAGGCTTTTTGTTTGCTAATATCACAACGAGAAACCCAGCATTTCCTCACCACTTTCATCTGTGATAGGCGTCAAGTAACATCAAAGGAACTGAGCGTCAGCCAACAAACTATTTATGATTCCTTTATGAACATAGAGTGGGTTTTACATAGAAAGTGTTACGCTAACTGTATTAAAAATGCAAAAGCAGCAACACTGTAAGACATTCCTCTTTTCTACTCGGGATATGCTTACATGTCTTTTTTTTGTTTTTTTTGTTTTTTGATATGCTTACATGTTAAAAAGTGGGTAAGGGAAAAGTGATTTTTGAATGATAATGTTTTTATGCCTAAAAGACTCTCTCTATCTGTCTCTCTCTCTGTCTCTCTCTCTCTCTCTCTCTCTCTATATATATATATATATATATATATATATATATGTCTCTTCTTTTCTGAGTGTCCATAATCCATTTACTGCCTTAACCTACAACTGATCACATGTTACAGTCACAAGATGTGGAGCAATCACAATGTCTGTGGAACGGGATTAGAAAACAGGAATATGTTTGTTGTCTTGTTTGTCGTTTGTGTCCTCGTTTCTCAGGCCGACATGCTGCGCCACATTTGAACAAATTCAATTTTATTCTCAGAAAATGATTAAATGTCCCTGGTTTTTCAGGTGCTAGTTGAGTGTTTTTGACACTTAAGAGACTGAGAAAAAAGAAAAAGAAAAATCCTGATCCGGGTCAGATGAACTGTCCTGGGAAAAAGTTTGATTTATGGGGCGCCCTTAGCTCAGTTGGTAGGGCGTCCCCCCCCCCCATGGGCCTCGGCCAGCAGCGGACCCGGGTTTGATTCCAGCCTGCGGTCGTTCTCTGCATGTCATTCCCATCTCTGCCCCATTTCAACTCTGTCTCTACACTATCAATAAAGCATAAAAATGCAAAAAAAAATACCTTTAAAAAGTTTGATTTATTATTCACAACTTGGGCTAGTAAGGGATTGTTTGCTGATAATTTGTCATGCCATGACAGATCATGTACAGTAACACTGAGAGAAGTAAGTAATGCTTATATTACATTATGTGTACCAACTAACAACAAACCATGAAATGATTGAGGTGCTGCTTACGCTCTATGAAGCCCAACACGTACAAATTCAAAAACTGCACGCAGCAGTTTAAAGTTATTCAGTTTGATAAATAAATTCCGAGAAAACTGGGGTACACTAAGTAAATCACTTTTTCTAGGATTTCAATTGGAACTTTAGCATCTGGTTCTAATTTAGATCCCCTACAAAATCATTCAAAGTTAATATTCTTCCCACTTTCTTTCCTAAGCACATGTGAGCCTTTGTGTTTTGTGCAGACCGTGTCATTTAAAGGCCTTTCCTTTTTTTCCCAGGTAACCTAGAAACTCTCATGAGAAAAACAATAAAGTGTCGCTCTGATCTCATCTAATGGCTTTATATATGAAACTGTCCAGAGATTAGATTAAAGCTCCCGCGGATGCCTCTGAATATTACATTGGGGTTCATGAGCAGGATATAATAAATCCTCAGCTGAATTCCCCCAGCTATCAATTTTATATACAATTGACAATCAACTGTACTGGATAGAGCCCACAATGGAAGCATCTTTGATATCCATTGCTCTGCACACAGCTGTACTGAAAGAAGGGGTTTTTATCACTAACACAATAATGACTATTAACCACAGATTTGTCACGCACCAGCAAGCCTTAAATACTATGAATTATCTCTTGAAACTAACAAACTGCACGCAAGTCTCTGCTCTTCGACTGCCACTTACCAAAAAACACATTGTCACTGCAGGTTATCCTAGCAATTATAGCAAACAATTTAGATGTTTCGCTGTTAAATGCTATCTCTTTGTGTTATGAATAATAAAATGTTGCTGTACAGAATGTGGATGATTACGGTGTGACTGCATGGTGGAGCTATGCAGTAATTTGCCTGTATGTCGGCCCCTTCTCAACCTCTTTTCCCCTCTCAACCTCATCGTACACATACCATCTCCTTTGCTCTTCCATTCTCCCGCATCTGATTGACTAGCCTCCTTGGCATGTCTTACTTGTCAGCGTTCAAATATAATACCACGTTTACCATTTAGGCATTTTTATTTTCTATGCAAACATGAATGGTTGTCATACTGAATAAAGAAATTGAATGTATATTCACATATAAAAGGACAGAAAATGATCTTGTTTCTAAGCTGATGAGAATTTGAAATATAGATCCATCTGGGTTCACTCCCTTATTTGCACTATAACTCTGCGTGTAGCTCTCTGGTTGTGCATGTCCTCTGTACTGTATAAAATGAACAGGAGGAGAAAGAGTGTGGCCTTGCTATATATTTATGACTAAGAGCAAGAAGAAATATACTCTTACCTACAGACTGATGCAAAACAGCTTTGAGACGTCCCCTCTCTTAGCTTGTGCTGCGTCGTAACTTCTCAATGCCTGCTGATAGCCTGCTACCATCATGTTATTATGTACAGTATTCTGCTCGTCTCACATGCATTGATGATGTTGAAGATACTAAATCTTTTTTTTATGACGCACATAAAACCTTTTCAGCCTTGCTCTTAGCCAAAGCTTATTTTGGAACTGGAAGATATCAGCATATACTGAGTGACTCTCATCCTCAGAGCACAGAAAAAAAAGCTGGACAAAAAAAAACACATCTTTCCTTCACTTTGGAATAATTAAAATAAATGTGCCAAAGGGGCCTTCCTGCTTTATACACTGCAGGCACATCTGATAGGCTGGCGCAAGACATATGCAGAGAATTATAAATGAGTAAAAACAAAAAAGGTTTAATGTAGCCTACTGACTGTGCCTTTAAGGTGTGCCCTTAAGGTCTCGCTTTCCTGCCTCTTCTACTCGCTAGCATGGATCTGCTTCATTTGCTGATATACACTGGTTTTGGCACTGAGACTTGTCTCAATGACTTCAAATGTCACATATCAAAGCATGGTCCCACATTGGGAGTTGGGTAAAGCCTGTAACAGCACAAAACAACCTGCAAAGCCTTGCACAGTTGCATAATAGCAGCTCCTTTAATTCTGTGTGTGTTCAACTGATTAATCTGGCTTAGAGAGAATATTATTGCCCGAGTTCCCAAACTCACACACATGAACATAATTATAATGTTCTCATTACAACCATTGAGCCCCATGAGCTCTCATTTACATCTGACGCAGAGAGCAGCTGTGCCAAAGTGCTGTGCCGATGTCCATTATGTAAGGAGCCCAGAGTGCCTTGACACTTCTTATCACCAGGGGTCGTTGTTTCACTGCAGTGGGTTATTATTCAAAAGTATCCTCACCACATGTTCTTAATTAAACCAAAGAGGGAGATGGGCAAAACACATGAACAAACACCATTTCCAGCTGAGAGTAAAGAGGGGTTTTAAACTGACCGTACTGACCAAACAAGATAATTGAATAATCTTCTTCACATAACAAGCATGTTTGTTTTGATTCTGGAGAAGAAAGCTATGCCTCATAAAAGAGTGTACTGTGCAGTAAACAATGCAGTTTATTGTGTGTGTGCTGAAACAAAATCCAATGTTAATACACAGTCTAGGCTCTGTAAACGGGCATGTTGCCAACTACTGTGGGCCCCATTTGTTTACAGTTTACAGAGCCTAGGCTGTGAATTAACACTGGATTATATTTCCACTGAACATACAGTACGGACACGTAGCGGATCCTGAGGACATATTCACTGATTTGACAAAAAGCATTTTCCAGAATCGCAGACTCCACCTTTAAAACAGAGCTCCACAACAATGGAGGGTGATTTCCAATAAAGACTAGTGGGAGGCATGTCTTTTAGGATAAGCCAGAGTGCCTGAAGTATCAAGGATGGAGGAGAAATCAAGGACTGATGGATGGAGATGATGGGATGAGAAAGAAAATAGTCCACCAGGCCAGAGTAAAAGAGAGCAGGCACTGCAACACCAGACAAAGAAGCTTGGTATTCAATGAAAGTTTATTTAAAAAATGTATATACAGTCATGCCCAAATTCATACCCCTGGCAAGTTTTGACTTAAAGTTACTTTTATTCAACCAGCAAGTTTTTTCTTGATTGTAGATGACACAGGCTTCTCCTAGAAGATAATAAGATGATGTACAAGAGTCATCATTGTGGAGGAAAAAAAACAGCTTTTATTTACATTTGAACAAAAAGTGGCATGTCCAAAATTATTCATACCCTTCTCAATAATCAATAGTAAAGCCCTTATGGGCTATTACAGCAATCAAACTCTTATTATAATTGCTGGCCAGCTTTTTGCATGTCTCCACTGGTATTTTTGCCCTTTCATCTTTAGCAATGAGCTTGAACTTTTTCAGTGTGGAGGGTCTCACTGCCATCACCCGGATCTTTAGCTCCCTGGTATGAATAATTTTGGACATGCCACTTTTGGTTCAAATGTAAATAAAAGCTGAAAAAAATATATTTTTCACAATGATGCCTTTTGTACATCGTCTTATTATCTTATGTGAGAAGCCTGTGTCATTTCCAATTTAGAAAAAAGTTGCTGGTTGAATAAAAGTAAGTTTAAGTCAAAATTTGCCAATTTCGGGGATGACTGTATAAAAAGCAATTTTACACTGGTTTCATTTCCTGTACTTGCCATTAATGGTTAAGTGGTTGTATTCGTAAGGGTGTTGGGAGAGGGACAGATAAACGGAGACAGAGAAACAGGAAAAAGAAAGAGCGAGGGTGTGACAATGTTCTGGGCTGATTTGTTTAGCTTGTGCACACAGCTCATACTTGATTGTGGGTTCATTTATACAAGGGTCGTGCTTTGGCAAGTAGGTCAGAAACACATGACATATCGTGCTGATTGATCAGGGATAAGTGAATCCTCAACTGCATGGTGGTGGCCCTTACACAACCCTCCACTACGCTCATCTGAATTCGCCTTTTAACAATACAGTGGACATTTGGGACACAACCTTCTGTGTGTGCACTGAATGGCAATGGATGACTCAATGCAGCAGGACTCAAACGTGTGCAGGTAAACCATTATTTGGAAGGTCTAAAGGGGAAACATATTACTTATTTTATTTTATTTATTTATTTATTTATTTATTGAAGTATGACCTAAATACCATTTGGGTTATTTAGGGATCATTTTACACAGAAAAGCTGTGGCAAAATGTTATGAATTTAATTGTCTGGATGTTCAATGGGCAATGAAAATGTCTGCTTTTTCCCCCCAGCAACAACCATTTATGTATTTACTTTTCTGCAATTACATTTCCATTGAGTGGTTTTGATTGTTAGTGGCAGAGTCTCAAACTCAACATGTCAAAATGTTGCGAAGCCATCACAAGAATGCAATGTATTTACTGATGTTAGCGCTAACAGGGACTGTTAATCAAGACTACTAGACATAGCTGTATCAAAAACTACCCCAGTCTGTGTGCAGCCTTAAAGCAGATCAGCCTCAATTATTTTTGATTGACTTGTCCAATAAAACAACAGGTTTCTTGGACTGCACTAGGGTTACAAAGGGGTGGAAAGTTTCCGGGAAATTACCGGAAAGTTTCCGGAAAGCTTCCACGGGAACTTTCGCTCGGGAATTTTCGGAATATTCAAAATTGGAAATTATAGGAATGAACTAAATGGAGGTAAATTTCAGGGCCAAAATAAATCTAAACATTTAAACACTATGTGTGGTCATAGGCAGACATCCATGCAAAATAATAAAATTAAAAAACATTACATCTGAACAGATTGATTTTTAAGAAGAACTTCATCAAGTTTTGATTATTTTATGAACAATCAATAATTTCACTGAACAACAAAAAGATGAATGTTGAGTAAAATATTACGCATCTGTCTGACCCCACCCATTCAATAAATAAAGTCAAGTGCCCCCCGTGTGATGGAGGAATGCACAGAGCATGTAGGGGGCGTGGCCTCAGTACCCCTGCAGTAGGATGTGTTCTCTGTGCAATTTGCCAAGTGTACTTGCATAAAATCTGGTTGTTTTAGTCAAGATTATGCTAAAATATATTTTCCCAACTATATTTAAAATCACTGTTTAAGCCTCTGTAAACCTGGTCTAGTATAAATCAATATATGATATCAAGTTGGGTGTCTCAATAAACTTTAAAAAAAATCTGATTTGAAATTAAGTGTTCATAAATATATTAAAACTTAGTTGAAAAAAAATATTTTTACAGTCTAGAACGTTTGCCTGGACTGAAATAACATAGATAGGAGAATTTAGTGCATTTGGGTTGCTTTAAATTTAGTAAATTCCCGTTTATTTACGTTAATTCCCAAAATTCCCATTAATTCCCATGGAAAGTTTCCAATTTTGAAAATTCCCGGAATTTTGCAACCCTAGACTGCACTGTAAAAAGATACACCATTTTGCTCTTCTGTTTATCGTTTCTTAGAAAGATGGGGCCCCCGTGTCCGCCCCCTTACAGCACTGGTGTGACAGATGGTTTTTGACAAACACTCTGATTGCCACAGGTCAAGAATGCTGAGCTGCCACGGACATAATTTAAGATCCCTCAATTGGAAACTTTTCCTCTGTTTTTGATGGCTCCAACCAGATAGCATGTCGCCCATTATAAATTTAAAAAGCTTTTGTAAAAGTTACTGAAGGATTGGGATTATGGGGATTTATTTGGCACCTTTTTGAAAAGGGTGTAATTGAATGTCCTCACAACACATGCTCAATCTCTTCTTTGCATAGCATATTTAGGTACATTTATTGATTGCAATCTAAATTTTAGTGAAAACACAGACTATATTTTTAAAACCTGTAACCAACGTCTCCATCTACTGCGCAAACTCAACTCATTCAGAGTGAGCAAGCACATTATGGAAACAGTTTATAAGAACCTTATTGAGGGCATTTTAACCTTTAATATGGCAATGTGGTATGGTAACCTAAACGTAAAAGGAAGAAGCAAGCTACAGAGAATAATAAACCTTGCCTCAAAAATCATAGGGACAAAACAGAAACATTTAAGTTGTATGTACGACGAAGTGCTGAGGAAAAAAGCTGTTAAAATAGCAAACGATCCGTCCCATCCACTCCATAGGGAGTTTGAACTTCTTCCCTCGGGTAGACGTTACAGAGTGCCAAGGGCAAATCGTAACATTTTTAAAAATTCCTTCACTCCTAAAGCCATTAGGGTACTGAACACCATGTCCCGCTGATGTGTATACTGCCACTGCTGTCCTGCTTCTTGCCCTGAAGATGTCTGTGTGTAAATGTTGTTGTTGTTGCTTTTGTTGTTGTTGTTGTTGTTGTTGTTGTTGTTGTTGTTGTTGTTGTTGTGTTGTCCTGCTTGTTGTTGTTTTTTGTTTTTTGTATGAGACCGAAGACGAATCTCCACACCGTGGACAATAAAGATTTAACTAACTAACTAACATCTGGTGAACAAATGGACCACATGTTTTTTTCCCTCTCTGACTCATTGAAGTATGCTTGTGTTTGCAGGATTATAGCTTAACATACAAACACACATGCACACTCAGACAGAGACAGATTACAGGTGTTACTCAAAACCAGTAATCAGAGTTGGGAATTACAATCAGCCGTGGTGTGTCACTGTAACTGCTCTCATGGTTAGAACATACAATCCACATTTATCTCTTTGTTAAACAGCCTGCAGTTGAAAAACAATCCTCTCCATGCAAACTAGTAATAGTGCCTTTTTTATTCCATAGAATACTGTTGTGTGTGTGTGTGTGTGTGTATGTGTCAATTGTTTGCATGTGCGTATGTGCACATTTGTGTGTGTTACCTCACCTTCAGGGCAGATGATTCATTACAGACAAGCCATGGGGTCGGGGGCCCTGTCATGTCAACTGCTGTTGTCATGGAAGCAAGGGTTGGAAACAGCAGATCTCCTTTCAGTATCATCTTCAGATTGTTGAGACTTGGCTTTCTCGCTCTGTGCACTGCTGTGTCTCTTCATCTTATCTCTAAAGGCTCCCACACTTTTTGCTTCCCTGACATGATGTCTTGATATCAATTTTTTTAATTTGTATAAACTAAAAATAATAATAATAAATAGTAATAATGTTGTATCCTCAGGCATATGCTCATGCTCAAGCTCACATGCACAAATATTTTTTCTCTGACAAATCTGCAATTCAACACTACACAGTGAGATCTCCAGCTGCATGTATGGCTGACATATGTCTTTAAATATTGTCCATGGATCTTTGTTTAGTTTGACGTCTTGCTGTTCTGGAGAGGAGATGGTGGGTGTGAGGACAGAGACACCTGTATGACTGATAGTGTGATTATATTTGACTAATACTGTGGAGTATTTTTGAGTCTTTTCATTGGATAATACATTTTACCATTAATAAGATAATAGCATTTTTCAAAAGGCAGGTTTAGAAACTTCTGTATGGGGGGCAGACAGGGGCACACTGAGTCTTAAAGAAGGGAGGCACATTTATAAAACGAGTAAAAATGAGTAATGATGACTCACATTCACATGTTTTACTGTGTATTTATCATTCAATGTAATACATTAATTGCTGTGCCAAATTAATAATTTTAAATATTCTCATATGAATTTAGTTTTTTAATATTTGCAACAGTCCCTAGACACAGACATTTAGAACCTGTAATGACATTAGATGACTTGAAAAAAACAGGTCTTTCCCTTCAGTTCACATATTTCACAGAGAGTGAAAATTAATGATGACATCCCTACAATGACATACGTTTTAACCTCAGAAAGGAGGACAGGATTAGCGCTTAATTTGCAATGAAGCAGATGGTGGAAATGAGACATGAGGTAATGAATGGTCAGGCCTTACAGACAGAAGCCACACTAGTGGCATTGGATCTTTGCAACTGAGCGGTTATTAAAAGATGACTGTGGGAATGAAGGGATTTACTCATAATCAAATCTAGAGTCACATGACTGCACCAAGTGATGACAGGTGGAAACACCAATTTAGTAGAAGTCTAACCTGTGTAAAGCACTGAACACAATATCATCTGAGAACAGAACTGGTCCAGATCCAATCTTATTTAATATTCTTCTAAGACTCAATTTTCGTCTTACAGACATAATCTTTGCCAAAATCTGTTTTGGGTCCTAGTATTATCCAATAAGCTCTCTAAATTGATGATCTTTCTTATCAAACCAATGTCACAACTCTGCAAATGCCCGTGGTGGCTTCTCCATGTCATGACTGTCAGATGTGATATTATGGAGGCAGAGCACAATCGACAGGCAACAGGACAAACACTGTGTGCGGAAGCGGCGCGGACAGAATGTCCATGGTAAATGTCAGCTTTAATTGGTTGCCAATCGTTTAAATATTTCCCATTGAGACCATATTAACAGCGGGACTTCCAGTGACAGGATGTGAGCCAATGTGCACCTGAGGGTAATAGATTCAGCAATCTCTGGTATCAACAGCTGCGGAGGGAGGACACTGAAGGTTTGTTGAGATGATAGGGCACATATGATACACGTACAGGTAGTTAACCTTGCCCAGGGATAACACCATAGCCGACGAGGTTTCAAATAAGCCACAGTGTACTGAAGAGTATCAGTGCAGTTTTGCTTTAAAGGTTATTCTGATTCATGAGCTTCTTTATCTTCCTCTGCAGATTTTTTGAAACGCGAGCATGCTTCATGATGGTTTTCCTATCGATTCAACACTAGGGTCCAGAGTTAAATATTTTAACCAAAAAATATATTTTTTATTTATATCGTCGGGTACCTGAATGTTGTCTTTTCCTTTACATAAATAGAGACATTTCCACCATAAATGTATGCAGAAAAGGTGCAAATTGGTGCATGAAAAAAGCCCTTGCTTTACATTATGAAGCCAACCAAAACAACACTAACATTTAATGCTATCCATTAAATGAAAATTAAGTACATCAGAAGGATTTTGTTGTAATTTGCTGATTATTGGAGCACATCCTTACTAAAAAAAAATTTTAAAAGTAAAAGTTGATGTTTTCACTAGAACACAGCTTCAATACACAAACACAGTATGTAAAGTAAGTAAAAGTTAAGGACACTTTAATAAACAACACAATGTAAATGAAATGAATTAAAACATGGATTTCAGAATGCTGATTCTGTCTGCAGCAAATCCTCCTAACATTTATACTGCCGGGCAGGGGCGTAGCACCAAATTCTGGGCCCCTATACAAAAAGTCCTGATGGACCCCCTGAAAGGCGGTCTTACAATACACATGGCTCTCTGAGCCAGACAACTCCACAATATTTAATTTGATAAATGACCAAATCATTACTTGTATCAGTGTTTCCCCCAGAAAATGTCTTAGTCAAGGTGGTCACTGGCCAGGGTCACAGGAGAGGCGGCGCCCCGCGCCACGGCGAGAATGTTGGGGGTATTTTGCTCAAAGATGCCAATGCGCACTATAGAAAAAAACAACTGTTTATTTGAATACAAAAATACAATAGACACTGAACTTACAGTTGT
>NC_137212.1:19459395-19599395 GCF_949987685.1 Ammodytes marinus | reverse complement strand
CAAAGACAATATAGAGATTAGGGAACAGCCAAGAATGTAACACAGCAACAAAATAAAAATGTATGTGTCACACTGTGTAAACTTGAATTACCTGTCCTAGAATTAGCACTTAAGCTCATGCACACGCACACAAACGCACACACACACACACACTCACAAACACACACTGATATTATGTAGGCTAGGAAACAAAAAAAAATGAAAATGAGCTCAATCGTTTTCACCCATCTCTCTCTCCCCCCCTCTCTCTATCCTTCTGCTACCATTCTCCGACTTCGCTCTCACTCACACCCTCCTACGTGCATGCACGCATACAAAAATGAATCAAGGTTGTAAATAAATTAGGGAGATTGTAAAAACATTCTCTAAGCCTTGGCTTAGACTCAAATCAACAGAGCCGAGCGGCTAAACTGCAGATTTATGAAATAATGAGAGTCTTCGGAGGGCAGTTAAATGCCCTGGCTCTGATGCGACAGCCAGCAGTCCTGGCCAGCCAGAGGAAGAGCTACTAATCTATGGCCAGTGTTACTGTAACTCCTCCACCACATGCCGTCAAGACGCTGCCTCCCACCTCCAAACCACTGGCAGCAGACAGGAGTTATTTCCCATATCCTATCACTGGGCTTCCTCCCACTTGGTACTTCTGTGAGATTTTCCTGTCTGTTTGCTTGTCTGTTTTTCCCTGTCTCTATGTTGGCTTCGCTGCCTCTCTCTCTCTCTCTTTCTCTCTCTCTCTCTCTCTCTCTCTCTCTCTCTGGCCTCCCTCTTCCTCACACACAAAATACAATATTCCTTTTAGCGATTATTTTCTCTTTCTTTCGATTGCACAAACAAGCAAAGGCATTTGTGCACTTACACAAAGAAGTTCTTGTCGAACCCTAATACATTGATCAGTGGCTCAGATGATGCAGGCGTACTCATTCATGGGCTGCTAGTAAACATGATTAAAAGTTCACCTCAGTGCAGTTTTTTCGGCACAGACCTGAGGTCTGCTTTATTTGACTGCATGAACAGCTTCTGTTAATTAATTGCAGTGTGGTGCGGCCAAAACTTCAAAAACCACATGTGGATAGCATTTTGCACCATGGCTGATGTCAAAACGTCATACAAATAATTGATTTCCCCCCTAAAATCTTTTTTTGATCAACGGAAGTCATTATTGATGGTCACGAGTAGTTCTAGAACTGTCAACAACTGAGCTGATAAAGTCTGCAATTCACAGTGGAAAGCCTCAACGAATTCTGCTTCTTTAAAACTTCAATTCATGTTTCTTAAATTAAAACTACCTTTAACTTGATATCAGTCCAATACACATCTTTCAGTTGCTTTCTTAAATTTTTTGCATCTCAGAAGAAATCCTGGCTTCCCAGCTTTCAGCACATCAAGCTACCTCACCTAATAACTAGGAGGCAACCAAGGCACAAAGTTGGATTGAATATTTTAAACAATACAGCACTTGGAGGCAATAACTGACTTTCACAGGGATAAGTGAACTATCCAATTACATCAGAAACCCCTATTATAACACTATTTTATATCTATTTTTGTTTTATCTCAGCAGCCTGCCTAACACTCCCCCATTACACATCAGTCAGATTATGTTTCTTCAGTATTTTCCTCCTCTGGCTCAACCTTTACTGCCAGCGGAGCTTTCACTCCTCTGTGGAGGTTGTTGGCTGCTATCAAAGGCCTCTATGAGGATGGCTGAGATTTGTGTCCTTGCCATATCTCTCCGTTTAATCAGATACGGTGGAGGTGGATTAAGAAGTGTTCAAGTGTACCGAGATTTCCCCGTTCAGTCCAGCCCATCAAACGTTGTCATACTGTCTGTCAGACTCGTCATCTGCTTTGCATTCATACACAAAGAGAGAGAGAGAGAGAGAGAGAGAGAGAGAGAGAGAGAGAGAGAGAGAGAGAGAGAGAGAGAGAGAGAGAGAGAGAGAGAGAGAGAGAGAGAGAGAGAGAGAGAGAGAGAGAGAGAAATGCAAAAGTGGTGGGAGATTGCATGAAATCAAACCAGGGCAGCACAGAAAGTTTGTCACATTTGGTATGTGATATGTATGTGATTCAATTACATACAATTAGTTACATTACTTGCTAGATTGCTTGCCATTTCAAATCCCAACTATGATAAGGTGCATTCTAACAATTCCAAATGGAGAAATAGAGATTCCTGAATGTGGGCTTACTACGTACTAGATAGCAGATACAAGAAAAAAAAACAATGGTTATACTGGAAGGTGCATTTCTCCTCTTTTGGCAGTGGCAACATAACTTGATCTGGACTGGCCTCCTGTCCTTACTAAATGCACAGAGGCAAAAGGACACACACAGACACACGCAGCAACATTATGAGGGACAGAATGTGGCATTCCTTCGTCCTCTCATTGCACTTAGAAAATAGATGCAGCAGCCAATAAACCTTTCCCAAATCTAAAACTACTTTTTATACCTGTCAAACACATTAGAAGTCTCTCTGGTGGTCCCACACAGTGCATTGGCCAGTCAAACGTAGAGATGGTTGGACACGTTTAATGTGTTTGTATGTCCCTGCTGACCACTCTTATAAGGCAGCCTGTGTGTTCTCATCGGGGGATATGAGCTTCCTTCTGCATGGTGCTGACAGAAGGTTTTGAAAGGACAGTGTGACCCTCTCGCTCAAAATGTGTTTCGTACTCACCCCAAAAAAACCTCACTCACACACAAACCCCCTGCTTGGTTCACAGGCCCGAGTCTCTTTTGTGCCTGCAATTTATACATTTCAATCTCTGCTCTGTCTAGCCCCCTGTTTCTTTTCTGCAGGCTGAATACGCTTGCATGAAATTGGACATTTTCTCCCGCTGATTTGCCGTGAAATGGTGTGCTTGAAGTGCGATTACCCACGTTAGCCTCAGCAACCAGTCTCTAGTATAATAGAGCTATGACTGCGGGAAGGAGAAAAGAGGAGAGGACGTTTGGTCCACTTACACTGCGAACATTTGGACAAACTCCGCGGCGAAGACAGACACGCGTGGAAACTCAAACACGCATGCATTCACATGTGCGCACGCATGCAAACCAAGCATTGACTTACGAGTGCACGCTCATACAGTCAGTGAGAGGGAGTGTGTTCAAAGTGGAACACAGGAAGGAGGAAGGACATGAAAGCTAAATAAACAGAGATCAGTGACGGTGGTGGAAAGAGGGCCGGCATCAAATGAAAGAGAAGAAAGAACGATAGCATGAGGGAGGAATAGATGGATGGGAGAGGGATGAAGGGCTGTTGATGAACTGTATAATGGAGAGAGATTTGTCATTGAGAGCGCATAACCTGGGCGGGGGGAACAGAGGTGTAGGCTGGTGATTGAGGGTTTGAAAATGAATGGAAAGATGGAGAGACCGGAGTTGTTTTTGGAAGGGATAGGGATGGGACTGAGGATGGAGGAGCTTTGGGAGAATGAACAAGGGAGATGGAAGTGGAGGACAAAACTGCCCAGCTGTTTTCCAGACCTGTTAGAGAAGGAGGAGGAGGAAGAGGAGGTAACATGTCTGATCCCTTCTCTACCTCTCCTGGATAACTGTAAACATCTGGGCCTTTTTTGTCTCCCTCTCTGACCTCTCTGTACGTATTTTTACATTAACAACCCCCTACGATGTCTATTCCACTTTCTCCTCTTATCTTCCTCTTTTGCTGTCTCCTAATTTATTCAATTCATTCATTTGTTTCTCTCCTACTTCATGTACCCTATTCTCCATGACCGACACACACATACTGTATGCACAACACGCAGATTCTAACTCATACATAGAAACCTATTAATCAAATCCCTTTGATATGAAAGTATGCATTTTATAGCTTTGCTCTGTTGCATAACACGCTATGCTAATAAAATATTACCCTACCCTGCGGGGGAAATCCAATCCACCTGTCAAATAATGCAAACAAGAACCACTCAGTCTTGGACGCTTGGTGAGGTGCACACACAAACAGGCAAACAAGTGCACGTAAACCTGCACTGAAACAGTGATTTATCCAAGGAAAAATGTCAGCTTGGCATGACATCATTAGAATATCATCAGAATGATGTGCGATGAGTGAAGGCTGGATGCGTGCTTGACTTGCACGCACGCACAGAAACCCTCATGCAAGGATTCCTCTCTTGAATTAATTCAGTCACCTGGACCGGCTAACTGTTTAGACACTTGCTGTTTCTCAATCTGGATCCGCTTTTTTTCTTCCATTCCACAATTTATGTCCAATGCAGGAGATTATGGGCTGCTCTCATGTTTCCACCGGACCTCAGATGTGGACTTTGCAACGGACAAATCATTCTTTGGGAATTATTCTGTCCAAAGCCATTAGTCCAACCAAAGCAGACTGGGGGAGATAAGAGAGAGTGGTCCGGCCTTGTTTTGGGGGCCGGGGAGGCACGTTTTAAACATACACGGCTGTCTGTGTGCCTGCTTCTTTCTCATGCTGTGGAGAATACCCAGCTCATCTGGTTTGGATAGCATCACACATAATAATGGGAGCCGGATATATCCGATGGAATTCAATGCAAGTTTTTCACTTGAAAAAAAATATAAATAAAGGCAGGCTGTGAAATGTGTCAGGATTAGTGGAGGCCATGATGTGAGGTAAACTGCAAGCTTAAAGAGAGATAAGGTCAGAGTGACCTGTTCTAGTGTACATCTTAGCAAGTCCTTTAATCTTATTTTCCAACCAAACAATCTGCTGGATGGATCTAATGGTGGGTGAGATCACTTCATTTGCTTCAAGAACAGTTTATTTAAAACAGTCATCCCAAAAACTGTTTCTTGAAATAAAGCAGATCATGCCATTAAAAATTATGAACACGATACTTGGCTTATGAAGCCGACACAAGGTGTTTTTCTTCAGTTCTCAGCAATTTGAAGGAGATGATTTTTCAGACCCTAACAGTTTAAGTATGAGCTGCAGTTTCAGCACTTTATAAAAGTTGCAATAATGATCTTTTTTCCATACTTCTAGTCTACGTATGAAAGTAATTTCTTTTAATTTACATTAAAACTGAATTCATAGATATTGTCCACTGGGGCAGTGGAACAGGCTGTAGACTTTGACTAAAGATTGACGTATTATCACCTTATTAAAGCAACAATTGCTAACAAAGGATACACAGAGCAACAGTGGCGTTGTTTTGCGACTGCATATAGGTTTATTCACTCTCTGTTTTGGTTTCCACCAACTCCTAAGGGAGATGGCCACTGTATGCTCCACTACAGTCACCAGTTAGTCGCTAACCTTGTCTGTCTGCTGTTTGGTGCTTGACTTTTTAACTGTTGAAAACAAACTGCCTGCTGTGGTTTAAGACAAGGCTGAGGAGAGCGTTGAGACTGAACAAAAACATTTGTGTTGCGGATCATAAAACCAAAAGACTTGCTGGAGCAAAAGGGAACTGCAGTGTTGAATTCTCTCCGAGTTTGCAAGTGATGCAATTCAAAGAATATAGTGTTTATTTAGTGTATTGTTAATATAAAAAGATTGATCAGTATAGCTTTAATTGACCCCTTTTAAATAAGGCTGTGTATTTATTTTTTTATACTTAAATTGTTATTAACATTTGCAACAATGCATAGTCTACAAACAGAACAACACAGCCAGGCACTGTTACATCCATTCATTGCCAAACTCAAATACTAAATATTCTAAAACATACCGAGTGGGTTTCCATCTATCACAAAATGATTTTACTTAATTCCTCCAAAGAAAAACAGCAAGTCAGATGTAGGTCAGATTTTAAGAGGAGAGGATGGGGGGGGGGGGGCAAATATACAACCACATGGTCTATTCCAATGCATATTCTAAAGCATTGTGTTTACTTTAGTCATGAATCAGAAGTCAGGAGATGGACACCTTAACCTACAATACTCCTGTAATGCTCAGCTCTGTTATTCCCGGTCTAGTTCTAGGCTTTTGAGGCTTTTGATAATGAAAGAAAACAAGTTAGCACAATCTCCTTCTTCAATTCTCTACCACTCTTTCACACCGCAGACCCTCTGCATTCATGTTGAGGGACCAGCTGTACATTTATTCATTCCGGATCAAGTGATACTTTATTATTTTCTCTGTTTTCTAAGGAGGCAGGAAAGCTGGGATGACTGGCGCAGCGGCAGCGCTGCCAAGTCAAACAGCAGGGTTTATTTGTGGACAAGAGTAGGGACGACCACCCCCCCACCACCACCACCTTCATTCACTGGAGACTCTTATTAAGAAGACAGACAGGAGTCTCTGGGTACCAGAGGAGTGCAAACAGTATGTGTGGGTGTGTGGGGACCTACAGGTCTTGTTGCACTGGGGTGGATATTTGGAGGATTTTTACCATTCCAAGCTGAGTGGGGGATATCTCTATGTCATTAGAGCCTCACCCCCTGCCTCAGAGAAGGAAATAAGACAGAAGGAAAGGAAGGAGGGAGGGGGGGACGAATAGGAGGCTTTCTGGGGAAGCTGGGAGCAGCAGGCCTCTGCCACTGGGATTGTCCCTCTGGTAATCCCTGGATTTCCTAGGCTGAGACAGGAGGTAGACCAGGCAGGGTGAGACACAGAAGAGAGAGAGAGAGAGAGAGAATGAGAGGAAGTGGAAAGAGAATGAGAGGCAGAGACCAAGGGGAAGAACTATTCCCAAATATTAATGTTGTCTTGAGTGGAAAATATCTGAAATGTTGTCTCTTTAATTTTCCACAATGTTATATGGTTTGAACACAAGTATTGCTCAAATAGGGTGTGTATGATTATTAGCGTGTGTGCTTATGCGTGGTTGTGTGTGTGTGTGTGTGTGTGTGTGTGTATGTGTGTGTGTGTTTGTCGGTGTGTGTGTGTGTTTGTCGGTGTGTATGTGTATGGTTGGTATTAACGGGTAAAGATTTGGAAGAAGACAAGGCTCTGGCTCACTGTAGCTCATGCCAGATGTGATGAGTTTTAAAGAGCCGCTCACCTTCAAACAAGCAAACGATACACGCAGAAAGGCGCCAAAGGACTGTAAAAGTATTTTGGCAAAGATCTGACTTTGGAGGTCCCGTTTGAAGCATTTTTATGCTAGTGTCGTGTGTTGCCTTTAAAGCCCTCGACAGGTTACATGATTCTCTCAGAGAGAGGGAAACAGAGGGAGGACACTTAAGGAGCTTGTTTATAAAACTGTATACGAGACAAAAGTGAAGCCATCATGCGAGACTGTCCAGACAACTTTGATGTGGTCTTGTGTATCGCCACCTTTCCCCATAAATGTGTTCATGGTGCTTTTTCTGGGCTCGCATGGCCTAAAAAGGTCAGACAACAGAATGCTCTTTATAATACCTCCGCCGCTAGTAAAAAAACAGTAAAAAAAATTGTCAAAATACTTTTTTCAATTAGATATATTTCTGTTCTCTAAACAGCCCTTATTTTAGGGCTAGACTCTGTGGGGATCAGAGACGAGCGAGCCATCACAGTATCTCCTATTCTTGGGTTGCCCTGGATGTTATTTCAACTCCCTCCCCTCAAATTCCCCTCAGTCACCCCAGGGTGCTGTGAACCCGTTGGCTTTTTGTGTGGTCTGTAGCCGGAGACCCAGGGGGGAGGCTGGCTCTGCCCAAGAAGAGCCCAGCAGTGCGTGTCCCGGGTTAGGGGTCTACAGCTCTTCTCTTTCACCGGCGTTGAAACACAAGCGACTCTAGAGGGGGATACGAGAGCGCTCGGGGGGGTCTCTTTATAAGGGTCTGCTGCTTAAAGGAGAAGTACAGTTAATGATATTTATTTTGTTAATTTACGTGTTAAATCTCTCTATATTCATACAGCAATCACTTAAACAGTACGCACAGTTCATAACACAGGTCTCCCAGTCACTCAGCTTTACACTAATTGCCAGTTAAAATTTTGAGTATCCCGTGAGTATCTTTTTATCCAATCAGGAGTCGGAGCGCTATAAAGAGGCGGGTCTCTGTGCCCGTGAACGATGGCTCGCTGCTCTCCGTCGCGGCACTATCTGATAAAGACGGCTGCGTGTTCATGTGGTGATGACGTAGGGACGAGGGAGGGGACTGTTAACTGCAGTCACTGACAGGAAGTTAGCTAAAAGGACCATATCACTTACTTCTCCTTTAAATGACAAGAGAAGAGCTGAATTCCCATTGTGTTTTTTGTTGTGTTGAACAGTACAAAGAATCAAAGGATTACTGATAAATAATGAAGTTGTCCTTTTTTACAGTAAATCAAAGAAGAAAATGACCTTTTGATGGAACTTCTAACAACTCCCTTACATGTGACGAGAAGTCTCAAATAGAAAGTGCATAGTCAGCATCAAAAGGTCACCAACCAAAAACTTAACCAAGGCAAGGCGAGTTTATTTATAAAGCACAATTCAGACACAAGGCCATTCAAAGTGCTTTACAGGGGCAAGATTAAAATACATAACACACCTTAGAAAAGTGAATAAATCAAACATTTAAAAGTGAATGAATAGAAATAGAACATTTAAATAAAATAAAAATTACAGGTTAAAAAAAAAAGTCTTCAGACTTGATTTAAAAGAGCTGAGAGTTGCAGCAGACCTCAAGTTTTCCGGGAGTTTGATCCAGAGATTTGGTGCATGAAAACTAAAAGCTGCTTCTCCTTGTTTAGTCCTAACTAGTCCTATCATAATGAACCTGGAGATTTGTTTTTCGCCACCTGCGTTCTGCTTTAGGGCACTCTCTTTTTTCTAGTCTGACATGCTAGGCATTTCTCCACGGAGATATAGAAGAGACAACCTTCATTTTAGTGGGTGCAATAGCATCTATAACGCTTGTAATTTTGCTGTTAAAGTTGTCTAAAAGCTCATTAACTGAGTTACAGGGGGGAAGGGGTATTGAGGAAAATGCTTTAATAAATGTTTCACTGGTATATTCTGTAATATACAATTTTTTTATTACTTTTGATTGATCATTTGTGTGCACAGAAATTGTACTCTCAAAAAAAGCAAACCCATCTGATTTCCCGTAGTGGAACGGGTTAGGGTTAGGCGAGGTGAGTAAGCAAAACAAGTCGAAGAAAAGTGATGAAAAGATCTACTGTGAGAAATGTTTTTAGTAAAGCTGGTAGATGTGTGAAGGAATAAACATTCTGAGGTCTACTGCCTGACGCTGGCCGACCCCACCATGCTTTCATGCACCTTACTGCATGCTTATATCCAGTTCCCATGCCAGGTCCACACACACACACACACACACACACACACACACACACACACACACACACACACACACACACACACACACACACACACACACACTCACTCACTCACTCACTCACTCACTCACTCACTCACTCACTCACTCACACTGTGCATAACCACCTTACCCAAACTCTGAGCTGCGGCAAATGAAAAATAATCACCTCCATCTGTACAACACATGCTCCTCTCATAGAGAACAGACCTTTGTTTATATTCTACAATCTTTTCACACTTGCGCTGCTTTTGTTCTCTGCACTTTGTCTTCCTCTTATATCACTCCTCTCTTTTTCTTTGTTCTTTCTGTCGTTCTCTGTCAGTTTGCATGATGGCGGGATATAGTCTCTTGTTGGTTTACCCCAGCATAGAGATGAGGAGTGATAAATGGTTGGAGAAATGAAACGTGTGGCTTGGGGGAATGTGGATTTGGGGGAGGGAAAAAGATTGAAGCATAGAGGATTGTTAATAGACAGTGTTTTGTCATCTTTGTATTAACTGCTGTTAATGATGGTATATTATTTTTCTTGACAATTAACGTAGCATACTTTTTTGTATGATATTTTCTCCCCATTGCCAGAATTCAGCATTTGGCTTCCACAGTTTGACAATTCCTTATGTTGTGTTGCTGCCCAAAAGCCCTTTACTCGCTATAGCTTCACTGGCTCTATCCATCACACACATTCTCCGATTCAAGATTCAAGGAGATATATTAGGGGAGTGATGTAGTCGACAAGACCGAGCTCTCTCACTTTCAGCGCCTTGTCATCGGCACCTACTCAGGCCTCAGACCCGTAAAACCTCCAAGCAAGCTAATACTAGCAAACGGCTAAGACTTAATGCACTCCAAGGTCAATTGCTGCAATGCACACAAATAAATAAATAGATGACATTTTCTAAAAACAAGAGATTTTTCTAAGCTGTTCCCTTTCCAGCACCACCTCTTTTTATTTGTTTGTTTTCTTTCCAATGCTCGCTAATGAAATGTTGGAGTGCTGCACTCGGATGGCAGGTTCCAAGACCATCCCGTGTGCTCTGCTCCTTCCAGCTTTGTTCTTATAAAGCGTTTTTATGTAATTACAATTGGGGTTTCTCACGCATGTACCATACGAGGCAAAGAGAGAGAGGGAGGGAGAGAGGGAGAGAGAGACCTGCAGTAGTAAACGTTGTGGTGAACAGTGTCAATGTTAGTTACTTTGAAAAGGCCTGGCTGTAAAAGACACAGTCTGTCAGTCTGAGCGGACCACTTCTGCATGAGAACACCCACTCTGTCGGTCAACACATGTGCACGCACGCACACTTATTCGCACGTATGCATATGTATCCAAGCACACACACATACACACACACACGCACTGTTTGCGTTTTTCCTCCCTCCCTCCCTTTGCCTCTTACACAGTGATTGACGTGCTCTTTCATTCTGCCCAGCACAAACTCAGGCGTCATGGTTACAGCTGGAGAGATGTTCTTTCCCCGGGAGACGGACAATATTGAAATAACAACTCCCTTAACTACAAAACCAACCACACACACCCCCCTCCCCTCTAACCAAGCATCCTCCACTGCACTCACCCTCCCACCCGTCTGTCTGTCGTGCCTGGCACAGCTGGGCATGTTGAGGTAAACTACTGAAGCTGGCAACATTACAAACAGGCTGGCAGGTGTGTGTGCTCTGCCAGCTCCAGCCCCTGACTCTGGCCAGGGCCTGCTCTGGTGTTTCTCTTGGAGAAGCCTTGGAGACATGGCAGGAAGCCCTGTGGGTCAAGGACCTGGGGCAGCGGCAACTCACTGGCACAGAATCAGCATCTGCAGAAGTAGAGTTAGCTACTGTGGCTGGTTAGCCACCAGGCAGACAGACATTAGCCTCTCCGGGCCTGGCATCACACCTCAACGTGAATTTTAAATTTAGGGCAATAAAAGAACTTCACGTGAAATGGAAATAGAAAAACTGAAATGAGGTATAGAGGTATAGAGTCATTACTCAAACAACAGGGGGGCGTCTGAGTTGAAGGAAATTTGATGCGAAGATACGGGCTAAGAAAAGCAGTCACAGGTTTGATCGAGACCTATTCCCGGATTATAATGCAGCTCTGGCAGGGAGACAGCGCGGCTCTGAGCATGGCAGAACATATGCACGAAGAAACATGTCAAACTTAATAAATAAAACCAGACTCAGGACTCGCTTGTCCAGTCGGAGGAAGGGCCCAAGAGCTGGAGCTGGCACAGAGATGAGAAGAGGATGGACACTTCTGAAGTGAAAGTGGAGAAAGAGCAGCAGAAGAGAAAAGCATAAAAGGAGGGGTAGTGAGAGAGTTGCATATGCTGTTAGCTCATCAGTTGTCTCTTTGCGTTATGAAACAAGCGCACTTCAGCAAAAGTGAGCCCACAAGACTTGGTTAGCAAACACAATGAGCTCAGAGCGAGAGGGGGGGATAGTCACAAGGTTGAGCTTAGAGCTTGGTTGTGATTATCCCAGTGTAAAGGTTACCCGGAGTTGAAACCTTCAACGCACGATATGGGCATTTATGATTGCGAAAACATGAGTTAATTGCGTGAATTATGACCAAAACTTTTGACATCGGGCTCAATCAGTTGCGCAGCTGTATCGGCCTTAAGCTGCACCACAAATCATCTGGGCCGGGATGCTGACGTTCTCCCTGCAGTATTTTTTCCAAAGCTCTAGTCAGGTTTCTTTGTAATTAGGATCATAGACGTGGATCAGTCTGGAGCGGTTAGAAGATATGATGCGCAGAGACACTTGTCCTAATCACGTCAGCTGGAACTGTCTTACTGGATGCAATGTAGAACTGTGTGAAATCGGCTGTATGCGCAAAGAAAAAAGAAAAAAATACTCCTATAATACACCTCTCTGGTTGCTGTGAGAGAGCTTAACAGTGATTGACAACTTGTCCCCAGTTGCCAGGCCAGTCAGAGGTGGCCTGGGTTTGTAGAGGGCGGGAGCATGGAGGTTAACCCCTGCTGTCTAGGACAGCTGTGGAGTCGTTGGACTGGCTGGCGGCTGCACACTATAAATTCTCTCTAAAGAGGGTTTACTTTTATTTTAATGGGTGCTGTAAATTTAGGGCACCCTGGCCTGGTGAAAGAAAAAGAAGGGGTTATTTTTTAAAGGCTCTCGCTCTCTCTCTTTCTCTTTCCTCAGCTCGCACTTTCTTCCCGTTTTTTTTCCCTCCTTCAAAAGAAAGTCAGCGATGGAGTTTTGCCATGTCTTTCGCGGTCGGATTTTACCTGTAGTCAGCCTGTATGGAAAGTGTATGAAAATATCCGGGGAAAGAAATGAAAACGCTGCAAAATAGCTCATGCTCGCAGACACTCGTGGAATAACGGCTTCATTGTATATTAAGGTCACATTATATTTTTTAAAGAGCAACACTCGCCACCACTCGTACAATTTCCCATAGTCAGTGGCAAATTCCTTTTGAGCGCAGAGCGGGGGAAAGTGAGTTTTTGCGGATGCAGAGAGTAACAGCACCCTTCCTGTCTCTCTCTCTCTCTCTCTCTCTCTCTCTGCAGGTGCTGTTTGCCTTGAACCAGACTCTGCTGCAGCATGAGGGCGTGCGGGCTGGCAGCCTGCAGGGCTCCTTCACCACTGAAGACCTCATTACCCACTACAACTGTGGTGACCTGAGCTCCATCATCTTCAACCATGACACGTCACAGGTTGGCCTCCTCCTTTAGATTTTTACATTAGCTAACTGCTGAAATGTTTCCTGAGATATGGTTCATTCCATAACAAAAATAGAATTAAAACCGCTTGTTTCAAAAGGTTGCAACATAAAGACTATACAAATGAGTATGAACCGCTTTCCCAACAGCATAATACAAGATCATCATATGCCATACATTTTCAATCCAACCCCTTTTCAAATTATCTCCCATATTTTCCTACTCACAAAAGTTTGATATGGTCCAACAGCAACCTGTTGGGAAGCTCTCGCTGCCTTTCTGCTTCCAACAATCTGTTTCTTCGGATTAAGTTGTAACCTCTCCCCTCTCAAATTACTTTTATGCTGGCATCAGACTGTGCAATATCAACTCCATTTTGGCCAAGACATGGTGTGTCAGGAACAAAATGGTAATCATCATCATATACATCTTCGGCAACTGACTTTTTATTTATTTTTTTCAGGCGCTAGGTAATGATAATCTGCAAGAAAGAAAAAAAAACAATACCCGTACACTGTTATCTTGTTCACAGTACCTCTTTCCAACGTTTCAACATTTATAGTCAAAAGTTTGCATGGCTGGCAATTTATGGTTGAAACCTTGTCATGTCCCTGTAGACTAGAGGAACCTGGAACAAGATAGAAGTGTGCATCTTTTTTTTGTTTTTTGTCTTTTGGCCCACAACATTCATGCCAGAGGGAAAGACACTGTATGCATCAAATACAAAATAACAGCTACATGGAAATAATGTCTGTAACCGGATAAAAAAAAAAAAAATCTGTCAGACCTTCAATTTAAAGTTAGCAGCCCTCTCATAGCCACTTTTCTCCCATTACGCTTTCGTCACCTCAATCTGTTCGGCTTGCACATCAATTCCACAAAACTGCCCATTCCCATCTTTATCCCTCTCAACCTCAAGTTACTTGATAGTCCGACACTTTAATAGCTCTGGACCCAGCCGTAAATACACCATCTGACCTCCACTAACATTGTGTTTCCAAACATAGCCAATGCCAAAGCTTTCCAAAGGCCATTATATATACAGTACACACACATTCATACATAGGCGCTGTGTGCAGGGTCTCTGGCTTCACGAAAGCCCTCAAATGCAGCTTTACTAAAAAGCCCTTCTCATGAGTCAATTACGCCATGTCAACCAAGCTCCCTCACTGATCCTCAAGTCCCATTAAACCTAACACACCATGTAACCTTGACATTCTGCTCAACTGCATGAGATTCCACACCATTTACACCCGAGACACAAAAAGTAAGGAGAAAGTATGCAAAACTAACCATTGAAAAAAGACACATATCTCCCTTTTTTAACATTTGTTCTACATCTGTCTCCCTCATTTTCTGTGTCTGTCCATCTCTCTGGGGGCTGCAAAGACCTTGTTAGCTACAGTTTCACCTGTACCCTTGGCTATAGAGTCTTCTCCCGCATGAGCGCTTTAAATCTTACCAGGCCTCATGTCATAATAACATGTATTAACATTCTGCAGCACATGTTAGAGCCATCAGGCGCGGCCGACTGTGGTGCCTGCTTCTGTAGTCTGGTGATCTATTGCAGCTTTCGTGTCTGTGAACTTCCAGGGTCGTTAAAGAGCAGGTGTTTTTTTTGATAGATATTACCTAATCCCGAGGCCTCCGACACCCCTGTATGCCCTCTCTAGTTCAATCATCGTATTGGAAAGCGGTTGATGACGGGCCCCCGAGCAGCAGGGCCGAACGGTGCAAGGCAGGTTAATACTTTTCAACAGTCAAACTGGCTCCAAATCTAGAACAGACATAAAGTAAAAAATATACAAAGAGGAATAGGTTGATAAGAAATAACATGAACAAGCTGTTGATGTAGACAGAGCATCAAGATGAAAGTTGATATTATAGAATATAACGGGCGATCCCGAAAGTGGAAAAAAAGGGGACTTCAAAAAAGAGGTTAACATTTCTGGCAAGATAGACTGCCTGAGCAAGTGAGTGCAGAGCTATACCAGGAGTGAGGAAGGAGGAAATATTTCCCTGTCACTCTGCATTTCCTGTGCAGGTTGGGATACAGAGCAGCTAATGGCCTCTCCTGTGATAAGTTATCTGCGTTTGCTGCTACACTCCCACCTTGACCCCTCTCCAACCGAAACACTTTCTTCTCATCGTGAAACACTCACGCTATCCTCACTCATCGCGGCAATGGTGAAGCGCTTCTTCTCCACCTCTCTCTCTTTCTCTTTCTCGCTTTAACTTATTCCCCCCATGTTTGGTGCTCAACTCTGCTTCATTTTACTCATGAATCATGAACCCCGGTCAATCTGGATGATCCCGGCTCATTCACCCCGAAACAACGCAGGCAGACAATGCAAAGCTTCAGCTGTGTTTGTGCCACATTCTCTCTTTCTTTCTGGCTGAAGTAACTTGAATTGGAGATAAGTAAGATATCCAAACCATTTGGATTTCATCAGGTCTTGAAATTCACAACTGCCAACCTATAAAATGTGAGTAAAAATTAACCATGTCAGGGAAAGTCATCGTGTTACTAAGTATGTGTCTCTTATAGGTTTGATTTTTAAACATATTTAGTTTGCATTATCAGAGTCAATGCAGCAGAACCAGAGTTATCATCTTTGGGTTGTTTTAATCCATTCTTCATCCATTTCAAAAGCTGGTGCCTACATTAGCCACAATGCAAAACCCACTGCCGTCAGTTGTGTCAGATTGCCGCGTGTTATGCTAATAGCGCCTGATGTGGCCTAGAGTCGCTATAGCCTCAAGCAAAAAATTAGAAGCGGGTTACAGAGGTTACCACACTACATTTAAACTCAACACCTGCAGATTTTCAGACTTGAAGTCTTCAGCACCAACCCAAGGGAAGTCATTTATCAAACATTACACAGCCAAAAAAAGGATCTGCTTTGTCTTTCCTTTTTTTACAATTGTGTATTATATCGTACTGCTCCCCACGATCTGTAAACCGACGTTGACTTAAGGTCGAGTTCCCCTTTGATGCACACCACAAATGAAATAAATAAATATGTGACTTATGTGTGAATTAGAACCTTTGAACCGTTATGGGAAACAGACTGTATAGAGAGAGCAAATGAGGGAGTGGGAGAAAATGTGTCAGATGCAGATTTTGGACGGATGCTTGAGAGCAACACCTTGTTCACATATGGTACAATAAAGACACACGCACACGCGCACACGCGCACACACACACACACACACACACACACACACACACACACACACACACACACACACACACACACACACAGTGATTTATGCATCATTTGCAGCAGCTGTTTTACTATAGTGTCAACGTTAAGACAGCGACTGCATGTAAGCCTGTGTGTGTTCTTGTCACATCCCAGATCAAACACATCTGCACATCAAACAAACATGGAGAGACAAAAACAACCCAAACACCCTTCTTGTTGGGAACAGATCCACTCTTAAATTGTTTGTGCATAATATTGAGCTTTCATAGATCCCAAACCTTTGGTATGCTGATTTTAAAGTATAATGTATGCTATTTTAAGTGCAATAAAAGTGCAATGGGCTAACAATTGTTAATCTGAACAAAATAATTTTGAATGGTATTCTTCCGGCCAGTGGATGATGAGACTTCAAGCCCTGTCAGAAAAGACGTATCTACTACTTGCAACAAACAGCATAACAGGAGGAGGGAACACACTGAGTGGACGTACTCTTGCATACTGCGATTCCACCTATTTCTCATACTAATAATATTATTTTATTGCATATATATGGAGGGCGAGAGGGCCAGCAAAATCGCAATTGCAGGTACAGTGATACTCTGACTGAAAGTGAAGAAAACTAAAGACAAAGAAAGTGAGAGACTGTGTGTGTTTACGTGTTCCTGAGTTGGACAGCTAATACCCAGATGCCGAACCCCGGCTACCCCAGCTCCGACCCCCGCTCATCCTCACAGATTAACAGCCTGTTGATTCCACTGATGCAGCCAAGAGTGGAACAGAGCCAGCTTGGTCTGTCTCTGCCTGTCTAGCTCTTAATAAATCAAGTCGCAATTAAACACACATTCACACGCTCACACTGGTATAGATATAAACTGTATTTGCACACACACACACACACACACATATATATATATAAAACACGTTGGGGTACACAATCAAAGGCAAAAATGTGCTACAGCAGCCTGCACACGTACTCATGATGTTGTTGACTTTTCTCTCCCCCTTCTCTCTCTCCTTCATTCACTGATGCTGTTAAACTTAAAATATATATATACTGTACATAGCAGAGCATTGCATTGGTCACTTTCTGTCAAGCTGTCACGTCACAAACACTGCAGGTTGCCAGGTCTCACACACTCACATGGGCGAACACGTTTGCCAGGTTGTTTGCACCAACACCTCCATTCAGTCCTCTCTCTTTCATCCATCTATTTTTTTTTATCCCTCTTACTTTATTTAAAGCCAGTTCTTTTTATGTGTGTTTGATGTACGCTTAAAACCATTCATGAAAGTTTTCTGCCGCCATAGAGTTGCACCCATTAAGGGTTTTAATTGTTTTTCTCCTTCCTTCTCTCTGTCTCAGCTGCCTCACTTCATCAACAGCTCCCTGCCAGCTCACGACCGCATGACGGCCCAGCAGATTGACAGCTACTTCCGCCAGGAGCTCATCTACAAACGCAACGAGCGAATGGCCCGACGTGTGTCCGCCTTACTGCAGAGAAATCCCAACCAGACCTACTTTTTTGCCTTTGGTGCAGGTAAAGTAGTTTCAGAAACACTGCATGGGGGTGTGTGTAAAAGGCCACAACACAGTGTCTCTTAACTGCAGGCCAAAGAATATGAGAATCCAACATCAGGGCAGCGACTCCAGTCCCGGACCTCTATTTTGCATGAAATGAGGTGTTTCCAAACACATTCTGATTGGAGCTGAGAGTGTGTGTTTGCATGTAATTGTGAAGGGGAAAGAGAGATCAGGTTTTGCTTTGGTCTGCAACACTGATTCTGTCAGCACTAATGTGTGTTTATGGTGAACAATTTGCTCTCTTTCGTTCGTTTGAAAGCAGAGCTGGAGAAAAAGCAGGACAATAATAGTGTACAATGGTTCCCAGATATCTGGCAGGAAAAACTGTGTGTCTGTAAATGTGTATACACCCGGACTCACAAGTGGACGCGCGCACACACACACACACACACACACACACAGAAGTCTCGATTACAGCCAGCTCCCACCTCAGAAATGAAGAAACCATGAGCTGTTTGTTTCAATTAGCATTCCTGGGTAATGCTGCTAATGTTTCCTGAATGGTATTGTGTGTCCTGAGGGTTCTGTGTGTGACTTTGTGCGAGTGCGTGTATCGACATATGCATACGTGTAAGTGTGTTTGCCTACAAAAGCAGGTGGAAGGCGGTTGCTTCTGCATCTGAAAATGGGTGGTACCGCCTCTAGGGTGTGTGTGTGTGTGTGTGTGTGTGTGTGTGTGTGTGTGTGTGTGTGTGTGCGTGTGTAGTGTACAGAGCAAGCAAGTGTGTGTGTGCCACAGTATATGATTAATGCTGAATGCCTGGGTCCTTCCTCTGAGCTCCCTCGGCTCTTTGTGCTGTTTGGACAAGGCTGCTGTTGCTCCATCCAGCTGCTATGTGCGTGTCCTTGCACGTTTGTGTGTGTGTGTGTGTGTGTGTGTGTGTGCGTGTGCGTGTGTGTGTGTGCACGTGCACGGACTGAACGCAGTAAGTTAGCATATGGACTATGACGGTGATGGAGGAAAACATTTGTGCAACTGTACTTAACTAAGTGGTGTTCCTCTGAAGTGTGTGAATATGAGGAAATAAAAAGGTCAATGATGTGTCCCTCTCCTGTTACACACACTTTTTGATGAAATAATTAAAGTCGTGTGAACCTCAGAAAGCCAACGAACCCAGTACAACTCCTTAGGCTAAGAAAGCACAGAGGAGTTGGAGTGGAAAGTTGAAGGACAGCCATGTTTCTTATTACAAGATGTTAGCAATGTTGTTTTGGTTAATAAATGCACAGGGATGGATGGTGAATGACAACAAGACAATAAGACTAACAGATTGAAGACAACTTTGGGGCTTTTTTCAACATAAAAAAAAATATTGAGGACACCAGTAGGTAAGGCAACGCAAGTTATTTATACAGTATATAGCACAATTCAGACACAAGGCCATTCAAAGTGCTTTACAGGGGCATGAAATACAACAAGATTAAAATAAATCAAGTATAGAATAGACATTAGAAAAGTGAATGAAAGATATGAATAGAAATAAAACATTTAAATAAGATAAAAATTACTGGTTAAAAGGGAAACAGAAAAGTCTTCAGATTTGATTGTTGTGGCAGGTGTCACACTATAGCTACAGTCTATTGTATAAATCTGACCATTTGCAGGACAGCATTTTTATGACTTGAACATGAATAAGACAAAGCACTGTACCGGTGTGCACAGAAGGATCAAAGTAAACTTATATTGCACTCGTGAGCAGAAGTTAAATGATTTATTGACGGAATCCCTTGGGATGAAGACAGTGAAATAAACAGTTTTCCCGGAGTCTGAACATACTACAACGTTTGCATTGTAAAATGTGCGTCTAAATCACCTCAGGTCACTTACTGGGCACTTCCTGGATGTGAATACGAATATGTGTTTAAATGTATAGAAGGGAAAGTGCCGAGAAAAAGTAGGGTGTTCAGCCTAGAAATCTTCTGTGAATGAATATGTTACTGTGTATGTATTTGAGTCTCCGACTTTGACAGCTTACATTAAGCAGACTACCAACAGTTCCTAGCAAGCATTAGAACTTGGAATAGATAGTGATATGCTGGTATGCAGCGCAGTTCAAAACCCAGCTACATAGAAACTGACATTTTGTCATCACCCACGCTACTTGCATTGCAAATTCTTGTCACTTGGGAAATTGAAGTCAACCAACAGGGACTCGCACATGTCACATGTTTCGCCAAATAATACGGGCTCATTCTACTATTACAATCTTTTTCTAATGCAGCCTCATATATTCCAGATTAGCCTCTGTTAACTGTTTGCCCAGTGGTAAGGTTTTAGCTCTCCCTGTGTCAGGTCACCTACAGGCTGCAGTTTTGTGTGTGAGAGAACTGACAGCTAGTGTGAAGTGACGAGAACCATTACAGTTATAGCCTGCTGGGTACACACATGCACACACAAACACATACTTAGATTTGAACTTAAACATGCACACACAGTTTCTGTGCACGTAGATGCGGCTAAAATGCACAAACAAGCATACATACACATGGTAAACACAGATGTATTAGTGAAGGCCTCAGGCAGGCAGAACAGATAGCAGTCAACGAGGGCCAGATTTATATAAATGAAAGAGCAGAGAAAAATTTGCTCTGCATGTTCATTCAATTGTGTGGCCACAATCTGCATGTGATTAGTGTCTGACTTTTTTTCTTCTTTTTCTTTTTTTTTTTACGGCAGAAGCTAATTATGCAATGGTTAACGAGGGCTGCCTTCTAGGTTCATTCAAGGGGAATTTTGAGGCTCAATAAAATATTCTAAATCTAGTCATTCAGAAAAAGAAAACATATCAATTACAATATGTTAAGGGCATTTCAATACATTTAATGAGACTGTAATTAAACTATTTTCAAATGGAGACTTTCCCATATAAAGAGGTTGTAAAACTGCAGCAGTTGAAGTCATTAAACGTAACAAATAATTGAAACTAACAACTCAAAAAGGGAAAATTGAAATAATGTAAGGCCTTCACTGTGATGTCTCCTTTTGCCAAGTGTGGTGAGTGCAGAATCAGCGCAATTAAAACTTGTAACAAATTAGTGCAAATCTGTTTAGAATACATGTTATTAAAACTAAATTGTTTCCCTAATATAGCACCATAAATGTGTTGTTTGTTTGATGCTGAGAGTATGTAAATCCAGCTGGATATTTGTTTACCACACTTATTCATCATGTCTCCAGTAGCAGTACCATAAGTGTCCTTCAACTTTGCTGATTATTAGTCATAAATTGTGTCACTGGAACTCGGCCTCCAAGGTATTGTGTCTTGATTGTGTAGATGCCAAATCAAGGCGAAAAAAAAGGCTTACAAATGGAGCATTAATAAAGTTTCTCCCATGCTCTCACCATAAAACCTCCCTTCTCTAAGTTATATATTACTTCTATCTTGAGGACGCTGACTCATGTCATTACGGTCCCGTAACTGTTCACTGCCGCGGTTCCAGTTTCCCATTGGCCGTAACCAGCCATGCAATTTTATCATCCAATGATGCCAAGATGTATTAGGTGAGATCTGTGCTCACATTTCTCTTTGAGATTTTCAATATGTAGTAGTGGTGAAAAAGTGGTCGGGATTGCTTTGTGCGAGGACTTCTGCTCATAGTCCGATTACAATCTAACCACAATGCACATTTTGAGTAATGAAGAGAAATAAAGAGGATAGGAGGTGTGAGGGTTAAGATTGTCCAGACATTTTCTAAAATAAATACAGCCTGGGGGAGATGTATGTAACAGCCTGTTCTCAGGCCAAATGTGGGCGTTCAAAATTGCGATCACATAAAATCCAATCTTTATGGTCCGATCTCAAGAATCACATTAACATGACGTGTGTAACTGCAGGCGGTGTGTGCTCATAGTAGTACTTGGCTTATTCCCGTGGATTTCATATGATGGAATAGTCATAGTATTGGAGTTGTGGAGATCGTTTTTTGTCTGACAGGCCAATGACCTTTCTGTTGTTACGATATCCCTTTGTGTGTGTCTATTTATTGTCTATGTCTGGCGGCTGTTTTTCTGTGTTTATCCGGTTGCATTTCTGCCATAGCCTAGGCCTACTACAGATAAATATAATTGGACTCTCTAGCTGCATTTCCCTTGGACCCCCTTCACTTCCAGCCTGAACCATGTCCAGAGCGCAGAAGGAAAACAGGACTGTCGGGAAAGAGTCGGGGAGCAGCGCTCGGGTCAAGGCGCTCTAGAGTTACCGATGTTGTAGTCCGTTCTAGGAGGTTTTCTTCACAGGGTAATTAAAGTATACAGCTTGTGCATAAAGTGGTTCAGACAGGGAATCCATCTCGGCTCAGCTCAGCACCTTACTTCCCAGCCTCGCTGTTTCCCCCCTCGCTGTACTCTTACACCTTCCTCTAGCACAAGTGCTTTTAACAGTTTCTTTGTCTTTTTCGTCAGCCATTTTCCCTCCATCCTGCACACAGATGTAACGGACATTCCTTATTTTCGTCACATTCACCAACAGGTTATTAATTCAAATCACTTAGCTTAAAAAAATGCTCCAGCAGGCATAATGTAATTACCACAGGTAGTATAAAAAGAGACTGAATGAGCAGTATCACTACTCTTTGCTGCTGTTGGGGGTCACGGTTTTATGATGTGGATGGTTCACAGAAGCAACTAAGTCGACTGGAGTCTCTCTGTCTCAGTCAGTAGTTGAATTCATATGTAGGTGGTTTACATCACCGGAAGCCTACACTGCCAGTCCACTAATACGTTTTTTTTATTGCCATTGTATCAAATGACTTCACGTCATATTAAAAAGGATGCCTGCAGTACAGGCCTAACTCTACAGCTCTAGGCAGCTATTAAGCATTATTTGCGGCAGCTCGTTAATTTGGTTAATAGTTTTAGGTCATCAAAAATGAAATGGATTTAGTCTCACTTCTCTCATCCATACCTCAAGCAGCGGCTGCAGTTTTTTTCAAGCAAAAAAAAAGCGACCTATAGGCAACGCTGCTAGCCTTGCAACAAACACAATACAGACCTTGTTAATGATTAGCTATAGGGAAGAAAGCCAGCAGCTAAAGACATTTTCATCAGGAGTAAGCTAAGTCAAACCAGAGCTCGGATGAGACTGAATGTTTGGCTTTCATTGCATTTTTCAGGTTACCAGAAACATGACGTCAAATGAAAATCTGCGTCTGCTTGATGTGTAAGGCAGCCATTTGCTAGCCCGTTTGCCTTAATAAGGTGATAATATGTTAGGGCTGTGTGTCTGTCTGAAATACGCTAATACGCTTTTCTCCTTGGGGTGAATATTTATGATCTGATTTTTCATCTGCTTCCCCTCTTGTCTCTTCACAGTCTCTGCTCCTGCTTACTTAAGCTACATCACTGTGGTCACTGCTGTTGACTATTAGGCCTAGTATCAGTGTTATGTAATGGGGACCAATCATAGGCACCCACTGTAGGATGACGTTAACGTTCTTTGTAAGGCCAAGTGAATGCATCACTGTTTCGCCATGGCCAGAATGACACAGCAGCACCAGATGATAGCAGTAACGGGAAAGCGTGCTCGCAGACACGTCGCAAACACATTACTCCGCAGCTATTGTAAACAGATACAAGCCTCACTGCACTTTTTTGCAAAAGAAATATGCATTCTCAGTCAACCTGTCTTTGAAGCACACGCAAACAATAAACATATACTGTCATTTTCATACACAAGTACACATAGAGTCATCATCTCCAGAAGTGCCTCAAGGGGTATAGGCAGTGTGTTGTTAGAGCTGTGCGGTGTGCTTCAGCAGGTTTTCATTTGCCAGTTCTTTGGCTGCCGCTGCCCAAGCCTTATTGAAAACATCCCATGGAATTTCCTGACGCTGGCACGGCCTAGACACCACTTCACACACGCGCACACGCACGCACATACACTGACTCACGTGTGTCTGTGTACGTTTGCGACACTGAGTCATATGATCTGCGGAGATACTTATCAACGAAAAAGAGTAGTAGGCTAACCGTCAAAAATACACATGTAGAATTGTTTGTTTTGATGACTGTCAAGCCACTTTGGATCTGTTTGCTGAAAGTGGCTTTTTTGTGTGCATACGTTGGGCTTATAATAGCCCATTGTGCAGCAGGCCCATGTGTTTTGCAGTCACTCACTTGTGGTGTTGTGGTGTTGAAGTGATGACTGAGGGAGAGAGCCTGCTTGGCGTGCCTGCATGTCACTTTGTCTCTCCGTGGCTCTTCCGCTCTTAAGTGCATATTTGCTTTTCTCAGACCCTTTTTTCCTCATATGTCTGTCTTCCTGCTGCTTCCCACCAATGATTTGTCTTCTAATTCCACCACTACCTCTCTCTCTCTCTCTCTCTCTCTCTCTCTTGCTTTACTCAGTTTATCTGTCTTAAGCTGCTGTCTTTCTGGTCTGTCCAATGTCTCCTTTCCCCGCAATACTGTCTAGCTCTGTCTCTTCCCTACTTCATGCTGTCTACCCCTCAGAGCATTTTATGAAGTGACAAAAAGACCATGTATGTGCGACATGTTTTTCAGTAGAGAAGACAGATAGAAAGGGGGTGGAAGAACGGGGGGTATGGAGATATTATTAGTGCTTTCCGGCTGACAGTTTGTGTTTAGCACACAGTTAAATGTTTTTTTAACAGGAGTGCGGTTTGGCCTAGAAGCCAGTATTGTTTGCTGCATAGTGTGCACAGTATGTCACTGCATTCAGAGCTTATTGTTTTAATAACTTTTTTGTAATTACAAAACCTCAAACTCTTCAGAAATGTATGTTAAATTATGGATCATCTATTTCGTACACAAAAACGAAATTACACTTTCAACAATCAAACAAAGTTTTATAGTTAATTTAAAGTAGAGGCCTAGCATACTAGTTTCATCAAATGTGGTGCAAAGAGGTAGCCTGGAAATCCAGACCCTTATATCTTGAACGATAGAGGGTCTGGCGACGATCAATAGTAATTTCCAACTCAAGGGGCGGCTCCTACTCGTGCATTTCAAATGCCACTGCACGCAGTTGGATAGCACTACAACCAATCAGAGCGATGCACAAGGCGACGTAAGCCCCTTTCGTTTAGCGAACAGCTGTTAAACTGTTAAATTAAACGTTTGCCGTTGTCGGTCGGCAAAATAGAACATTCCACTTACTTGCTAATGAAAAAATTGAGTGCCGTCTTCCAAATCTTAAAGGGTCGAGGCCAAAGCAGTCTCAAACCCACACAACATATCCGCAGCCATCTCTGATGTTTACTATCACGGCTTCGACGTCGCATGCACGTCACTGTCGTCATCCGGTTACGTCCTCCCCAGAGTACCATCTAAGTGGCTCTGGCGCGCCCATATTAGATAGAACCAATTGAAACGTGAGACCCAGATTTCTGGTTTTCTTGATAAGCTTCAACGGAGCGTGTCCAGACCAACACGCGCAGCAAATTTAATTTGCCAGCGCCTAGTGGTAGGTCTGGGAATGCCAGGCTAGCAAAGAGGCATATTCACTTTGAATGCCTGATGCAAATACAATACAGAATACACATCCAAACTTAATGTAAAGCATCACCTCAACAAACACACTAGTAGTGTGACCTAATGACTTTGAGACTTGGTGTTTTTTCCCCCCTAAATGATTTGTTACCAAGCGTGTACAGTAGTGGTGTTTTGATACAAATCATTTAACCCTATTTTCTTATGAGGGAGATTGTTGTTTTCAGACAAGCCACATTTTTGATGATGTGAGCGCAAATTTTTTTTTAAACTACAGCAGCAACATAATTAAATCTAATGTGGTACCATGTATGGTTATGTTGCCTTGTAAATGTTCCAGGAATTGAACTGTGAGTTTTGCGTGAAAACATCTAATGGTAACTCTTAGCTGCACTGGTTGGATTCCTTAGCTCTACTTAAATCAGTACACCTCATTAGCTTGTTCAAGGATTACACCCTTCATTAGCTACTAAAAGAACATCCCATAGCCTTTTTAGAGCCAATAAGCTTAATGCTACATTTCATAAACACATGGATGCTTCATTCTCCCTTGCTTTGATCTTTTGAGCGTTAACAATGCCCTACATGTACAGTGTTTAGTCCGAAGAACACTAGACTACATGGGTTACCTATTAGTACTTCTGCTTTGCCTACTTAGTAGTTAATTGCATTCACCTGGTGTTCCAGGTGTAAATCAGAACCTGATTAAATGGTAAGAATTAAAACCAGCTGGTCTCTGTTTCCTGGGAAACATCTGATGTGAAGCATTGGACGTACACTCACGCTGCACACACACATGGGCTATACACAAGCCCATACCTAAACACTTACTTTTATCTCTGCGCTCATGCCTGCTGGGCAGCATGTCTGTTTAATGTATACCAGCGACACACACATACACACACACACACACACACACACACACACACACACACACACACACACACACACACACACAATCACACACACACAAAATCACATGCATATAATAACTTGTACTTCGTAATGAAGGGAAATATGTGGTTACTGTGCTCACATGAAAACTCAATGTGCTTCCTTCGTAACTGGAACTTTAACTGAAGGGTGGAGGGGAGGAAATGAACCGATGGTGCAAGAATGAGATGGGAAAGATAAAAGCCGCCATGAGACAGAGCTCCGTCAGGATGCCAAGGCCATTTCCATCACGTGTGTGTATGTGCGTCTGTCCATAAGAAAGGAGTCTTTCTTCACTATTACTGACCAGCTGCTCCCTACGCTCCTCTTGAGAAGCTAAAGACCACAGCTGACAGGAAAAACAAACAAACAATAAGGGCAGTTTTTCCACTACATTTCGTTGGCCCCACTGTAAGCTCAGCTCAGTTCACCTCCCTTCATCTCTCTATTTCTTAGCTCCTTTGTATACCTCTTCCAAGGCTACCCCGCCCCCCCACACACACACACACCCATCTGTTTTTCCCTCGCCTCACCCACTTTTTTCACTTTCTCTCTGTACATCTTTCAAGCTTTTGCAGACTGCAGCTCACGCAGTCTAAATATTTAAACGTGGGGAATCACTTTAAAGCCTCTAACACTGAACCGCTAAGCCTGCCCGCCAGCCTGCTCTGACATGGAGCGGAGTCAGGCCGACCGCAATGCAGGAGTCCGCTTTTGGATCTGACCATCCCCCCCCCACACACACACACACAACGAGCAGACAGTATTTGACCGGAACGTCAAGCACAACTTGGATGTGAACAGCCTTGTCAACAGCTGTCACTCAAAACACCTCAGTAGAGTGCAGCAGGGAGACAGACGTCGTACTTGAAATGGTAATGGTGATGAGGAATGAGTGAGAGTCGTGGTGGGAGGATTAGGGCAAAAGACTCCAGATTATTCCCCTCTTCTACAAAACCAGAGGCTGGCTGAGAGGTGGAATTTACCATCCTGCCTTTTGAGATTTAAGCGGTGCTCCGTTTTCAGGGCAGTGGTTCAACTATTTCTGAAGTGCCGTAGGTAGTTGTTTCTCTGGCTGCGCTTCGTTAATCCAAGTGCTGCTGTGTGATTTATAGAGGGATCCCGGTGCTGTAAAACTGTAAATGGAAATGCACAGCAAGGCGTAGGGATGCTGCGCTTATTAAAATCTTTCTGGCATTCCTCATGTGTTGTTCAAGGAAAGAGTGGTATAGTGGTACGTAGTCAGAGAGAAATTCCTCATATACTATATAATAAGTCTCAAATACATATGTGAACACATTGGCACAACATTTAAAATAATCATAATAAATATAGACGCTTCCATGCAAGGCACAAAGAGTCATTGAACCCCATTCACTAAGTCTCACTTTGTTACATTTCTACACCCTTTTTTCTTTCATGGCCCATGTTTACGATGCTGGCAGATACGTATACTACTCAGAATTCTCATTCTCTTCATTTTTGCATACAGCCTACCTATTTCTAGCCGACAACCATGGATGTGGTTGGCTAAAATGACCTTTGTCTATACTATTTCTTTTTTCTTCTTCTTTTTTTGTCATAGAAACCTAGCATAATTTGATGCTCATGCCAGAGATGGTTAAAAACTCAAACTGATTCATTAATAATTTTTAGAATGAGAACCCTGTGAAAGAGTTTTAAATAAACACATGATGTAATGCTAAAATGTGGCTAAAGCTGCATGTCCATGTGACGCGTCACGCAAGTATGGCTGGAAATTCTAGAGTGTAACCGTCTCCAAACATAATAAGGGAGAGAACCATTACTGTTACTTAAAACTCTGATATAGTATCATCATATTAACTCCCAAAGCCCACAACATTTGGTTATAGTTTATATTTTTTTTACATAACCCATGACCACATAAAACAATAAATAGTCAGTTAATTAAATGCTTCTTGCCTTATGAAATAACACTATCTAGCTAACTACTTAGCTGGTTTTGCTATTGATTGCAGTGTATTAGACCAAATAAACACACAGTTGAATCCATTCCTTACACTTTTGCGCTTGTGCTTTTGTTTAGCGACAACACCAAACTGTTGAAATACAGCATATAGCTTTTATCAGAGGCCTACGCATACTGTTTCGGCATGTGCAATTACAAAGCAGGCCTGCTGTAACGATATACGGTTGTTAAGATGTGATTGGACAATGTCGTTTTTCGGGGCTTGATTAAGCAAACTGTCAAATAAACATATTGGGGATTTCAGTCATACTTGGTGGGCAGAGAACTGCACCTCCACCACCACCAACACCATGAGAAAATACTTAATGAAAGAATGGTGCTCATCACTCAAGGAGAGTTCAGAGATTTGTAGCATCAAATGAGCGTGGCTCATGGTGGTCCATCCCACAGTATATCACATGTTACCTTTTCCTTTAATTTGTCATACCATTTGACACCTTCGCTACGCACACATTCAACAAACACATGGAGGATGAGAGGAATGTTCCACTCCACCTCAGCCGGTGTACACACTGGAACACATTTCCAAACAAATCTAAAGAGGAAAAAAACCCTTTGTCAACTATATAGCGGTGAGGGAGATTTTATTTTTCCTCTCTGTTCACCGAGATTCTCTTTCTTTCCTCTTCATCTTCTCATCTCTCTTTAATCTGCTGTTCAAATGATGGCTCGGAGGCAACTGCTTGTGTTTGTTTAGAGTAGACCATAATGTAGCAACAGCACCCAGCATGCATTCTGGCTGGGTGGAGAGGTGGTGTACGTCTGTGCAGTCCTTCTCCTCCGCCCTCTGATTGCTCTCTCCATCTATCCTACTTCTTCACCTCTATTCATTCCCTCAATCCATTTTTCATATGTCTCCGTCTGTCCCTCTCTGCGTCCTTCCCTCTTCTAATTCACTCAATCCACCGCCAAATTGCATATCCCTACGCTTCCCTCTCCGGTTTTCTCTCTATTCATTTTCTTATTGTTTATGCTCTGATTGCAGTTTTCATATTAGGTGGTCTGCTTGCAAGCCCATGTGGGATTCTCTTAAACCACCACTGTGCATCAGTTGATCCATTGTTTACACAGTGGTAATGGCAAACACATTTGTTTGTGCAAAAGTTTTTTTTAAATAGCATAATTCTCTTCCTATAAACTTCCTTCAGCCCCCCCCCCCCCCATCTCCCTTCCTTTGCTGACTTTCAGTTTTCATTCTTCTCCTGTGTTATTAGCAGCTGGTCTTTGCTGTCTCTGGAGTTTGTAAATAGGGGAGAAAAAGGACGAATAGACAAGAGAAAGAGATAAAGGGGGGCATGGTAAGACAGAGCCTTTGATGGAGAGAGAGAGAGAGAGAGAGAGAGAGCAGGGGAGAGAGAGAGAGAGAGAGAGAGAGAGAGAGAGAGAGAGGGAGAAGCTGGCCAGGGAGATAGGAGGAGGAGGAGGAGGAGTGCAGGACCAGGCTGGCTGTGGTTACTGGGTAGAGGTGCTGACATGGATGGAATGGAGCCTGGGTGGCAAGTTGGCAACAATAGACAGTATGTAAAAGAGGTAGCAAACCAGAGAGGCATTCTGCAACACACACTAATGCCCCTCATACACAAACGTAAAAGGGTAAAAAAGGAGAATCAAATCAACTACTACTAGAGAATGGAAGACACAACCCAGACAAGATGCTTTAAAAAGATTCAGTCAAGACAAATAAGGAGATAAGCCCTAGACAAGAGGGTGGCTACAGTAAACACAGACAGAACGAATTAGGTCGCTACTGTAAGGAATGGAAATGAGGATGGAGAGGTTATTAAACAGAGGAGTAACCGGGCCATTAACTCTGCTCTCATGGAGCCACAGGAGGGGAATCACCCAGTAAGGTATAATGTAAACACTGCAGGAAGCCGAGTTTGCTCCAAACTCACTTTTCCTTCTCTTAGCAAAGCAAATATGTAAGGCATATCTGCTGTCTGCTTGATTAGGGTGATGACAGCAGAGGGGCAAGAAAGGCCAGAAGGTTGGTTGATATGTGAAAGGTGGTTGAAAGTGGTTTGAAGCCACATTACCACAGGTTCTGCTGCAGTCTCAGCCACAGATCATTAGTCAGATTAAACACTGGGATTTAATGATAATAGAGACTGAAACTGGGTCCCATAAGACAGACATATAGTTCACAAAAATTTTCACACAAAATTTTAGTGGTATAAACTAATAAAAAATAATGCTTTCATTTTGAGTGCGCTGTTAATGTTTTGCCCCACTGAATACTACACATTTATTTTGCCAATTTTTTTTGAGGAAAACCTAATCACCTGCCATGTTTGTTTTGAGAGCGAGAGAAGGAACTGTTAAGGGGTTGTTGAGGGTGAATGGTGGGCAAACACAGTGCATTCCATCGTAATGGTAAGGTTTAGGCGTCAAACTCTCTTTGATTACGGTCACAGAAAGAAGATTGTGGTTTGGATTTAATGTTAATAAGTAAGTAAACACATCCTGTCTCATGCTTCAAGTCACTTTTGACTTTTCCAATATTTAACCAAGACCACAGACTTTCCCTAGACTTTAACCAACTGCTCTGAGTGAGTGCCTAAACATGACCGTAAAAAAAACATTAATCATGGAAATAAGGGAGCTGCTCACAGCTGCAAAAAATCAGGACAATGTGCTAATGATGGTGACACAGTGCGAGGAAAAAATAAGTGTGAAATCTTTGGAATAACATTTTTGTTTTCTCATTTTTAAGTTTATTTGGCAGCTGCCTTTCAAAGTCATGTGGTGCCTTTTCTATTCGAGTCTGTTAGTAAAAAACTATTGTTGCTGTTTTTTTCTATCAATTGATTTTTACATCAGAACATACACAATATTTGTAGAGACATTCATTGTAAATGTATTTTTTTTTTTTTTTGTCAGATTACAGCAACAAGTTCATCCCACAGAACAGCAGGGGAGCAATTAAGAGTTAGCTGCCCTCTAATTAGGTCTAAACAAATAGAGCTTTTTGTTGGGCCTGCTCCCTGCTCCAGAAGAATCACACTGTTTATACCGTCTAGTTCACAAACAAACATACCAGCCCAACCCTTTCGCAATTACAAACACACACACACAAATATGCGCGCGCACACACACACACACACACGCACACTCTCTCATTGCTATGGAAATAGCTATTATCTCTGTACAAGTAACTCCCCCACACACAGGGATGAACCACCAAAACTACTAGACTAATTGTGCCAAGTCATAAGAAACTGTGCAATCCCTCAATTTAAATTTAAATCTGGATGTTAGCAAAATGTGAGTTTTTACTAGGAGACTTTATACATGTCCTGGTGCTTTCTGCTTGGCTTTGCTGTTTGTTTGTGTATACAGTAGGCTGTTGAAGGAGTGGGCGCATGTTTACCGCATCCTGGAAACAACAATTAGGGTGAACTGAGCGGAATACCCGAAGATTGAACGTTTAAAGAATGATGTCAGATTTACAGCAGGTGTGTCAAACATGTGGTTGTCTGCTGGTGGTTAAGGCAAAACTGCAGTTTCATCATAAGAACAAACATGCACCCCCACACACCCACACCCACACACACACTGCTGCATGTGTTGTGCATGACAGCAGAGCAGTGGAAATTAAAACAGTCAGCTTGACCACACAGCCGACAGAACACACAGAAGGTGTTCTTCTCTGCCTGGCCTGAAGACATTTATGAAATAGCTGCTTGACACAGATATGAGAGTGGTTGAATCTGTCAGCATGCAGTCACTAAATTAGGAGAAAGGGATGAAAGAAAAGACAGAAGAAAGGTAATAGAGGAAAGGAGGAGAATTAATCTTGGTAATGAAGGAGGAATTTGTGTATTGGGACTTTTTTAAGTGTATAAACACATTTCTCATACAGAATAAGGTTTTAACTTAAGTACTATAGAGACTATGAAGAACTTTTAAATGTATGGAACAGCCTTTACATTTAGTTATATTTTTGATTAAAGAGACCGTTCTCCATTTGCTCTGTTGCGGTCGACCAGTCAACCCCCACGCCCCCCCTCAAATTGCCCCACGGGGATAAATAAAGTTTTTTGAATCTTGAATCTTGACACCTTTTCACTGACAGGTTTCGTTTACTGTCTTACTATTCAGTTTATCCTAACTATGAACAAGTTCTTAAAGAAACACACATACAAAATACATCCTCACTTTTGCCATGTGAGGATGTGCAGTCTGCATCAAAACCAGAACACCCACACACACACACACACACACACACTCACAAATACATACACCCACCTTCACCCAGACAAAAACTCACACTCTCCCCTCTGTGTAATCCCATCTGATCTCGCCGACACTGTTGTTAGAAGCCTCCTTTCAGTCCGCAGCCTATCCAGGCGCTGCCTTTGAACTCTGCTGCCAAGAAAGTGTAACACCGCGTGCCTCTTTCTTTGACTTTCAGGAATGATCAGGAACATTATAATGATAAAATTGGCAGGGGGCGAGGAGCTGAGTGGGAGCAGAAGGCCCTGACAAAGAGCGAGTAGGAGGCTTGAGTATTGTCAACGTGTTGTTAATAGGCTGCAGAAGAGAGCTGAGGTGTGTGACTGTGAATTCCTGCGTGTGTGCAAATGTTTGTATGTGAAGTTTTGTATTTATCTGAGCACAAATATAATTTATTCTGGCAAGGTGTGTGTGTGTGGAATAGGGGTGATGTCAGGCTACATTACAGTTTATTGCTGGGTTGAGTGACGCGCAGGATTATCCGCTGATGGGAGAGAAAAAAAAATATGTTATCAGTGTGGGGCCAGTAGGTTTGATCTTAGTTTGATGGAATCGTATACAAGGTGAAAGAAAGAGGGAGTGGGGCAGTAAGGAGGCTGGAGGTTGAGTGCAGACAACATGGGGTCATTGCAGGGCAATAAGTGGGCCCAGTAGCCTCAGGTTATTACAATTCATCCCGTGGGACGTGAATGTGCGTACCACATTTAATGGCAATCCGTCCAATGAATGTCGAGACCTAGGGATTGCGGGGGTCTTTAGAATTTTTCCTTTGGGGGACCATGAATGTCACAACATTTTGTGCAGACATGGACCATACAACATTGATTCAACCACAACCACTACCATGGCTAAACGAACAGTTATCTTAGTGCACTGTACGAGCATGCAAACATTTGCTTAATTAAGGCTGATGGGAATGTCTTTAATTGTTCAGATATTTAGCCTGGACCAATGCCATGCCAAGATTAACATCTCTAGCTCAGTTAAAAACACTGCGAAATATTCACTGATAGGTTGGGAAACAAAAGCCACAGCCTATAGGCTACTGCGCAAAAAATGCCTTCCTTAGTTCAGCTGAATGCTGACTATGTTTAATATATGAGGCTTCAGTCATATGAGTCAGACAAATAAAGTGAGTATACTGTATTCACAATTAATTGGGTTCTAATATCCTTTAGGTTGCTGTTGTTAGCATACAAAGGTTCCTTTATGAAACACCATCCAGGGGATATTTAGACACACAGTAAAACATGCATGCTTGGCAGAACCTTCTTCTTTATTTATTCTGTCTTGCTTCTCTATTATTTGTCTTGACTTTTGGCATTGTGTTTACTGTTAGGTCATTTCCTGGGAAACCACAGTGTGCTGGACATCCTGAGACAGGAGGGATACGAGATCGTCCACATGCCCTCCGATCACCAAGAGCCCATCACAGAGTGAGTATACGCATAGAGGATGACAGAGCGTGTAATCTCATTTAAACTATCGTGGTTACAAAGAAACAAACAATATATCTGTTGGTGAAGAACAGAAAAGGTCTGATAAAAAAAAGTATGGTACGATTTTTTTTGGATGACAAAATTGCGGTGATTATTTGACAAGGTTGTGATAGGACATGTGCATTTTATTAGTTTGGATGCTAAAGGCAATCAGCAAATAGGTTACACTTGGAAACCTTGAGATCCTGTTAACGTGACATGGAAGGAGACAAGGTGGGTGTGATTTTGTGCCAGAATCATAAAGATAATGTTACAGTTATATTGCCTGTGGAACAGAATATTTGTCACTCGTTTTTTGGCAGGCTTGCATATACAAGTGGAGAGATATAATCAGACAGAGAACAACTCAGCCAGTCCATCCACAACCTCAGTATATTTACCAAAATGCATTTAAAAAATAGTCAGAAATGTGCTCTGCGGGGCGCCTTTAGCTCAGTTGGTAAGGCGTCCCCCTCCCGGGCCGGGCCCAGCAGCAGACCCGGGTTCGATTCCCACCCGCGGTCGTTCTCTGCATGTCACTCCCCTCTCTGCCCCATTTCACCTCTGTCTCTCTGCACTATCAATAAAGCATAAAAATGCCCAAAAAATATCTTTAAAAAATAAAAAAAATAAAAAGAAATGTGCTCTGCAACAAAGAAAGCTCAGCTAAAGAGCAATCTGTTGATACCTCATCAACTCCTTTACCTCCTTCACCTCCCTCCCTCCATCCCTCCCTCCCTCTCTCTCTCTCCTCCACTTTCTCCCCTGCCTGCAAATGGCGAGCTGCCAGTGGTGGTTCTGCCTGTTGTCAGCAGCCACTAGAACCACGGTCAACACAGACACACACGTACACATGTGTGTATGCAGGGTGAGGGGAGTGATGCACAGTACCAAGGAGCAGGGTTGTACACACACTTAAATTGGCTTCCAGCAGCATTTCTTCACGATAACTTCAAGTTAAACAATCCTTGTAATTATCACTGTGTGTACAGTATGTACACGTGTTTTTGCGTGTGTGTGTGTGTGTGTGTGTGTGTGTGTCTGTGTGTGTGTATACCCACACTACTGTAAACCATCCATCCATTCTGCTCTTCCGAACTGCCAACTACAGCAGTAGCCGTAGCCGCCCTATCTCTCTCCTCCCTGTTTGCCGAGCTGTGGGCTTTAGCCGCTGGTTCTGGTTTAAAAGCTGACAAGTGGACTGACTTACTGTGGTCTCAAAACACTTGCGTGTGCTGCACACACACACACACACACACACACACTCACACACGCACACACACACACACACACACGCACGCACGCACGCACTCACACACACACACACACACACACACACACACACAACCACGCGACCACACACTTACATGTGTGTGCATGCACTTGGACACTTTTAGCTCTGTGATACAAGGTGACTTGACAGCCGAGGGAAAACACCACAAGTTGGTCTGAATGGGAGGTTTCTATGAAAGCTGTAAGCCTCAGACCAGAACAAATTGGCAAACGTTTTTTTTTTAAAGAGTGAGTATATGACTGACAGGCAGAGCAGACTGGAGCTGCATGGGCTTAGCTCCACAGTAGCTTGGCCTGGACCTATCATCACCCTGACCAGCGGGGGTTTTCTGGCCTTTACAGTAGAAGTGCAGACCATCAACATATTTGATCATGACCATAGAGACAAAACTAATTATGAGTGAGCAGTGGAAATCATGACTAAGATCCATCCTACAAGCCATTATATCATGTCTACTAATATTATTGAGTTATATTGCTTTCTATGGCTATTTTCAGTGTAATAATATACAGTAGATTCTCTTTGATCCTCTACCTTAAGGTCGCATGCGAGGCCGTATTGACGGGATCAGAACAAGACATGAGAAAGTATGAGTAATGGTTGGAAGAAAAGTGGAACATGGATAATGTTTTTTGGGGGGAGAGGCTGGCGATTCTGGGTGGTCTGCTTTGGGCGTACAGTATCTCACAAAAGTGAGTACACCCCTCACATTTCTTCAAATATTTTATTATATCTTTCCATGGGACAACACTGAATAAATTACACTTTGATACAATGTAAAGTAGCGTGTGTACAGCTTATATAACAGTGTAAATTTACTGTCCCCTCAAAATAACTCGACACACAGCCATTAATGTCTAAACTGAAGGCAACAAAAGTGAGTACACCCCTGAGTGAAAATGTCCAAATTGGGCCCAAAGTGTCAATATTTTGTGTGGCCACCATTATTTTCCAGCACTGCCTTAACCCTCTTGGGCATGGAGTTCACCAGAGCTTCACAGGTTCCCACTGCAACCCTCTTCCACCTATTCATGATGACATCACAGAGCTGGTCGATATTAGAGACCTCGCGCTCCTCCATCTCCCGTTTTAAGAAGCCCCAAAGATGCTCAATAGGGTTTATGGCTGGAGACATGCTTGGCCAGTCCATAACCTTTACCCTGAGCTTCTTTAGCAAGCCACTGGTCGTCTTGGAGGTGTGTTTGGGGTCGTTATCATGTTGCAATACTGCCCTGCGGCCCAGTTTAAGAAGGTTGAGTGCACGTTTTCAGTGTCATACCGAGAGGTTGGCTTTGGAAAATAGACGTATGAATACTGCCAGCATTGCCGCAGGGCTTGAAGTGGTGGGGGGTCAACCTGTCAGTGCTCAGACCATACGCCGCACTTTGCATCATACTGGTCTGCATGGCTGTCGTCCCAGAAGGAAGCCTATTCTAAAGATGATGCACAAGAAACCCCACAAAAAGTTTGCTGAAGACAAGCAGACTAAGGACATGGATCACTGCAACCATGTCCTGTGGTCTGATGAGACCAAGATAAACTTATTTGGTTCAGATGGTGTTAAGAGTATGGGGCGGCAACCAGGTGAGGAGTACAAAGACAAGTGTGTCTTGCCTATAGTCAAGCATGGTGGTTGGAGTGTCATGGTCTGGGGCTGCATGAGTGCTGCCAGCACTGGGGAGCTACAGTTCATTGAATCTTAACATGTACTGTGACATACTGAAGCAGAACATGATCCCCTCCCTCCGTAAACTGGGCCGCAGGGCAGTACTGCAAAATGATAACGAACCCAAACACACTTCCAAGACGACCACTGGCTTGCTAAAGAAGCTGAGGGTAAAGGTTATGGACTGGCCAAGCATGTCCCCAGACCTAAACCCTATTGAGCATCTTTGGGGCTTCTTAAAACAGGAGATGGAGGAGCGCAAGGTCTCCAGTATCCACCAGCTCCGTGATGTTGTCATGAATGAGGGGAAGAGGATTCCAGTGGCAACCTGTGAAGCTCTGGTGAACTCCATGCCCAAGAGGGTTAAGGTAGTACTGGAAAATAATGGTGGCCACACAAAATATTGACACTTTGGGCCCAATTTGGACATTTTAACTCAGGGGTGTACTCACTTTTGTAACCGGCAGTTTAGACATTAATGGCTGTGTGTTGAGTTATTTTGAGGGGACAGTAAATTTACACTGTTATATAAGCTGTACACACGCTACTTTACATTGTATCAAAGTGTCATTTATTCAGTGTTGTCCCATGAAAAGATATAATGAAATATTTGAAGAAATGCGAGGGGTGTACTCACTTTTGTGAGATACTGTATGTCAGTTTTGACGCAACAGTACGGCCACAAGAGTTACAGCTTCTTCTAATAGCGCCTGCTGGGTATTTCTGCCACTCGGTGCAGGGTTTATTGAGCGAGGCGCCCTATGCGGTGTCCATGTCCTTGATCGGTTCAAGAGTTTTTGTAAGTGGAAGGCAATAGAGCGGCCCGAAACCACAAACAATAACATTCACTGGCAGCCACTTTTTAAATCTCAGAAAGGTGAAACGGCCCTATAGTTTGAGTTACAATCAACTAAAGAGACACAAAAATGCTTTTTATTCCATCTATAAATAAAAGGGTTCAGTGATACCTTTGAATAGAACTAGGATGTATATGGGGGGAAAACAGAGTAGGCTTTTAATGATAAGTATTAGGGGACTCTTTTCTATCTGCAGGGTTCGTACAGCTTTTTTTGAGTGACATTCACTTTTCCAGCACTTTCAAGATGAATGTTCTGACTTTTTCAAGAACCACAAAGCTCTAAATATACTGTATATATAGATGAAAAAAAGACATGCTCGTTAATGCATGCATTGCCCTATCTGCAAATGGTAGGTTGTTCATAAAATGTATATTCACAACTTAAAAAGCTAATGAAGAAAAACATGGATTATTTTTTATAAAAATATTAATATTAATATAAAAGAAATATATCTAAAGAAGTATGTCCTGTCTAGGTCTTATTACTGGACTCATTTTGAGTCACTGGATCACTTAACGTGGAAGCTATCGAAGAAAAATGTATAATTTATTATCAAAATATGTGGTTACAAATAAATGAATCTATTACACATTATCAATGTACACTCCAATCTGATCAATATGGAAGAAAAAAATCCAGTATTTTCCAGTAAAATATGTTCAAAATTTCACATTTCAAACCTTGAAAACTCTACATTTTAACATCAAGCATTTTCCCAAACTTTCCAAACTCTGTACGAACAACACTGTATCTGTATTTTTCCTTGTCTCCAGGAGTAAACCATATGAAGGGCCTACAGCGGTGTCCAGCAGTGAGGAGAGCGCTGACTCCAGTTGGCAGACGGTTCCACCAGAGATGGAGTTTGAGCTGGAAGACACAGAGGACATGCCAGGCCTGGGAGAGGAAGAGCTGCCTCACATGCTGCTCCCCGACAGCCTCAGCCAGCTGGAGGAATTCGGCCGACACAAACGCCCTCGCAAAGTGCACCGCGGCGGACACGGCAGACCGCGTCTCTTCAGCGACCTGTGGGTTCGCATTGGGGACGGGTGAGACATCTAATTATGATCCGTCCGCTGTAGTCATTTCCAGCCCTTAAAGGTTACATTATGTTCTGTGGAAGTAATGCGTTCTGGAATGGTCGATGAAGACTTGAATACAGATATTTGGTGGGAAGAAAACATTAATAGGCCTTTCATTTAAAGTTAAATCTTTGTCAGAAGAAGTAAAAGATTAGGTTGGTTGCTTCAAAATGTATTACAAATCATTACAGAATGATACAAAGACCTTACTTCGATACTACTATGTGGATACTAACTATAGTAAATTGATGTAAAGACGTTATAGCAAAACAACACATGAACAGACACATAGACCACTTTCTTGTCAGATGTCAGGAAATAATCGCACCCAATCAATATTAAAATGCAAAGTCAATAGGCCAATTTCCATATTTCATAAGATAGACCCAGTGAATTTCGGGCTTTAAAAAATAAATAATAAATAATCAAAATGTATCAAATGGCGACAAATTAATTTTTGGTTGATTTATCGATCATTGTTGAGAGTGAAAAACCCTGATTTGTGTGTCCTCTTCACTGTAGCACCACTCCACCACCCAATGTAAGGATAGTCAAGGGCTATGTGACGGTGGAGCCTCCGCTGACCCATCAGGAGCAGCGCAGACAGACGGAGAACTACTCCACAGAGCGGCAGCCCAGCAGTCCAGTAACTCCCTCCACTGACACACCTAACCCCAGCTCGGCCCAGCCACCTTTAGTCCACAGTGCACTCTCTACACTGTCTTGTATTGTAGCCTGGCTGTTATCACACATGCTTCTCACCTCCTGACCACAAGGCAGCGCTATCTCACAGACAGACACTCGAGAGACACTACTGCTTCCATACCAGGGGCCTATCCGAATAGTCCAATCTCCTAACCTATAAGCCTCCTTTCCTATAACTTAACCCCTAAACGTCATCGGGGTTAAGGAGAGATGAAAGGTGCTTCCTATCGAACATAGGAAAAGACAGCACTGTTTCAAATGAATTCGACTCCACTTTTCCTAACCGACGTCATTGCGCGACGGCGAGTATTGCTGACGTGAGTCACTAGCGTGAAACTACACTATTCTCCGAAAATGGACTACAACAAGCGCTCGTTTGATCCATGCATTTTTTTCATATTGTTTTTAATCAGGTTGTCGCCAACAGAGTGAGAATCACTTAGATCGGACTTGGCCAAGGGGAATATTTAAGGCCACTTGAATCCCAATTCACATGTGGAATAAAAAGAGGCTACACTTAGGCCTATGTTGATGTTGAAATTAACTGCCCCCAGTAACTTCATTAAATGTGAAGTTGGTATTTTATTTTCTTATGGTGTAAATTATGTGCTACGAAAATAACTATTATGATGTTGGTCTTTTATGAGTTATTTATTATCTTTGGGGGGGGGGGGGTATTTTGATTTAGCCGAGTTAAATCTTCCTCTCTTCTGTTTTACCTCTCGTTCGTATTCGTGTAGAGTCGGTAAACTCCGTCGGTGGCCTGTTGCTTTAAATCTTGCCGCCGTAAAGGATTATGGGATACCACCATCTCCTTTCCTTTCGCATAGGTTGGTCCGGAGTAACCTATGCTAAAGGATGGTTAAAGGGTGAATCGAGGCTCCTTTCCTAAGCATTTTGAGAATTCGAATCACCTATCCGCCGAGTACTTCCGGTTCATCTCGATAGGAAAGGAAATTTCCTATGCAAAAAAGACTATTCGGATTGGCCCCAGGTGAGTGGAATGAAACCTGATAAACAAGGAACAACCATCGGAACAAGAAGCGAAGAGATGGGGGAAATGTTTTAGTCAGGGCGCAAGCATCCTGCTGTCCGCCTATACACCTACAGGGAGGTATGGGCTCCAGTCTGCCCAAGCCTCTACATACCTATGTCTTAAAATGGGTGGAATAAGCTCTCAGTCATGACACAAGCAACACATGGACTGTGATGCAGTCTAAAAGGGCGGAGTCGTCAAAACCTCATGAAAGTATTATGGTAGAGTAACAAACCCATAGCACAACGAAGACCTAATTTTGAAGAGTTTGTGTGGCGGATTCTTCCATCTAATTAAAAAAAAACTGTATAGAAATAGGAGACTGACATTAATAATGAGAATAGAACATACTAATAACATGTGTAGCTCTTCGATACATGAGTTACAGTCAAACAGTACTGTGTAAGAGGTGGAGCACACGGCTGGTGTTTTTGTAAATTGTGCATTTTGTTCATAGAAATATTGTATATTTATTATTTCTGGAAGAAAAGAGTATATTTTCTTGCTTTTTTTGAAGATAAATGAAAAATAAAATTAGAAAACAATTTAAAGTGTTTCAAGATTTCCTTTTTTTCTGTGAACATTCATTATTGTGTGAAATTAAATATAACTCTCATTGAATGTATTAATTAATTAATATATTAAGTCAGAGGCACAAAGCACATTCATGAACCCAAACATAAATGTGTTAGTGTTGGGCAGATTATAAAACTGGAATGTGTCATGTTTTGTTTAACATTATATTGCTTTGATTGATTGTAAAAACAAACAACAACCAAAGTAAAGGTTTATTATCCTCAGACTGTGAGATAAGCAACTCCTGTACTGTACACAGTAAGCACTCGTGAATTATTCACTGAACACTAAAAGTTGAATGCAAATAGCATTTTAGTTCAACATAAGCAACAGTTGATCTCAATCTGCCCCCTGCTGTCTAAAACTAAGAAGACACCACTCGCCTCTTTCCTCAGCTACCATTACTACAGTGACTGTGAGGAACCTTCTAGGTGCCAGTCAGGTTAATGAACCATGCAACTTAAATCATCAATCCTCAAGAGGAATAAGGTTTAAGACGAATGCAATCAAAAGGGTCATTTAACCCAAGTGTGATGTCTGAGGAAACTTCTACTGTTAAGAAAAGCATTGGCTCACTTTCATAGTTTGTATCAGCTGATTTGAGTCAACACTGTCATGACATTGGTTCAGGAAATTATGATTTTAGGTCATCGGTTTAACTGAATACAAAACACTGAATGGGGAAAATTGCTAAACCTTGTTATGGTAACTGGCTGTATGTAACTTAATTTACAAAAGCGCTAAGACTCAGCTGTTGATTTAGGATAGACTGCATCTTACCTGATGCTAAATCAGTACAACAAAGAGTTTTGAAGCAGGTTGAAACATGTCAAAAGGAACCACGACTATGAATTATGACACACACACACACATGCACACACACACAAACACACACTCTCTCACTCCATCAAACAGGACATTCCACTCAGGTGGCCAGTCTATTCAAGGTCATAACCAGGTTGAACTAGTCTTAATAAAAGCACGGATAACAGCAGCAAGTATATAGGCTGAATTAATTACTCAACATTAAACAATGGTATGGCCAACTTTCTCATTCTTGTACACTGACTGCATAGGCATTACTGTAACATAGTATAGTGTTGAATGCTCTCAGTCTGAAGTCCACTCATTGTGGTTATCTTAAAGTGTATACCCTCATAACGTGTCATGGGAAGTTTAAAAATCAGATGCATTATTTCACCTTCCAGTTTTGGTTTATTTAAAAAGGGCCAAAAGAAAAATATTGTCCCATTGTAATCACATTGACCTGAATGGTAAAGCAACGTCAGATGAGCTGCATTTCTCATCAAGTCTTTTAAAATATTATTGTACCAATGTGTGTGATGCTTTACATTACATCAACAAGGCAGCCATGATATGATATATTGACTGCAGAAAATTCACAGTCAAAGAGTCAGCAGGAAAATACCATACAGACACAGAAAGTGAAAGATGAACGCTCTCGCCTAACAAGTATAGGCTCTAATGTAGCTGCCCTTGTGCAAGACACTTTACCCCTAAGAGCTAAAGTTGAACAGCTAATTGGCCGGAGGTTAGAATATTCTGTTTATAAAGAACTCATTTTTGTGTTAAAAATGTATGATAATGTCAACATAGTGTCTCTTACCACACAGACTATTTAAATATAAAAGTTGAGAGGATATTTTGGAGAACACAAAATATAACTAACTGCTGTAGTTAGCACTTTAACCACTAAGTGGCGCTAAAGTCATACAATAACTTCAGCTACTGCTCATATGGCACAAAGCGCTGTGTGTGGACTTGTTCAAAGGCCTAACATATCCAGAGCCTGAGACTGAAGACATGCACACACAGAGCTAGGCATCGTTAGAGAATAATGATATGGACATATTTTAAACAAAATATTTGACAATACAATTCATTTTAATATTTCATCCAATAAATATTTTCATTGTAAATTTTAGACCAGCCAGTGGACTAACTGATCAGATTCAAATGTTGCACTCCATATATTTTAGAGATAGTGTTTATATTATATTATACGTATATATAGATATATATATTATATTTGAAAGTTACAACAAAAAACAAACCTAGCCATAAGAATATGAACTAATAATGACGATATATTGTATGATTTCTACATGTGTTTTAAGTTGTGGATTTATTTTAAGTCAACCACAGTTTTAGCAATCTTTATCACAATCTCCTGATTATGGTCACTAAATATCAGAGAAAGAAAAAAAACGTAATTCTATATTACATAAGATTTTTTTTAATGTAATGATGCATGTATACAACATTTATATATATTGAAATGTATGCCAACTCAACACACATTGCGAAGCATTTGCCAAAAAAGGGTTATTTTATGCATGATTGCTTAATCACCCACAATGTTATATCAAGGAAGCATTATGGCTCACTTTTATGATGTTGGATAAACAGTAGTTTGAAATCATTTCTGATTCTTTAAGTAATTTAAATGTATCAATTAAATACCCTACGTTTAGTATTCAGGTTTAAATTGATTCGTGCTACAACAATATACAGCCTATATACATACATATATATAATGTATATACATATATATATATATACATATATATATATATATATATATACAGTATATACATATATATATACAGTATATAAACAAACATTTAAACAAAACAATAAACATTTTAAAAGATCCATATCAAACACAAAATATTAAATAATTACAGTCCAATACCCCACAAATTAAGCCTATTTCACAGATTTAACTTTCCCTTGTTGGATACTTATTGATGTGATAAAAATATTCAGAAATATAAAGATTAATAAGCCAAACGAATGGGTATACTATGTCTTAAGTGTTATATTAATTTTGATGTATCTTTAAACTGGTAAGATGCTACCAATAACCTCCAGATATGTCTTAATTAAATGCTTGAAATAATTATAAATGGAACATTTTAATAGTTATTTTGTATCAATTTGAACTTTTCATTAATCATTCAAGACAGCCTTCCCCTCTTAAACAGTATCCTCTAGTATAAGGGAAAAGAGTGGAGAGCAAGTTTTTTAGAACAAACTGCTTTTTCGGCCCTTAAGCCAAGACAGGACAATATTTGCCTTAGCTAGAATACCATTTTCCCTGGACTTTGGGGTGTTGTTTGAAGGAGCGGGGGCCTTGACAGGGCGCTCTGAAGGCTGACCCTCACTCTGTCGGGGAAACGCCGCCAGCCGCATATAAATAAAAGATTACAGTGGAAAATCAATTTCTGAGCAAACTCATTAAAAATGCCCCTCACCTTAAATGATTCCCATTTCCTTCCATTCAACCTGTTAACGCCTAGCTGTCCCTGAGACCCGAAGACACCCCCCCCCCCCCCCCCCCGCCTCGTCCCATCCCTCCCACCTCTCCTCCCTCCATCCTTCCTTTGCCCTGTTGCTCTCCCCCGGTGGTAATTACTTGCACAAGTCGTTTTTTGCCCTTTGATTTGCACCGTTTCACAAATGAAGGTTAAGTTTGTTTAACCGTGGTGGATTTGCCAGTCATGTTAAAGCATATAATGTGGCAGGTCCTTGGTTTTCACACACACCTCCGGCACCCCCTGGCCTGCCTCCCCCCTCCCCCTGATCTTCCTCCCTGTTGGCCTGGACCTCTTGGGGAAGGAGGGGGAGGGGGGGGGGGGGGGGAGGGGGCTCCAAGGTTAAGGCTTACTGGGCCTAAAGGAAGCCTGCAGTGGATCAGGCTTCAGACCCATTGATTTGACTGAAAAGGGGACCAGGAAGTTGTTGAAAATCACTTCTGGTAAAAGGATTAAGAAATCAGACTGCTGTGTTTGCCCTAAAAGGATGTTAAGGTTCTCTAGCAAGTCACTGACATGCTTGGAAGGGGAAAACAAGAGCATGATAAGGGATCATTTGTTAACTCCTTTCCAAGGTCTTGGACCTATAGGAGCTATTCTCATACAAACCAACAGATAGTCTATCCTGACATGACAGGTGAGGCATATGCTGAAATGAAATGCACAATAGTGAAAGAAACACGTGTTGTAGTGTATTTCACATCCTCATCTTTGATCAATACCTCACAGAGAAGTGAAAGTCACCGGAGCCAAGGTGAACATCGATCTCAGGCAGCTGGAGCTGTTCTGAGCATTTCAAGTGTTGCTTTGATTGTGTAGCTGCAGGTCTGACACCCATCAAGGCAATAACACACTGAGGACTCACGACTTTCACATTCACAGCAACCCATTGTTGTCTCATCGTATCAGAACTATTGTCACAACACATGTATACGCGCTGAAAGTCACACAGGGAGAGCGCCCGGCGGCTTTGGGTGTTTGCGGGAGGATGTTTTCGAAATGTCATTTATTTTAAACGCTGGATCTGTAATTGTGACTCACAGGGAAACGTCTGCCTACCCAATAACCATGTCCTGTGTGGTGACTTGTTGTTACCACACATTTTGCGGAAAGGCTTTGATTTGTCTGTCTAACCGAGGGAAAACCATAAAGCTTTGGGAAAACAAAAGTGTGTTTAGCTCCCGGGCAGATAGCTCTTCTCCCTTTAGATAATCCTGCTGATAGCAAGAGGCAAAGGCGGCACTGTTTGGTAAGCTCTGCTAACTTGGCGCTCATCTGTGTTTGTGTTGGTTGAGACATTATACTCTCCCATTGTCCCCAGTCCCCTTGAAGATGTGTGGCTATGAGCTGCGGGACTGAGCCCTGTGGCCTTGTATAGCACCTTGACACGGTTCAGGTGCAAGTCTCCTATTAAGGCAAGGCAAGGCAAGTTTATTTATAAAGCACAATTCAGACACAAGGCAATTCAAAGTGCTTTGGCAAGACATGCGTCCGGCAAAGGTTAATCAAAAGATATCATAATAAAGGGCTCATATTATACTGTGGAGTTGTTTTTTTTACGCTTAATTACATTTGGCCTAACTGTGTAAATGAGCCTCTTCTTGATAATTAGAAGTCCTGCTGAATTCAAAACGAAAAAGGGGAAAACAATTCAAGAGTAAGCAGCTAAAGAGACCTCCATAACGACCTGGATTAATTTTATCTTAATCAATGTGTATTCATTATTTTATACCCACAAGCTATAGCTAATAGCTTTGGCTAATACAACTCAACTGTTATCCAGAAAGTATTATATCACATAAAAAAAGGCCAAATTGATGCGATTGGGGACTTATATAGTTTCAACTATGCACATAGCCAGTGCTGTTTATTCTGAAACAACTCAGTTAGTGCATTTAAGATCTCTGCAAGACATGCTCCTGGATTCAGCTCCATTTTTACACTGCATTTTTTCGACTAGCTTGCGCTCAACAAATACGTCAACCAATGCAACAATTTCGCTCTGGCTATGTGTCTTTAGCATACAGTCTATTGTTTTAAGTAGTTTATGGACAACAGCTGGGTTGTATAGGCTTTATCCCTATAATTGATGTACTGTAGCAAATAATCTAAAAATGTATTAATTTAGTAAACTACAGATATGTTTCACTACCAGTTCTGTATTTCAACACACAGAAGGGCAAACAAAATAGTTTTTGAGTGCAGAGGTAGAAGGAGTGAATGTGTTCCAAGGAGAGTAAAGTAGGCACAAAGGAGAGAGGAATACCATGTGTGCTTGTATGTCCATGTGTGTGTATGTGCATGTGTGTTTTTGTGTGTGCAATGAAGGATGGCGGCGAGAGTGTTGTGTTTCACAGTTTTTTGCCATGATGCACTGCTTTATTATTCCGCACAAGGGGCACTTCAGATGCGGAATGGGTTCTCTTTGATATCGACAGCAGCTTGAGGGAGAGAGTGCACTCAAAAACAGGCGAGGGGCGAATTTATTCTGGGAAAAAAACAGATAGTTGTGTACTTCCCTGGCAGCGGTTGCCGCACATGCGAAGAGCCAACCGCTTTGATGCTCCAGCGGTGACACTCCACACACTAATGAAATATGGTAATTACAGCCACATGAAAGCCCTCGTAGACAGAGCTGGAGAAAGGGTATAAAAAACAACAAATATGACTTTATCCAAAGATACCCACTGTGATTAATTCTCCTTTTCATAAACATATATTTTATGCCGTTCACTTGCAACAAAAGCAGTGTGGGCCATCAGTTGACCCAGGAACTGGCGAGGGGGAAAGGTCCGCTGATTAAGAACCCTATTGTTCCCTTTCAATAGAAGACCATGTCTGCTGGAGAGAACACAGGATGGAGGAGTGTGAAAAAACGGCCTCCAAAAGGAGTGCTCTATGTGCTGTGCTCTGCTGTTCTAACTAAGGCACCTTTTTCTTCACAGCAGCAGACATTTTTTTTTACTCGTTTGAAATTCACCCAATCTGGACTGCAAAACGAACACCACAGCACAACCACTTGGCATCCAATCGAAACGTCCCATTTGTGGAAAAACTGGTAACTTGATTGTGGGAGGTAAGAGATTTAAAAGGAAATTATTATGTTTAAGGTTTACACAATGGAAATGTGAGCAATATGCCAGTCAGACCCAGCGGTGCCAGATATTACACAGAGAAACACATCAAAGTTCACAAAGAAAGGGCCACAACTGGATATATTGTCAGTTGCTTTTGTTTTTGAAAAGGTGAAATGGAGGTATGATTGTGCTAGACTAGAGGCTGGTGAGTGGAGCAGATTTAGATTGATAGGTAGGTTTCGTTAGAGATGAATGAGGGACAATTTGGCTTTGGAGTCCAAGTGGTGAAGATGGAGACAGAGACATCCCATGAGAGAAACATGGAGGGATATAGTAGAGAGAGGAACAGGACGAAGGAGCATATATGGCATTGAGGAAGGATATGAAAAGCCTATCCATATACAGTATACTACATATTGCTGGACGCTGGAAGGAGTTAGCCTATACCACATGTAAGTGTGTTAATTCCTCCGGAATTTCAGTTAACCATAAAACTGTGTGTTGCAACCGTGAAAAATGTGTAATAACAGCTGGAATATTATATTATAAAACACAGTTGGCAAATTATGTTAGACTATATGAAATCTCATGACAAATGTGTCAGGATTTACAGTAAATGCTAAAATAAATGATGAGTTGAAAATTTGCCTGGAAAATGGCAAAAAGTGAAGAAGTAACATGATGCACTGCTTGTCGCTGAGAAGGAGGATGGAGAGAGGGAGAGAGAAGACAAGAGGGTGGAGGATGCTGTGTGTTTGACCATCAGTGTTTGCTCACATTCAGACAGCAGAGCAGACCCCCCATCCTGTCACACACACTTTCGCCTTGCTGACCCGCTCTCCCGAGGGATGGAGACCTCCACCCTGTAGAGGTCAGGGAGAAGGTGGAGGTCAAATGGGCTCTGATAAGTCCTGCTAATAGGGCGGTGTGTGTTTGTGTGTGAGTCTGTTCGTGTGTGTGTGTGTGTGTGTGTGTGTGTGTGTGTCTGTGTTTTGTGTGTGTGTCTGAATAGGGTTGTGGGGGTCTGACCGGCTAACTGGGGCTAAAAGCTAAGTGAACAAACACACAGCGAGGCACTGTGCTGATCCACAAGAGCGCAAAACACACACGCACACACAAAGTCACGCACGCTGTATGCATGCATGCATGCGCAGTCTTTAAGGTCATAGCACAGGGTGAGAATGTTAAACGGCCAAGCTGGGGAGATCAAATATTTTCCTACCCATCACTATCAGCAAACCACCTGCCTGAAATCTTGAACTGTGCATGCATGTGTGTGTGCGTGAAGGACAGGGGAGGCCGAGCAACATACATAGGCTTAGCTGATGAAACACACACGCACACACTGAGTCAGACAGTCACACAGATAGGTGTAGATTTTTGGGCGCCAGCGGTCGTGGCACAGCAGACAGACAGATAGGAGTTTTGGGGGCGTACCGTGGTCACACAGATAGGAGCTCTTTCCCACCCTATGTTTTCCAATACCGCCAGCTCTGTTTTTATTGCTGATCCTCCAGGTGTATCCAGGTAACTCCAAGGCCATGCCGCTCTTAAAACCACGACAGTCAAGGCAACAGGTAATTGCGGAACGGTACTCGTAAAACGGTCTGTTTGCCCACAGCTGAACTCCGCCCCGCCCGCTTTTCAGACGCCAAACTTAGGAGTGGCAGGAAGTGACAGCTCATAGGACAAGGTGACATGGCGTGGTGTTGATCCGTGTCAGGCTTGTTCTCATTGTCATGTTTCATCACACCTCCTTTTTTTTGCTGTTCATTATAAGTCCTCACTCTTCCGTTCTTCTGTCTGCTTGTTTTCACTTTGGAGCCTTCCATAGGAGGTATTTTTGGAGGCGCACTATGCAGTTTCAAGGAAGGGGGATTTGTTTACATTTACATTTACATCTGCAGTTAGTTTAAAAAACATATTTATTTTGCTTATAATAATTCTTAGTATTGAATAAGTCTATCATCATAAATAAAAAATAAACATTATTTTGAGGCACCTGGAACCAAACTAGGACTAGATAAACAAAACTGTGGGACCTACTGCTGTAAACCAGAGAAACTGGTGTTATCATTTTCAGGTAGATTTCTGACTTCATCAGCGATCCAATTTTCCTGTAAGGAAAGTTTTTTTTATTCAGTTATTAAGAATATAACTTAAAAAAAAATCCAAGTTACATAGTGCACCTTTAATTCCCCTATGTGTTTCTCACTGTCTTTATCGCTCCCTCTTCCCCCTTCTGTTCCCATATTTCTCTAACTTTATGAGTAACTCTGGCTACCTCCCTCTTTTAATGGTTGATTTCCAGGTGATAAGAGAAGGCTGAGAGATGAGTCTGCCTGTGCCGGTTAATGTGGTCAAAGGGCAGAGGCTGTGCTGGGGAGTGTGGGGCCGGCTGCAGTCAGTCTGACAGTCCAAGTCCAGACCGGCGCGCGCTCAGCATTTGGAACCTGTGAATTGTGGATGGTGGCACTTAGCCAAGCCGTCTGCACACAAGCCAGGAAAAAAACAAGCATATTGAAGCAATCGTCCATATCTGCCTGACAAGCCATTATCCGACAATCTATCAAGATATCGATCAAGAGTTTGTATACATCAACTGTCCCATATACTTACCCTGTGAACAGTGATAAGATTACTATACTTCTCTTTGCACACAGGCCAATGAACACATTGTGCACAGGTCCACGCACGTAAGCCCAACCGCTGCACATAGTTTTCTACTGTTTATACGTTATTTGTAAACATTTTCAAATAAAAACAATGGACGCAGGCAAGCATGTACAGTAGAATGGATGTGACCTCACGCACACATACACTGTACAGTTTACTGTCAGATACAGTCACAGTCCATCTCCTCACACTAAAGGATCACTTGTTTGTTTCAGACCACAAACAAACAACACACTCTTCCACATAGTGGTCATTGACACACACAGCAACTGAACTCTCATCTGGCTCCACTCTCTTACCCTCCATATTTTGCACTCTTGTCCTTCCCAACCCCTCTCCTATTTTTTTCTCTCTCTCTCTCGCTCTCTCTCTCTGTCTCTCTCTCAGTTTTCATCTGATTTCATTCCTCGCCCTGCTCCGGCCATTATAAATTCATCGTATGCCGTTGTGGCTGATTGAAGTGATGGGCTGATTCTTCAGAGCTTCCTGCCTGATGGAGGGTGCTATAGCAAATAGCCCAATGGGTCTGTTTAGATAACACTGACCTCTCGCAAACTGCCACCATGTCCGCTGTGAGTGAGCTTTGTGGGACTCGCTGTCATCCCCGAGTGAGGAACATAAGAGGGGAAATAAAATGATTTTCTAAAAGGAAAATGTTTTATTCAAAAATGGAGACTTAAAGGTTAAAGAAATAGTGAATATGGTAGAAAGACCATTTGTAAGAAAAGAGGAAGAAAGATAGGGATGGCGGCAAGGGGAGTGGGGTGGGGGACTGGAGAAGTGTGGGGGGGATAAAGGGGGGGTTACAGAGCGAGAGTAGAGGGGAGATCTCGGGTGGGCAATGATTTGAAGCGTATTGTAACTCCCACCTGCCCTCTCCATGAACAAAAGTGTTAGTCATCATCAGGGCGAATTGTGAGGGGAGACAAGGGGGCCGCTGTGTTGGTCCCCCTGATCTGCATTCTGCCCATGGGGTTACCAGGGTAACGAGTACAGTACACCGATGGGCGGGGAGGGTGAGGGGGGCACTCACCCTTTTCCTTGGTAATGGATATTCAGGCCTTTGTTCTGCGGAGGTTAAGATCGTGTTGATTATGGGGAGAGAAAAAAAATGTTTTAAACGTCCTGCCCTCTCGGATGGCCTCAAACATCATGTGGCCGACAGTGCTTCACCTGGACCAACAGATCAGCATTCAAACACCAGTGTTCAATGAAAACGGGAAGATAATAAAGCAAAAATGAATTACCAGTGAACTTAACCCCTGCATTTGTCCCAACCCAGAGGAGGTGATCAGGGATGTCTGAGCGTTGTCTTTTTTTCCCCACAGCCCATTGACATTGTCTATCTGCTTGTCAACACTCTGTGTACTTATCTGTCTACCTGTGTTTAAGTCTGACCAGAAGCTGCAGTAGTCTCTGTTGCTCAAGAATGGCCTAAATATGTCTTCAAATCTGTATCTCTCTTTTCAGCTACCATCAACAGGACTCATATCTGTACACTGGTAGTCATCCTGTAAGTCCAGGCCTGTGTGTGCAGCATGTATCTATATCTGCGGCCTTGTGTTTAAGTACCCACTTTATGATACGCACCAGAACACACACACTCTGCCTTGAAGAGTGCATTTGGAAATAATGGCCCCCGGCATTATGCAACTCTTTGCACACACCGGGCCCGTTTTAAAAGTAACTGAGGTCAATATCATGGCTCATCTTTGAAAGTTGGGGGCTGTAAAACCACTAAAACATCATCGTAACTCCCTCATGTGACACAGTGTTTTACAATCACACCATTAAAAGCGATTTAGAGAACACGGACCCTATAGGCTGGAGGAAGTTAAGCCGCATCTCTCTCTCTCTTTCTGTCCTGACGCAGCACAGAAACAGGTCTCCCTTGCAAAAGAGTCTTCGGTCTCAATGGGATTTACCTGTATAAATAAAGGTTAAAAAAAAAGAAAAAAAAAAGAAAAAAAAAACAAAACAGGGCATTACTCACTGCAAGGAGTGCAGCTGCACTAAGATAATGTTGTTCTTTAATTAAACTATCTCTGCCATGCAGAGAAAAAGGAGCAGAGGAGAAAGTGTGGTAACCTTGGTAAAGGCTGAACAAAAAATGCATTGTGAATTGTGATGAGTATTGTAGGTAATTGTGTACGTGTGTGTGTGTGTGTGTGCGCGCGCACTTTCCAGACCGTCTGCCAATTAAAACAACCCTCTGCCCAGTCAAAACATGGAACTGACTCTCGCTATCCCAGTTATGAATCAAGAATCAGAGCTCATTACAGGAATCAGTTGGTCAGCCTCTGAGGCAGCTTCAATTTACAAGATTAAAACCTGGAACAGATGATTGTCCCAATTCACCATTGTGCATGAGCCAGCACTGAGGTCACAACACACAGTGAAATAACATAGACATAATGTATATGCATTGATTATGCTGAGCCATTACGTATGTTATAGAGGCCCAAGAAAAAACGCTGTGTACTACTGTATGTATATATTTTATAATTTTTGTACAAGTTCAGGATATAGTAACCTATTTACTGTATGCATATGAAAATATTTCAGTGTTGAACCCAGTAAAAAGATCTGATTTATAAATAGTCTACAGTGATTTTTTGGTTATAATCTGATGAAGTTACCTTCAGAATATATATTCACTGCTTTAAATTGTTGATTATATTACATCATGTACTGTATATATATATATATATATATATATATATATATATATATATGTATATATATATATATATATATATATATATATATATATATATATATACACACTGGTTTATTGCGATACCTGGAATACCAAACATGTCAAATTTGGGGCTTCATTGTGAATGATGGAATTCATAAGGACGTGTGGTAGGAAGGAATTTGTGTCAAAGTGATCGCTTGGTGCAATAACCTTTACAGTGACTTGATCCGACAGCCACTGCCCTCTGTAATTTGTCTCAGCTGAAGTAGCGGCAGGTCAGACCAACTGATGCTGAGATTTGAGAGGAATCATTTTGCTATCTCCGTGTTGATCCGTGTCCTGTGGTTTCGTCCACCCGGCCTTAGGCATCTGATGCAGTGCCGCCTGACAGAATGTCGGCACACAGAACACAGTCCTATTTAACCTGCATTAGCAAAAAATTATAATACTCCTGGTGCAGTCCATTCACACAGGGTCGACCTGCTGTTGTTGCTGATGCTGTTCAGCTGATGGGCTTTAATTAGGAGGCTGCTGTCCCAACCGCTGTCCCTGTACTTCACCCTGCAGACACTAGGAGGAGGTATGAATGAGGACAGACTCGTCCTTGCTGCACAAAAGACTTAGAACTGCAAACTCAGCTTCAGTGAAATCATTAACGGGTTTCCAATGAACCAAACGTGAAAAAGAACACCATTAATAAGCATATATATTCAAATAAACTACTATTTTACTACTAAATGACAGCTACATATATACACACACACACACACACACACACACATATATATATGTATATATATATATATATATATATATATATATATATATATATATATACAGTGCATATGTATATACACACACATTGTGTAATTAGTAGACAATTTTTGAGTATGTCTATGTTAACTGTGTAGGCTATATATTTCAATTATATTCTATGATATATTTGTAAAGCTTATATAACCTTTCTGAATGTCACCTTTGGCCTCTCCAGGTTTCAACCAGAGAGAAAATGTGCAGAAAATAGGCTAATCATAATATGGAGAGATGATTTTAAAAAAAAGAAAAAGGTGGAGGCCGAGAGAAAAATTCCATTTAGGATTCAAGATTTCCATTTGGCCGCCTGAAAGAGACTTAACGCCAATTGTCCTGCTGGTCATCTCACTCGATAGAATGCAAATGTGGAGGTCTATAGGGCCTGGTGTGGGGAAAGCCATTGATTTGAGATGAATACAGTGGCTACTCTCAGGCCCTTCACAGTTATTAGGACTAATAGAGAAACATAAAATAGTGAGAGAGAGAAGCACAGATCCGCACAAATGCTCTAAATAGCTGGCTACTCCACAGACCTCTCGGAGAGTTTGGCTTGCAATTTGCATTCCTTTGTGTGACAACTTGTAATCCTTCCCTCAGCATGCCAAGAAACACACAACAGATTTATTGTCCCAGTCAACAAATCGTTTAAGTCATCCCTAACCTATTACTGCCTAATGCAGTGGGAGCCCCACCACCCCAGGATGCACCGCCTCGTCTCAACCACCAGAGGCTTGCAAGCGTGCACCAGCCGCCGGGCCCCACGGCCAGGGCTCCACTGCTTTGTTGGGCCCGCGGTCTATTCAGTCTCTCGCTGTAGCCTTTTATACCGTAACTGAGCAGCTTGAGAGGTTGAGGGGGACGTGGGGACATGGAACCATGACAGTTTGGTGTTCGGGATAGCGGAGCTAAACTGCTATGAAGTTTCAACTGCCGCAGGGCAGGCCACACAAGCTGCGCGCAGATTTCACATAATTTTTAAGTGCACGTGATATGGGAAACAGGATCAAATCAGCGGCCGTTTCATACACACTACAGCAAACCCAGAGTTTCGAGTTTAGTTCACCCGATAGATAGCCTAACACTTCATGGAATTCAATGTAAATTAAATGTAGAAAAAACATAGGCCTAATTAATGCAATCCAGGGCAAGTCATTGTCCACCCTAGTTTTAAAAACAAACCTCCGATAGCTAATTGTCTAAAACTGCTGTTTGTCTCTTTATCTTAAAGTTAAATCTATGGCATCATTAATGTTTATTTCGGACAATTATTTATATAGGCTAGGCCTATGTATTTTCTTTGTTTTTTTGTTGCGTCATATAGACAGCTGTTTGGTCCTACGATTACATTTGGAGCACGACCACATCCTCATGCGTCTGCAAAAAAGGCAGCAACACCGTGTTTTCGCTACTCTGGGACAGCAGGCGTTGACTGACTGCTGTTTGCTTGTTGTGGGGAGGGGAAGATAGACAGGAAGATGTAGCCTATTGCAACCACTATTTTACATTTCTGTAGATAGGCCTACATTATTTAGTTTTTTATTTGTAGCCTATTTAACTTTTCTTTAAACTCACAGCATCATTTCGGACATAAGGAAAGTAGGCTTCTGTAGAATAACTGAATTGAGTTTGATTGAGCTGAATGCATAGGGATTAAAAACTGCGAGTAAAAGACAGATAATGAACGAGTTAGAGGAGCGACAGAAAGAGAGACTGCAGCCCATCTGCGTGTCTCGGCCCCGCACCGCAGGACTCAAACGCGGGGTCAGACCGGAGAGAAAAGAGCGAAGGGGGAAGATCTCTCCCCACCGTCATCTTCCCACAAACACAACGGCCCTTTGATTCGTTTGTTTGGACACACACATTCATGTCTAATTGTTGTTTTTCTTTTTCAGTGTACCCCACAAGGCGCACATGCATCATGCAGGACAGGCAGCGCATATGGCCTCGATACTACTCAAAAACCACACTAAACAGCGCTGCACATGGGACAGCAGGGCTCGGGCTTGTGGTCGAACGATCGAGTCATTCTTCCACTATGGAGATCAACACAGCAATAGACGGAAGTCATTGTCCGACTTAACATCAGTGATAAAGAAATATTGTATATACTATCTATGAGAAATACACGCATCATGAACAAGTTGAAGTCACGAATGTATTCATTTAATTTTAATTTAGTAAAAGAAGTTAAATAAATTGAAATTATGAGAAAAGCAGCTGATTTATTATCATATAAATGTTTCGATTTGTTTTGTTTCTGTGTTGCAAATTTGGAGCAATTTTCTTGAAACTAATTAGGTGATCTGCCAAAGTCTACATTTGTTGTACTCTAATTAAACTTTGAGCAAGTGGGATAATCATCACACTAATATTTTTGAACAGGAAAAAATGTCAGGTCTCGAGGACAGTTTCGGGTCAAATAAGGAGCCTGATAATGACACTATACTGCCTTAGCCAGTGCAGCGCAATGATACGGTCATTACTCTGATATACATGCTGCTAACTGCGAGGTAAATTACAGTCAGGCTGCTTTTAATTGTCTGCTTGCTGCCAGGCTGCACAGACCTGCGGTCCTTACTTATTTGTCATAACTTTAATTTCCGCATTCTCTGTTTCCCCTGCCAACTATTAAACACCAATTTCCAGGGTCCAGCAGAGGCCGGATTTCATTATTTTTTTTCTTTAACTCAGCCCCAATCCATCTTTATCCTTATTTAAACGTAACAAAAAAAAACTACATTACGCAGGTGAATGAAGGGGTTAAGAAAACAATTCCCCACCATTGTACCAAGCGCACAACGGTACTCAACCTGCATCATGCAGTCAAAGCTGAACCACATGTTCTTCATTTCCACACAGTGACTGACGCTGCTGTGGACTGTGATTCATAGACCAACTCCTTGGCCACCAAATAACGTCACCCATAACATAATTATCCAAATAGTATCTACATAATTATTTATTTATTTGGCTTATTTGCTAGAGATAATTGATTCTAATAACAAAATTCAAATGGTCAATTAACTGATCAGAAAATGGGCAGATAGGCCTAGATTTATTGTTTAATTAAATCATTTATGTTAAAAAATCAATAAAACAAGTAAATGCAAAAAAGAAGAAGCAAATAACTAGTTTATTGAAGGGATAAACTCTTAAGAATAATAATGCAAGTCATTAATTTATAATATTTTATATTATGGTTTAATTATTATACATTTATTAGGCTGATTATTATTATTTATGTAATTGGTTTATAAAAACATTGTGTAAACCTGAGCCCAAAGAGGAAAGAAGTGCCAACACATTTGACAATCTTCATCCAACAGAATAATCTACATGAGCGTGCAGCTGAGGTCTGCGCACTGGCATTAATTTATTTTGTCAAATTTAATTTTCTCTCACAGTGCGTCAAGGCCAATGAAGCCTGGATTTGGAGTGATGTTTGTAGCTGTACTTGGCAGAAAAAGCTGGCTTGTTTCAAGATGGCACAACCTCATGTTTCAAAGTCTACTTTTATGAGTTTATTTCATTTTAAAATATAATTTCTCGGCTCCTGATCTTGGCAGAATTTCCACAATGTGTCAAGAGAGTTGCTATAAATACTCTATACAGGCCAACATTTGTTACAGAGACATTATAATTCACACATTATAATGTTGGACTGTTTCTCCTTTGACTTCCGGGATATTTTAGTAGCAATAAATATGCCTTTTATGTTGTTATTTTAATGGAAAACATTTGTAGTAAAAAAAATTATATAGGCCTATATATAATATATATATATATATATTTTATCATTTTAAACATAAATCATCCTCATATACTCCTCAACTATGGTTAGGAAAGGCAAAATTAAGTTGCAAGAAGTCAGAACAAAAGAGTCTTATTTGGAAGAACTGAGGGCCTTAATTAAATACGTCTCCCTCAAGGCAAATGTGAAGCCAGGATGACCTAAGCGACATGAATTTCGTCTGAATACATTTGTCTGGCCACACGGCTCCTTGCACACATGCCCTTGGTTAGGTTGTCTCCTTCTGCGAGACTTCCCACAGATTCTCAGCGTAACTCAATCTGTCGACAATCAATACTCTGCCCAGAGCCTATTGAATAAATACATGATTCAATTATTTGGGAAAACGCCGCTGCATGCACCCCTTTTATTCATCTCATCAGAGGAGGAAATCTAATGCAGAAATGGAGTCAGATTTGGCATCCTCCCAGGGGTGCTGCAAACGTTACAAAAGGAAATTAATTCAGAGAGAAAAATCTCAAAAAACCTCAATAAACATTAACAGCGTTTTCAGTACTGCCAGAGGAGTATATTCCAGCGAGTGTGGCCCAATGTGGTTGGAGCATAGAAGCAGGTGTTTTCTTCTTGGTTGTCGGAGTATCCCATCACAGGCTTAAGTACACCATCAACCTGGGTCCCCCATTCTGCAGCAAGGCTTCAGCTCTTCTCTCTTGCACTGCTCTCCCCTCCGTCCTCCTCCTCTTCTTGGGCCTTGATCAAAGCTGGCCTTTCTGCCACAGCTGCCCATCAGGGGGCTCCTCACCCTCACCTACAACAACACTGCCTGCTGGGTGTCCCTCTCTGATACACACACATGGGTGCAAACACACGGGGGCAAACGCAAGAAAACCACACACACAGATTCATACACAGTTCAAGCTCCCCACAAGTCCCCCCCCCCCCCCCCCCACCGACACACACAAAGAAAACGATTATACATTTTTGGGGGAAACGGCAAGGAGGATGTCGTAAACTCAAGAAATGGGAATAGTTTTGGAATATGTGTGAGTGAAGTACAGAGGAGAACAACAACAAGCATGTGTTAGGAAGAATGACAGGCTGAAAGCCTTTGTGCTTGTTCTGTTTGTGTGGGTATGTCAGTGTCCTGAGGTCTGCACATGGGGTTCACAAATTCACACAGGTTCATATGTGTTTTTGCCAAGTGAAAGAGACAGGGAATGTTGTCCAGAGTACATGCTATGTTTCGACTGCGCAAACACATTATGCGCTGGGAGCTGCATTTTCCACATACAAACAGACACCAGAACAAACAAGCACCACAGCTTGCTTACATGTGTAGGACTGTACTCAGTTCCACCTGTGAGCTTTTATCTGAAAGGCCTGTTGCCCAAGTTACTTCCTCTTCTCTACTTGACCTCAAAACTCCTCTCATTTGGCACATGTACCCCCAATTATAGACATGAGAAACACTTTGGTCTGCCCTCCATAGTCAATCAGAGCATTCCCAAGCAGCATTTTTATAAACTTTAATGTTTTACTCATCCAGGCAGATAATGTTTGTTGACTTCTCCTCTTTTGTCTTTTCTTGATGGAGCATTGTTGTTTTTGCTTTGAAAATACACTGCTCTTCTCTGATAGAACTGGAGTAATCCTGTTGAAACATCTGGTGATGACTCAGGCTGCATATCAGATACACATCACATGTGATTCATTATCCTGAGGTTGGCCTGTCCCAGGCAAATTGGACTTTGTATATTTTTCAGACAGTCCCATACATATACATGGGACCCGGCTGTGATGACACATCGGCCCTGATGAAAGTGTTTCCAGTGTTTGTGTCCCAGTTCAAAGGGGTTGATGGGTACCTCCACTGGTGATGTGACACAGGAAGCACCTTGGGCTAATCCTCTCCACCCTCACCTGCGCCCCTCGGTCGCTGTTCCCCAACCGACTCCAACGACACTGGGGTCAATTAACTAATTAAGTGCCAATTAAAGCATTACCCGCTTCCCGGAGGTTGTGAGGTAGCACTGCTGGGGTGGGACATAGAGCAAGTAGCCACAGGGGTGAACTAGAACAAGTTCATAAGGGTTTTATTTCCTAGAACACAATGACAAAGAAGAAAGTTGGCCACTGCGGAGAGAGTGGATGACTTCAGTATGTATACAGGGCGTCATTGCATGGTAAAAAGGTCTCAGGTTATTAAGAACAGATCTTTTCCAAACATTAAATGGTGCTTTGTGTTTGCAAAATTGCTTTTCTAATTAAGACTTTCTGTCATAATGAATTACTCTACATGAGTTTAGTGTTGAATTTGTTAAACCAGCCTATTTCTATTCACAAGTAACACATGAATAAATAAATAAAAATAAACAATGCTTGAAAATCCCCCCATTTGTTTTTGTATATCTCTATTCATAGATAGTTCAATACTGCATGTGGGACTAGGTGGGTGGACGTAACAATATCAGACAGTGCCATCAAGCTCAGAAACAATCTCTAAAAAGGAGTTTTGAGATATTCTGACTGGGTGAACACAGCCCACCTGACACTTCATGCAGATAACAATATGATGTAAGAATTATTTTTGAGTATTTGACCCACTACATGCCATGGTATCCCACACACAGACACAACTAACTGTTAACACCTCTGGTTCTTTGCTGAATACAGCGTCCTCTCTGTGTGTGAATGCTTTTTCTCTCCCATGGACCCCTGCTGTTTCTTGGACGGTGTTTAGACCTTTAACGGTCAAAGTTGAAGGGGGAACAGAGAGTCAATGAGGTAAAAAAAGAAAAAGTAAAAAAATGAAAAAGGGCGATATCTATACCTCTTCAGAGGGGTGAATGTACAGGACAAAGGGCGGATACATAAGTAGCAGAGCATGTCCATGTAAAGCTCAAATGTCCCCCTTGTAGAGTTGAGGTCAATTTGCTCTCAGTTCACTCAGTTTACCATGTAATTTTAAACTGCCATTCATTAAATGATAAAATACACCTAATCCCAAATCACTCCCTTATAGGTTATTGCAGCAATTTGATGGTTTATGTCAACTTTTATTTTTAGGAAAATCCACTTGGTAGGTGGACTTTGAAGTGACTTAAACTCTGCTGCCTTGCAAACGGGATACTGCCTTTAGGAAAATTATTTCCTGTTTGCAAGACCCAGATCGAAATCCTGTTACCTATACGTACCTCACAGCAGCTGTGCTCCAACTTCACTCGTATGCTTGCTCCCACAGAGCCTATGGTAGGGGTTAGCCTTGGCCATGCTCGCTCCCCATAGACCCAGTAAGCCGACATTTTTCCTCCACATTTAAGCCGATATGGCTGTGTCACTGGCTCACACCGTGTTTAGCCAGTCCAAAAACGACACCTCCCTTTCAGCAGGTTCACGTGGAGTTCTGGGGTTTCAACTGGCTAAGTAACGCCTGTGTCAAGAAAATACATCATTGTGATTCGTGATACGCCAGAGAAGGCAGCGAAAAAAGCTGTATCGCCGCTGTCATAAAGAGCAAGAGTGTTAAATGCAAGCCGCACTTAACTTTCCATTCAGTGGGCAAACCGGCAGCTTTACAGAAGGCGGACGGGCGCTCAGAATGCAGTGAAGGAGGGCAGCCAGAGAGAAAGAGGACAGATGAAATGGATAAGTGTAAAAATATTATCTGAGATTGTGGTGACTTAATGATGTAATTTCTGCTGAGTGAGTAGGTTAAGCTTCAAGATGTAATCCATCTCACCTTTTAGGCATTCTAGTAAGGCGGAGGATAATTAATGTGAGGAAAAAGTTTACATAAGCTCTGCGGCTTCCAAGGCATCCACACAAATGTTATGTGAGACAGAAGGAGAGGGGAAAAAGACACCATGGGAGTGAAGGCTGTGAGGAGGAGTGACACAGAAAGGAGGAAGACAAGGACTCGGGTGGAATGCCCAAGAAAACACCAGGCAACAACACAGTGACTGCAACTGTTAGGCATCATCCAACTTTTGCATGGCAAGAAATTCCTGCAATGCACATAAGCATACACATACTGTATATGCACACACACACACAACACACGAAGAATGCTGACAGCAACTGCTCCTTATGCGCCTTAAGTGTTGCAAGGGAATCTAAGGAATGGTCCCGTACGGAATTTCAGATATCTAAAGCAATCTTTCACTTTCCTCCTAGTGAAGGAATTTAAGCTCTTACTGTTTTTTGAAAGCACTGTACATCGAAGACTCATTCATCAACTGAAACTGCTTGTGTGCAGCTACTCTGAAGCAATGCTCTGACTAAACTCAAAACACGGACCAAGGCTTCTGTCCTATATGGGGGGAATACAGCAGGTCGCAGGTTAACACTTAAACCAGCAGCCCCTTTCTTATGAAATATCACCCTCCTACCTCCAGATCCACTCTCTGGCCGTCTTTCTTTCTCTATCGCTCTTCTGCTGTTTCTTCTGGCACTCGGCTCCCCTGTCTGTGTGCATCAACAAACACAAGAGGAGGAACCAGCAACTGTATTAACAGATGGCCAGAGTCAATAAAACACACACAAATCAAGTGTTAGACACATCTGTCCAACTAATCTTTCTGTGTGGTTCCACGGCAGTGATGGAATCGCAGCAGCTCGGGCCAGATTAGAAGGGGACAGGGAAGATCACCCAGGGGACAGCAGGCGGCTTTGTAATGGATCATATAATGGAGATAAAGCCCCATAGAGGCCAGGGGGGACATGTTTTAGTCAGATAAAGTCAGTAGCGTGGATAAGAGCCAGAAATAAATGTCCTAACATGTGTCAATTGGCTTGAAAAACTTTTCTTTTAAATTTTTATTGAGCCATTGTAAGTCGTGTTGCATTTTTTTTTACAAGCCAGCAGCAACACGGAAAGATATGTGAGCACACCACAAAAAAGCTACGGGTGGGTGATAAAGATAAAATCTAGAGCAGTATATGTAATTTTATATTGTGTTATTAAAATATACTATGATTAAAATATTTATATTATCTCCCCGTATTTTTTGTCATATCACTCAACCCTGGAAAAAAAACACAAAACAAGGTTTTCAGTGTTGTGCTTATTTGACTCATTACATATTTGAGACTTTTAGAGTTAATGCTATACTATGTTCAACCACAATAAATAAGAAATAAAAGTGGTAGAGTGATTAGGCTCAATCTGTGCTAATGGCTATATCACGTTTGTTGAACAGGTTGGGACAACCAACTCACAAACTGTGTGAAAGAAAGTAAAGTTCTAGCTTCTGGTTGCAGCTAATAAAATATACATGAAAGACAGTGATTGAAGGAGAGAGAGAGAGGGTGTGAGAGAGAGAGAAACAGTGAATGTGTGTATATTAGTATTTTTTTCTCTTCCTTTTATAAAAATCTGATTTGTATCTCTGGATATTGGATTGATTATTGATGATAAGACCTGACTTGTGATGAATGGCATGAATTGAGAAGGGAAAGAGAAATACTTTAGAGAACATCGTGGAGAGATAATAACGGCAATAAGTAAGACGTTAACGCAATCCTGATAGTATTTCAAGTAGTGGCAGTAAATATTCGTTATTGTGTTGAATATTGATTACACTTAATAAGATTAAAATTAATAGATTATTATTTGATAAGAGTTGATGATTTCACTAGTAAATGCAATGCTCAGCCATGGCAGCAATCGTTGGTGACAAGTCTGCCCCAGCAGCCTTACTGAAAAGTCAAGCAGTTACAAGTGAGATTTAATTGTTAAATAAGCCATTATGGAAAGGTCAGTACTGCAGTGACAGCAGAGAAGTGACCTGCTGCTGCCGGTGATTAGAGGCAAGGTTAATGCTGCACAAAGTTAATCCTCCAATTGTCTGTAAACATATCAAACAAAAATGTACAGCAGGAATTGTAATATACCGGTGAGCCGAACGAAAAAAAAGGCACCAAACATCAAACAGATGTAATCAGATGAGGTCGATAAGCATTGGAGCTCAGTTAATTCCCAACAAATTATCTAATCCAGATGTTGCACTCTTAGTGTAAACACAGTGCCCTGCAGAATCATAAAACAAATAAGCATGAAAAAGGTTTAAAGTTTCAAACAGAGCCTGACCCTGGGCCGAGACCTTTCCACAGAAGAAAGAAAAAAAAAAAAAAGAAAAGAAAAATCCACACCACATACTCCCCCCCTTTGCTGCCTTCTTGAAACAGGAAAATGTAAATATGGTAATATTTAGCACGTGTTTTAAAACAGATCGGTTTTCTCAAGCAGGGAGAAGCAGAGAGAGAGGAGAGAGAAAGGCAGACAGGGGAGGAAAAGAGATGAAAAAAAGTGGCCCACACACGATAGAAGGCCTCCCCAGATTTGTGTGTGTGTTCCAGTCTGTGCGATGTGGACAGGGCTGCGGCTTCCTATGTTTGCACACAGTTCCACCAAGGGCTCTGGCCCGGTGCTGATGGCCTTGACACACTCCAAAACACTAAACTGGATCTGTCCCACTGTGAGTCTAGAGAGTCAACAACAACTTAACAATAGGAAAACCCCACTCCAACGGGTCATATCATCTATCTGTAACGCCACGGCCATTTTTCATGGAGGGAAAATAGGAGGTGGAAGATAAGGGAGGGGGGGCAGAGAGAGAGAGAAAAAGAGAGAGAGAGAGCAGAGGGAGGAGCAGGAATGGAAACATATGGATGTGTTTAAGGACCACCAGGGAAGGGAAACTTGTGCATTTTCGCATAAACCCCGATAAACTCCAAATATGTAATTACACGGGGTTTAGAGCTTGTCTGTTGCCGATTCATTCAGGAATTTCTGGTTACGTTTCTCTGAGAGTTCGGGTGTAACAGGGCTCTTTATCGTTCTCAAGTGGCGGATCTGCTCAGCTTTAGTGCGGCCAAGCCTTACACACACACACACACACACACACAGCCCCGGACCTTCTCAGTGTGAGAGTGCCATTGTCCCCCCCCCCCCCCCACACCCACCCACCTATTTAACAAGGCGGTGTGAAAGAAGAAAGCAGTCAAAAGAAATACCTCCAACTACATAAAAAAGGCAAAGGAGTGGGACCCTCGTAAAATACCTGCAGCACGTTTAAAGATTTCATCACGTCGCAATATTTATGGTTCTTCAATTCCTTGTCAGTGTTTGTAGCCAATTTGTTGTGCTCCAATAAATAGACTGGCCTATTTATCAGCAGAGCACATGGCGGCCATTTATGGCGCCTAACAAGAGGCAGATGTGTGTTGTATGTTTTCACATGCAGGTTTGATGCGCTGACAGGCAGAGACAGATAGCCGAGATGTACAACCTCTGTCCAGAACGCAGTATAACGGCTGTAAACATCAGCTCTGATTAGACCGTGGAAAACACAAACACGCCTCTCTGGCCGGCCCTGCGCCTTATTTGTCTTCCCATGACAAAGGTCTTTGATTCATGCATTGGCCCCGTCACTCCGACTGCAAGCTAGTCGTGCACTGAGGGAGCATACACCTTTTTCTGCTGTCTGTGAGGCCTCTGCATGTGTGTGTGTGTGTGTGTGTGTGTGTGTGTGTGTGTGTGTGTGATGTCTATCCCCGAGTGTAAACATAAACTCTGCCTTGTGTGTGTACGTTTAAAAGTGTCTATTTCTTTGTACTTACTTGTGTTTGTGTGTGAGCGTTCAGTGTGTGCGAGTGTGTGTGTGTCTCCGAGTGTTGCCAATTACCCCAGCTATAAATACAAGATCCCAATCCGTCACTGAGTTTCTGGGTGGCTGCAGCGCCGCCATAATTGGTTTCAGATGGTCACCCAGATCTTTCTCTCTCCGCTGCAGCTCCGTCACACCGCCTCTGTGTGAGAGAAAAGCCGCAGGGGAGAGCGAGGTGGAGAGAGGAGGAAGAAAAAAAAGATGAGTGACAGGAGTGAATAAATACAGAGCCAGCACAGGAATAAACAAGCGGACACTAAATGTTTCTCTTGTCCTGAAATTCTCCGCCAGCCTGCGAGCGGTTGAGCTGCGAGGGAAAGGAGAATTTGACTTGTTAACTCAATAAGTGCTTATGGTTTTGTAACCGGTGCATTCATTTTGATATGATTTATTCAAATCAGAGGAGGTTTGTTAGACAGGATATTTAGGTTGGGAGGATCCCATATAAATGTCGACATAATTGTTTTCCGTCATGAATGCAAATGGCAACACATGTCATTAAAACAAACACGTAACCACACATTCAATAAAACATTTATATATTGATTGCTTTTAAATAACTTTAATGTTATACAAAATAAAAGTATATATAGCAATAATTGCTGTCACACATTTAAACAAAAAAAAATTGTGGTAATAACATAGTTTCTTTGTGAGGCTTTTATATATTCATTTAGTTATACAGGCTTGAGTCACCATGGCAATTTCACTAGATTGTATTTATTTGATTTGATGTTACTTCAGGGTTTTGTTGAACTATAGGCTTAAGTGCTGTTTCTCTCCCTGGTCCCCGAGGACACTTGGTCAATGGACATATTAACAATAAATTAGCAGACTAGGTTTATCGATTCACAAAGCAGAGGACACTGTGACTCAGTGACAGCTGGTGAGTGGCTCGGTCTGAAAAGGTTGGATCAAAGAGGAATTACAAGCGACCAAAGCCAAGAATTGTGCCTCTAAATGAAAAGCCTTATTGGCAGATATATAGGCCAGGTTGGGTTAATCTTGTGGCTAATACAAAAGGAGAGTGTGACCTTCAGTTGGCAAACAACATTCACCAATAATACACATAGCAATCTATTCGGTAGCCTACAAGTGAAACAATTTTCTATGAGGTCCTTTATTTATTTATCTGTCTTTATTCAAGGGCCCATGAATATAAAGGCTATATTTTTTTAAACGCACACACAGACTACTGACCTATTTATTAAGTAAAAGATTTGTAGAAAGTGTGAGCCTATTCTCTGCTAGCTTACACCTGTCCACTGCATGCTAATGTGTGTGCTACGTTTTTAAACAATGTAAAATACTGGTGGAAATTCACAGCCGACTGGTTCCACCCTTAACAAGATTCACTTGGCGGGCTACAGGACTAGGACTTCTGTGGAAACAAACACTTCCAAATAAAAAAAAGAATGTGAGAAAACTAACTTCATTGTGAACCTTTACGTCTACACATTTTTTCACACGACTCATTTTCACACTACTCCCTCAATTCCGTTTTCTCACTGTGCAGCATCTGTGTGGTGTGGGCCTGGGCTACCTGTTTTCATCATGGTCGTGGGAAAGCAGTCGTGAGGAGATGTTAAAAAAAAATAAAAAAAATAAAAAATCTCTCCCTCTGTCCTTGGTTCGTGTTCATGTGGAGGCGGCTCACCAATTATTACAGACGTTTCTAGTCGGCAAAGCCAAGAGCATGCGGACACAGGAATCCTAAACCGCTATAAATCCATTAAATCCCTCTCATTAGTGCACGAGCCTCTTCGCTGCGGGGCGAGACGCGGAGCAGGGCGCGTGCTGTTTCTCACACCGGGTGTCGCCCTGCCCTCGCGCGCTCCCTCCACACTGCTGTCATTACTGCTTGCTGTGGCTCTAATTGCCTCACTTTGTTGACAACCAACTCAACTACACGACGTCGGCACATAATCTGCACTGAGCTCGTTTCAACGCCAGTGTAACTCCAAAAGAGGCAGTGGGAGTATTTAGATCCTCCACTAAGGTAAAGGTAGCAACATAAAGTAAATATGTATGTATTATGAGTAGAATTTACTCAATTATAGTGAACTATATGCATTTGACATGTTCTACAGGATGTTATGAGTCAGTGAAGGGCGTAGTTTGTCAAGGTGCATATTTTTTATGATTTTACACTTTACGCAAATTCAATCTATATAAAAAGGATAACTTGTAAATTGCACATTCATTTCTCTGTACAATTTGAATTAGATTTAATTATGTCAAATTAATTTAAAAACTATTATTTCCCAGAGGCTATTTCACTCTAGTGCAGTGCTATTAGTATACAGTGGTATGAAATGTTAATCAAGTCAATTACAAGTAGCCTACCTGGAATTACTGGACACCACTTAAATGTAGGCCTACTTAAGTTACAGTCCACCACTATTCGAAAGTGAGGCAGTTTTCATCAACACATTTTTATTTAAATATACTGTATAATAATCATAATCCAACCATCCATTTTGGCACCACTATCCCAATATCGCAGCATGCATTGGGGCAGAGGCAGAAACAGCCTGGTCACTGGTCAGGTCACCTTCACATGCCTTACTTATAACACTATGAACCAAAACATTATTTAATTCGAAGTTAAGTACAGCAGTAAATATTATTATTAATGTGATAAATACTGTTCCTATCCAACTGTGGGGTAGAATATGCTTTCAGGGGACCTATAACTGAAAGCATTTATTTACAAGCAGCAATCTTTGCAAGGTCCAATTCAGTGGAAAGCTATTTTACAATATTATTCTATTACCTATAATATAGTATGACAAACTCTTATTTTTTATTGTTCAACTGGAATGCAAGTGAAAAAGGAAGCTAAAATAACAAACCCCATATTTTTTGCCAGGGCAAATTTATTGCAATACAAAACATCCAACAGGATCGGAGTTCCATTTTATATTGGAAAAGTAAGTTGTTGCAATAATACAGCGCGGCCCCAAAACTTGATTTACACACAGGTCCATAAATCACTGTGACATTTTCAACTGTGTCAGCTGAATCCTGTTTTTCACGGTGTATTCTACACTGTCTGTCAACGAGCAATACGTCTGTGTCAGTGGGGATTAAGACGTCGGAGCCATGCGAGTTGGTCTTAAGAACGAATATTTGGATTTTTTGTATTTAGTAACTGGAGGAGATTGAGGAACAAAAATGTAGACGAGACAGCGGGAGGTCAAGTGGAGGAGACATACTGTACAGGAGTAAGAAAGACACTGTTGTGAGATGGAGAGGCGAGGAAAGTGAAAGGAGGAAGACGAGGAGGTGAAGGAGAGGACGGCAGGCACTCATCAGGAGGAGAGACGAGAGCGGAGGCCACAGCGTGGAGAGCAGGTCCTTGTGAAAAAATTTACTAAACCTTTGCTAACCTGGATCACCCAAGATAAATTGTTAATATGCTATTGTGTGACAGAGCGCCCGGGCTGAGTAGAGCCTTAATTTGTTTTTCTCCAGGGTAAATTAATTCCCTCCCCATCATCAGCCGAGTGAACCCGCAGTGATTACTGCCCGGTCTCTCTCTGGCCCCTCCTGCAACAGGCACTTGAGAGAGATTTTAATGGTCAAAGTCCACCTTACAATTATACTTCATCTACTCCATACATTTCCATAGATTAAAGGTGAAGCAGAGACACTTAAGGGAGATGAATGTTGATTTCTTGCTGCCTTGTCCCCTCTCCTTTCTCTGGTCCGTCACCTCCTCCCTCACCGGTCCTTTCTTTCCTATAACCCTCATCTCGTTCTCATCTTGGTGTCGATGGTGAAAACAATTCAAAACAAAATACTCACCAATGAAACATAACTGATTTGACAAGTGCAGATGGTCAATTGTTTACCCTTTAGATGTAGGCTACAACATTGTGCCAAGTGGGTATTTATATGGGAAAAAATGTAGAACATTAACAGTGTATATGTACGCACTGTACAGCACATCTTGTCATACATTGAATATATGTATAAACAGGATCAACATTGGAGAGTGGAGACAAGGCTATGCGCGTGTATGTTAACCATATGTTAAACACATAGTCAAAGGACACACAGTGTGAACAACATTTGGAGCCCGGCACAGATTGACACTGATTGTCATGCTATTACAGGCAAATAGCAACACTTGGTCGGCAGTCGACAGGGCATAATCATGTGTGACTTACAGTGATGGAGAGAGCGCTACAAAGGGAAGGCGAGATGGTGGAGGTACAGGCTCTTTGTCTCCCCTGCCATCTTCCTCGTCTCTGAGTAGGCTGGAGGGGCGAACAGAAAGGCAGATGATAAAAAGATGGAAGCCACTCAAAGTTCAAGGCAGAGCTGCCCTTTCATCTATTCCAAGACAATCATGTTGGTTTCTACATGTACATTACTGCAAACCGCCAATCTTTCCTTCCAACAGCAGGAGCAAAAAGTCATGAAGAAGTGAAGAGGTGGTGGCACAGCTAACTCCTGCATAACACGTTTCTCTTCTTTGTGGGAAAAAAAGTCAAACACAATACAAGTCAAAGGGCACATTGTGGTCGTGTCGTTTCCATCCCTGTCTTGTGCACATTAGGGTTTATGTACTGCAACAGTTAAGGCCTTTTCACAGAAACATAATGCCACCTGAGTTAGGTTTTTGTTTAACATAATGAAGGAACGAGTATACATTAACTTATCTGCCATGTCACAAAGTGTTCTAACGGAACAGAAAGATTCCTAGGAAAGGAAGGGTTACATGAACATTATGTGATAAGTGTATTCATCAATGTATACCCATCCCAAATAAAAAGATGTTGAAAAAAAAAAGAAAGATTATAGGTTTGGTTAAATACTGAAAAAGTCAAAAGTTTAAATATCTTAAGGCATGAGGCAGGATGTGTTTGCTTTGTTAAGGGAAGCCATGATCTTATCCTGACGTTAACCAAAGTGCTTTTGTTGCCTAAACCACATGTAACGAATGTAACTCTGTCGGTCTCTGGAAGTGAAAAAGAAAGCTTTGGGTATGATCAAAACTGCACACATATACAGGAAGTTTATTCAACTACATTTGTTTGAACAATCATTTCACTTCATCTAAATTTGCTTTTTAAATTTGTATTGCTTTGTAGCGTGACTTGACAACTTTGAGAAATGTCCTCATAATCAGCCAGTAATTTTGCACACATTTTTTTAAATAAAAGTTAAGCAGGGTTTTTCCATACCTTGGGGCCTACAGAGGCATATTTCACACAGTCTGTGTATTTTAGACAGGGATCATATGAAGTACCCCATCTGCACTTTTGACTCTTTAACACACCCCTTGTGTACATATCACATATCTCAAGTCAAGCATCGTAAAGTAATCCTCACTCTTGCACCCGTCATACCTCACAATCAGAGAGAAAGGTGGCGGTGGTGATTCAGCAACATGGTTTACATTAGTCAGACTACCCACCAGTCAGTCAGACATCAGCTCTGCAAGCGAGACAGTTTAATCCACCACAGCCTTTGTAGAAATGTTCCTGTCCTTCTTCATGCAATACCTATGAATTTCCTCTGTAGTCATGGGCCACCACCGCAGCAACAAAATTACCAGTGTTAAGCCCAATTTCCTCTCATACGGCAAGTAAGTATAGGGCCAATTGTATGAGAGCTTTTTTGATGCTGCTACATGCAACCGAACCGTAACTGATGGACAATTAACCTTAACTGTAATTAACCCCAGCCAGCACTGCTGCTGCTGCTGAATTGTCATTGGAGAAGCATGGTTGACCTGTGTTAGTCACTCTTAGAGAGGCTATTTCAAACCCTAACATTTTATTTTTGCTCTGAGTAACACTTCCGTCCCGTCTTTTGATGTTCCATTCAGAAAGCCCGAATCGACGGACAATCAGTCAGCAGCCCAGCGAGCAGTGAGTCAGCCGGTGCAGCTGGCAGGCAGTCAGTCAGACAGTAAGCAGAGTTAAGTGCAAAACTGTTCCTGCCGTGCAGTCTGATAACGTATGCATTACACCCTTACAGTGGAGCAGCAGCCCGCGGTTTAATGAATGTAACCCAAGCTCCCTGTTAAACAAACAGGCCCAACCTGTGAAGAAAAAACCCTCCACATCACCCTGCCTTTCTTCATCTCTCATTAAAATCGGCTGGATTTTGGAACGAGCCAGACTCAATGGCCGCCGTCCATTTCTTTAATCTTTCATTTACAGTCAGTGTTGCTGTTCTGCATATTTTCATAAGGGAACATTAGAAGTTGCTGCTGATGGGGGTTTTGTCCTTTGCGAGAATGTAGATGAATGGCCTGATTGATTCTTCACGACAACGATGCGGAAGGGTAAGACTGACTGATATAAAGATTAAGGATAAATGATATGCAATCTTTCACATTATGTCAGCCCTTCATCCTTAACCTTCCTCTTTTTCACCCATAACGACCCCTTCTCCTGGGCCTTTTCTAGAAAGTTCAACCTATTTCCCAATGCAGTCCTGTTGCAGTGTTTTGGGTCCTAGTTATAAAATCTGTCTGCAAAATCTGCATATTATTGTAAGCTTTCCCTGGCTACACACATTGCCTTTAAACTACAGTGAACTCTATTTTCAATTACATCTCCAGTATGACACATGACATTGCCACCCTAGTTTTCACACAAGTACTTTGGACACTAATCGCTATTCAATTGACATAGAAGTTGGAAAACCAAAAAATCCTTGCCCAAAAGAGTGTATTGTTCTCCTTTCTAGGTGCAAAAACATTGCAGAAAGATAATTAAAAATGTTTGAGGAACAGTGGGAAGGAGGAGTGACCGCCTGGCTAGTGTGGCAAGTAATGTGAACAAGTAGGACTCGCCCTGTCCTCCCTCACCCGCCCCCTTACTGTGTGCTTTGCCCCAGCTGCCCATCAAAAACTAATATCCTCGAATTTAACGCTGGTGTTGTCCTTTGAAATTAGAAAGAATCTGTGTCTAATGCAATAAGCCAAACCTGGCTGCTGTGAACTCTAACCTCCTTCCCCCCAGATTTCCATCTCCACCCAGTTTATCCTCCATCCTCCTCTGCTCGCCAGCAACTCCCTGTCCAGTCTGTGCTTCTCTAAGATCCAGAGGGAGACCAAGGATTTAGAGACCCATACAGTACAAAACCCCCTATGTCCTCCCCTCCCTTTTCCCAGTGACTGCACAAATCCCCCGATGCCCTTCAAACCCTCCGCTTCGATCTCCAGTCATTTTTAAATACAGTAACACAATCTTAGGCAAAGCAGATATAATCTTTTCTAAACTATAAAAGTCGGTCACCCAAAGAAACATCTGCACGGTCAAATTTTAAACAAACTGTCAGGGAGTCCGGTGTCCCTATAAAGAGGGAGCAGAGCAGGAGGAGAGGACCAGAGGGGCGAACGGTGGAAAATACAGACAGAGGGGAATGATTTTTAGGAGGGAGTTTTAGTGCTTTCCATTTGGCCTCAACTTTAAACACAATCCTCCCTTCAGGCCATCCGGATGCTCGCAGGGTAAAGCTAACTTACCAGCAATGCCACTAGTCTTTTTTTTTATTTGTATGGCTGTTAGAATTACAAAGTGGTTGTCACTTTTTTCTGTCTGTTGACACTTGAGTCAGCCAAACATGTGAAAGTCTTCAAATTGACATCTTAACAGGCTGACATCAGTGCAAAAAATACATTTAGTTAGAATTATCACATAAGTAAATGAACAGTTGCATTGCACCGTGTGATGAATATTGTCTAAGTGATCGAATTACCGTATAAGTGAGAGTTCTTTCTGTTCTTTGGTGGAGCACAGGATGACCAAACAAATTTTGTCCCTAAAAGATGTCTAAAAAAGCAGGAATGAGTGACTGAAACTGACCTCAATAATGCTGACCTCACTACATCACAAGGAGGAACTATACTGGTTGACATAAACTGATTAAAGGGAAATGGTTTGGACAAACCAAAACAACTACACATAAACATTAATCAGCTCAATAATTACTAGTCATGGATTGAACTAGTAATGGACAAAATATTCAAAATCAAACACAAGAAAAGTGCATTTAGTTAAGTATAGGGCTCAGGTGGAGGCATTTGAAACAAAATGTGTGTGCTGCTGTGATGTGCAAATACGTATGTATTTTCTGAAGAGAGAAGCAGTAATTGTGTCGGAGTGAGTAGAATGGTAAAAAATGGTGCACTACGCATTCTGTAAATATGGGCGTTAATGTAAAAATGTATTCAGAAAAGGAGACTGTTCAGTTGGGCAAGGGGCCTTGTTAATGAGACCGACTGCAGACGGGAATAATTTGTTCTTGTGTTATGATGTTTAGGCCCAGCAGCCCCACTCCCAGAAGGGAGTTATCTCAAAAGGTCTGTGTCCAGGGTGGGAGGCTCCAGCCAACATCTTTCTTGCACGTCTGAGGGGCCTGGAGCAGTGTACAGGATGGTGATGCAAGAGGTAAGGATGGACTCAATGATGCATGGCAGTGTAAACAACAACAGTGCTCCATCATTGTCTCTGAAACATTTCAGCTGGCAGCAGAAAGTACATCATCTGCTGCTACCTACCTTTCTTGGTGATGCGGCTTAAAGGCCTACTTCACCGGTTTGAATATGAAGGTGTATTGAATTCTGAGATCCTATGTAGTATAAATGTGCGAAAAAAAATTGAAATCGGTTCATCCTAGCCTGAGAAAAGGCAGAAAGAGTGTTTTTTTTAACCCTATATTTCTCTTTCTCGTGACATCACAGAAAGAGAAATATAGGGTTAAAAAAAAACTTTCTTTGTAAATATTACTGTGATGTCTTTTACTGTGACATCACAGTAATATTTACAAAGTAAGTTTTTTTTAGTTCCCATCTGAGGTCCTGGGGGTCGATGATGGAACCCAGGAAGGTCCTTCATGAAAGCTACCACCACCGTTAATGTCAATTTCAGGTGAGATGAACTTGACGGGTATTTGTTCAAATGTTTACAGTGGCTGTATATTGTACAGTCAGTGTTGTGTTCTACTTGCTTCCTCGTTCTTCTCGTCTTCACATTATACATTGGTTCGTTTGGAAGGAGGCTAGAGAGGATGTGATTGATGGGACAGGGGTTTCATTGACCAAAGATCCGATTCATCAACAGAGAGCCACGCTGGGTATGTGCAGTCTATGTAATTTCAAGATCCATTTCCCAAATAAAAAGCACCAATTATGGTGTATTTTATATCACATATTATATTTATATCACTAGAAACAGTAGCTGGGTACAAATGAAGTGAAGCATTACAGTACTGAGGCTGTGTTCTTTCAGGAAGTGTATGAAATCATGCTCCAAGAACTAGATTGACCACCGAACTGTGGAAAAAATAAAATAAGAAGAAGAAGGAAAAAGAAAAAGACCAGAATGGACATATTGTTATTCATCTCAAGGCTTGGAATGAAAACGGGACTCTACAGAAAGGCATCACCCGGGCCTGGAGTGAGTATAGCTAAACAATCCAACACACTTCAGTCCAATTCCCATGGGTTTTAGGTTAGAATGCCACTGAAGTACACGTTGAACAGGGGGGCACAGTGCCTGCTTTACTCTGCCCCGTCTGTTTGGAGCTGAGTGTTGGATTGCTTTAATTGATTTAATGGGAGAGCAGGGAGTCACGGCGGGAGATGGGGAGCGAGGGATGCTTTGGGGAAGTCAAGTGTGTTACACTACCTCAACTCGATCTCAGACAGCTAGTGTCAGCAAGCAGAAGAAGCCCGATAGTGATGATACATATAGGAAAACACAGCAGGCAAGTACACACAATGCAGAAAGAGTCACATGCACTTATTTCTCTCTCACAAATTAACAACCACAAATTCACACACGCTTGTTCCGAACCTAGAAAAACATGCTCCCTGCTAATGGTTTGGATAACACCCAGAGTGCCATGATGTAGCCTTATCGGGATGTGTGTGTGTGTGTGTGTGTGTGTGCGTGCGTGCGTGCGTGCGTGCGTGCGTGCGTGCGTGCGTGCGTGCGTGCGTGCGTGCGTGCGTGTGTGTGTGTGTGTGAGTGTGGTGCGAGGAAATACAGTGGCAGGAGCCCGTTCTAATGCCACCGTGAATGGTGTATCTAATTACTTGGCCTACAGATAGCTTTTAGCTAAATCACCCCGCCTTCTGAAGAGCCTGTATCAACAGTGACAAGGGCCTGGACAATTACATTAGCCCCTCTTCCCAACCACCAGGTCCAGCGCTAACAATCAGTGCGATTTCCAGCCCGCTTCATTGTTGTCATCCCTCTCTCCATTGACAATGATGTTTTCCCTGATGGAGAGACAGAGAGAGAGAGACAGAGAGAACATTGAGATTGCAAAAGAGAAAAAGGGTGAAGAGAGAGTGCGGAGGAGAGGGCAATACGAGAGCAGAGAGAAATAGAGAGCGAGAGATTTGTCAGTAGAGGACTTACTTATGTTAATGTTTTCCCCTGCTAGTGTGTTGGCTGTGGCAGTGGGCTGGATAAATCTGGGTGACACAAGCAAGCGGAGTGAGCTGGTGACTTTAATTGAAACTGGAGAGGGGGCTTAGTCGCCAGATTGCCCAACAGAACCCCAGTGCCAAACACACACACTCGCTAACACACACACACACACACACACACACACACACACACACACACACACACACACACACACACACACTAAACCCTTTTACAACAAGTACAGTAGCTGCCCACAGAATGCACGAACAAGCCAAAGCTCCAAATCACATTATAGCCAAATGCAGAAATTTCATTCAGCTCTACTTAGTGGCCCTTACATTTGCCAACTATAATGTAAGTAAATGCAGAGTGGCCCTCTCTTAGCCTGGTCCAACCAGACCATCGTACTTCATTTCATTTGTACAGAAGGTCTGGAAGTGCTGTAATTGGCAAACGTTCACTCACTTGGAGGCGGGTGTCTGTCGAAGTTTAAAACTATTGGATCTGCCCTGTGCCACTCTGGATTAGCCAACCAATCGCATCACGTTTGGTCGTCACGTGTGTCATGAGCCGGCCTTTGACGGTGCGTTCCAGTTGGACAGGGAACTCGGAAATTTCCGACTTCACTACATATTGTAGTCTATGAATCTACCGGTACCTGGCAACAGTAACTTGTTAGAGCCTAAAGTTTAGTTATTTGGGCGAGAAAGGTTTTAGGCGTCCATACTTTCGCGAGCAGATGCACTGGAACACAGACAGGTCGGAACTTGGAACTACCAAGTCGGAAATCTCCTTCTTCCGAGTATAAAGGAACGCAGCATTCAACTGAAACTCGAGCACGACTTCGACGTCATCGTTCTCAGCCACTCGCTCTGTTCGCTGATTGGACGACTGTAGATTCTCCGGCGAAAGCTGGGAAATGCACTGTACACCCAGACTCACTACTGAAGGGAAAATTAAATTTGGCCGGAAGTAGGCGGGCGGGCGGAGCCAGGCTAGCCCTCTCTACCCTCTGACTGCCAAACATTCCTCTTTTTTATTTTCCTCTTTTTCTCTTACTTAACTTTGTGAGGCGCACACACAAACACAGAAAATAAAGTGAACAGCATGGTCGCCATGGGAGTAACTTCACGGTCTCTGAGAAGGAGGTCTGATGGAGCACAGGATGACCAAACATTTAGTGGATCCAGGGTCACAATATGACCTTTGAACTCCCAGCCATGTCTACAGTTGTCACAGGAAACACTAAATGAAGTTGAAAGAAACGAAAACAGTGGCTGGGAGATACTGTTAGTGGGAGAAAAAGTTCTAATCCTTACTTTGTAACTGGTGCTATCAGCGAGTGTGGTTTAAAAACTACAGGAAACACTTCTTGAATAGATACTTTGTCAGAATTAAAACAAGTCTTTGTTACGTCATTCTCTCTAATATTTCAAACTGATTAAAACAAATTGGTTGTGTAGATGTATATTGTGCACATAGCGTGTTGCGAGTTGAATCCTTTCAACACAAAATAACAGCGGTAGCAAATGTTTGTTTTGCATTTGTACAAAAAAATTAACAGCTCTGATATGGCTGTGGGAGACTTAAACATTACACTGTTGACTCTCCCAGTTATATTATATACAGTTAAATATAATATATTCTCCCACAGTTACATATGTTATACAGTATATAACAGCTGAAAAGTATACAATACAAAGAGTCCGCTGCATCGTTTCTTTGAATCTCTGTGTGAAGGCAATTTGAATCCACTTCTAGGAATGGCAGTCTGGCATCCTTGGATGTCTTTTTATTTTATTTTTTAAGACATTTTTTTGGCATTTTTATGCTTTATTGATAGTGTAGAGACAGAGTTGAAATGGGGCAGAGAGGGGAGTGACATGCATCGAACCCGGGTCCGCTGCTGGCCGAGGCCCATGGGGGGGACGCCCTACCAACTGAGCTAAGGGCGCCCCCTCCTTGGATGTCTTTGGCTAAAATAATAGTGCCAACCTTAAATAAAATCAAAAACGGGGTTTGATGAAAAGGCATTACAACTTCAAAAAGAAGTCAGAAGGAGGGTTGTGAGGGGCAGCCTTTGGTATTGTCTCTCAATGCGGGGAAGAAAGATCCGAGTATCAGGGGTAAGGGCAGGGGTGGGGGGGGGGGGGGTTCTCCTATATATTAAAGACACCTTAAAATTTGAGCAAATTGAATGGCCTAGTGAAGTTGGTCTTGAATGTATTGGTGTCACTATTTCTCTCTCCTCTGAAATGTCATTTATTGTAATTTGTATTTACCGGAAGCCATCTGCAAAGATAGATTTTTATGATCAACTAAAACTTCTTCTGGACAATTGTAATTTGAACAAAGAGTTAATTATCATGGGTGACTTGAATATTAACTGGGATGATAAGAAGGATAGAAAAAATCTCAAACTAATTACTGACCATTTTAATCTTAAACAAATAGTAGATAAACCCACCAGAATAACTGCTCATTCCTCAACCAGAATAGACTTGTTGTTTACAAATCATCCTGAAAGAATTAAAAAAACCTACAATCTACTAACAGGAATTTCAGATCATAATATAATTTTGTTCTCTCGAAAACTCTCAAAAACAAGATTTCCCAACTCATACACAACTAGAAGTTGTTATGAGTACATTCCACAAAACCAAATTCCAAGTCTGGAAGCAGCTCTCAAAGAGAGTGACTGGAGTGAAACTTTCATGAGTGAAAATATAGAAAATGGTTGTGATATATTTGGTTTAAAACTAAATGAAATAATGTCACCATTTCTGAGAAAGGGAAAACAAAGAAACAATAAAAGGAATCCACTGCCCTGGATAGATGAAGAATGCAGAAAACTAATGAAAGACAGAGATCTGTTACTTAAAAGATTTACCGCAATTAGAAATAAAGTAATAAGCACAATGCGGAGAGCGAAGGCAAATTTCTTCATTACCATTATTGAAGACGCAAAAGGAAATAACAAGGTTATATGGCAAAATATTAATACATTAATTGGTAGGCAACCTAAAAATGACAATGATAACTTTGTAATAAAACTTAACAATGCACCTGTGCAAAATCCATCAACTATAGCCACTTCAATGAACAAATACTTTATGGATTCTGTTAACGAGATAACACAACAGTTTACCCCCCCTAACTGTATATATAACCCTCTTAATCCCAATCATGCAGCGTTTAAGATAGCGGAAATATCTGAAGTAGAGGTGATGAACATTATTAACTCCCTTAAACGGTCAAAATCAAAAGATGTGTCTGGACTCGACACAAATTTTATAAAATTGTATAAAGACTCACTCATTTCATTAATTACACATTTGCTTAATTTATCCTTTAAACAAAGTGTAGTGCCCTCAGCGTGGAAGCTTGCTGTTATCACCCCAATTTTTAAATCTGGTGATAAAACAGAAATGGCAAATTACTGACCTATCAGTATTCTACCCGTAATTTCCAAAATAGCAGAGAAGTGGGTCGCAAAACAACTGAATATACACTTAAATAATGGCCACACATCCCTGCATCCATTGCAGTTTGGGTTCCGTAACCATCATTCTACAGAGTCCGCAAACTGCCTGTGTAGGTGCTGTTTTCCTGGACCATAAGAGGGCTTTTGATACCGTCAACCATAGTGTTCTTATCTCAAAATTAACTTGTTACAATTTTTCCCAGGAAGCATTACTGTGGTTTGAATCCTACTTAACAATTAGAAAACAATGCGTGTCTATCTCTGGCAACACATCTTCTTACCTTGACTGTCCAACAGGGGTCCCACAAGGGAGTATTTTGGGACCTATTTTATTCTCTATGTATATAAATGACCTACCGGAAGTGTGTAGAAATGTAAACATTCAAATGTATGCTGACGATGCAGTTGTTTTTACACAGGGCAGGAATACTCATGAAGTTTCACAAATTTTAACAACAGCCATGACCCAAGTGCAAAGCTGGGTCAAAGATTCATGTCTCCAACTAAACGCAAAGAAAACAGTCTGCATGATGTTCACTAAACAGCCGACCAGTCTTCAGCAGTCTGGCGTTTACCTGGACGGTGTAGAACTTAGTTTAGTTAATGAGTTTAGATATTTGGGCCTAACATTGGACCCAACATTAACATTTAAAATACATATCAAACAATTAACAAAGACTGTAAATTTTAATATATACAATTTCAGACAAGTAAGATCCTTCATGACTACTAATGCTGCTCGAATGTCTTTACACTCGATGATTTTTTCACATATTGAATACTGTATAACCACATGGTCACTTGCTGCTGTCACAACACTAAAACCAATCCAATCCCTTTTTAAAAAGGCCATAAAAATCTTTGACAAAAAGCCATTTTCGTTTCACCACTGCATTGTTTTAGATAAACATCATTTATTAAATTTTCATAACTTTGTTTATTTTAAAAATGCATGCTTTATATATAAAATTTTGCACAGACTTGCTCCTCCACCTTTGAAAGATTTTATTAAGCTGAAGTCTGCGGGTGGGACTGGCACCAGGGCCACAGCCCGAGGAGACTGTGACGTCCCATACAGACGCACTACATTCGGACAAACTGTTCTGTCAGTCAAAGGAACTAAATATTGGAATACTCTCCCACTCACAATAAGAGACTCACAAAATTATTCAACCTTCAAAACACACCTCAAACAGTGGATAAAAGAAAACCAAGTCTGTGACCACCTTTAAACTCTTTTATTTTCTTGTGTTATTTGTGCCTTTGTATATGTATTCTTTTTTTTAACCTGTATTTCTTTGCATGCCAGGGACAACAGATGAAATCTAGCATTTTTGCTAAAATCTGGCATTTGTACAGCTGTAAATGTTACAGCTGTTCATGAATATGCACTGTCCCTAATAAAAAAAAAAAAAAAAAAAAAACTATTAAAAATATCTATAGCTGAAAAATAGCTTTCTGTTTTCTTCAAGCGAATGTTTGTATGTACATGTTTCAGGGTCATTTTGACTGTACCAACAATGTGGTCAGTGATTTATACCTACCTATGTAACTGTGCTGAAGTGACAAAGAAATCCAGAGACCCAACAGAACAAACGGGAGAGATGTAATAACGATGCCGTGAAAAAACTTCATGAATACCATTGAAAAGTGAATGGAGAAGGAGCGTCAGAGGAATGAGGAGGACCCTGGGTAGGATACGGACACTATGGGGAGCAGAGTGGTGCCAAGTGGGGTTGGATCACTCGACAACAGCCTGTCCCACCCTATTACCCTCCGAGCTCCCCCACCTCTACACTCTCAGACCCCCCCCCCCTCCCCACCACCACTGCCACCACCGTGTCCTCCTGTTCTGCGGGGTCACATCACCAGTCACACTACAATGACACCATCACTGGCTCTTAGTGGGACAGAGAGTACGATAGAGAGAGAGAGAGAAGGGGGGGGGGGTGCTCTTCACATGGAGGGCTTTGCAATCACCGCGCATATTTTATGGGTGCGCACAGTGTCATTGTAGCAGCCTACTCCGGGTCCCTATCACTAATGCGACCATGCTACGATTTTATGAAGAAAATAAAAATGCTCATCAGATTACATTACTTGCACTGCATCTGCTTTTTTCTCCCATTGGTCAGAACTGCTTAAGATCGTGCTCAGCCAAAGTGGAATTTGTAGGTGTAGGAAAACATTTCGAACTCTCTCAAAATCACGTCGAAATGTTAGGTTTCAGTGTCTGGCCTTGAGGATCCAAAAGTGAGGGGGCCTCTTTTGGAAGAAAGTCTATTTTGTACCTGTGTTTCAACAATCATACCGGGCAAAAACTTTTGTAAAAAGAGGCCGAAACAGTATATATATATATATCAGAACGTGCAATGCATACACCTAACTTTTATTGAGAGCAACATGTAAGAAATGAAGGGAATCAGAAAACTGAGAGACAAAGTATATGGGGATGATGATAAAAGCCAAAACAAAAGGCACAAAATCACCTCAAACCTCCAGGGAGGCAAATTAAAAAAGTAATTGATATGGGTTGGGGTCAGGGCGTTGGTGGCCAGGGTGGGGGGGGGGGGCTAAGAGGACAGGAGAGACGAGGGAAAAGTGGAAGCACCCCATGCTCTCTGGTGTTAAGGAGTTGCTCTCTCTCTCTGTCTCTCTGTCTCTCTCTCTCTATTTCTCTCCCTGTCTGTCTCTCAGCCTCAGTGCCTATTCTCTGTGCCACACAAAAGGCTTGTTTGGGGGGGATAGTAGGGTAGACGGGTCGAGAGAGCGGCATGGCATTTTAATGGTGGTGGAGAGAGTGAGAGAGGAGAAGAGGTGGTGGGGTTGGATGGTAGTAGGAGCAGAGAGGACCCCCCCATACACACACACACACACACACACACACACACACACACACAAATATACTACGTACGCAAACAGGCACAGCAGCATCATTGTAGAGGGGCTTTTTATCTGAATGATTGCCCTCAATTAGATCCCTGATCAGAGTAGGTGAGAACAGACAGTTATCTGGAAGGGGGGGGGGATCAAACCAGCACAAGGCAGGACAAGCGAGATGGGGAGTCAGGTAAGGAGAAAAACTCTTCTTCCAAGGTCCTCCTACTGATGAGAATGTATTAAAGGAATAGCTCAACATTTAAAATGTTTAGACTATCTATCTATAAAGCAAGAAACGTCTGTCTGTCTGTCTGTGGCTCGCATATCTCTCTGACTGTTACTAAGATTGGCCTGAGCTTCCGGATGTGGCTTGCGCACGGCAAGAAGACGTGCAGCCTTGATTTTGAAGTTTTTTGGACCAAATATGTAGAAGTTATCATATTTATATAATGCTGGTGGCGAATACGTGCGCACACTGAAGGCCACATTGAGCACCGAGCATGAAGTAATCTCCGACTAAACCCCGCCTCCCTCTGATTTGATTGGCTGCTGGAACCAAAACTTGCATTGACGAGCGGGACACACACAGCAGACATAGCCTGTTGTTACTTCCTCATTCAATGTACCCAACTTTACAAATAAAATGTTCTAAAACCTTTCCACAGACAACACCAACCCCTCAAACCTGTCCGCTTTAGTGTTAAAGATCACATGTTACGCTATTTTAACTGTTATACAGTTAATGTATAGTTAAACACTTCCGCGACAGTGATGCTAATTTCAGTTAGCATGTCAATAGCGTTTTCCATTTAAATTAGCACGGTCTCGGATACCTCTGCTACCGGTGAATGTATACACGATCGCTTCCACAAAATGTTTTAAAACCGTTAGAAACTAACACCTAAACGAGCTAAAGACTATGTAAGATGCAACAATGCCCTTCATTTTGGTTGCAAAAATAAATGCTGATGCTTTCAAGCTGCAATTACCAAGTAAAAAAATCGAGCGATGCGACAGCCATTTCAATGACTGTGTGACACTGATGTGTAGGCTACATCTGTTTCTGTGTCCCACTTTCATAGACAGGTTACATTTAAGCATGCACAAGCTAATAGCCACCTATGGGCACTGCACTAGTATCAAAAAATGCAAGCACAGTTACAGGAAAGTTTCTGCTGCCTTTTCTCGAACCGAAGAGTGAGGCAAAGAGCTTAAAATGTAAAATGTTTAACTATTCTTTGAAATATATTAAAATGATAGAAATATCCCTCTTACAGTTTTACAGTAATGACCAGGGACGAGAGGGAACATGTCAGGTGCCAGTGGAGACATACAGTTTTTTTTATGTTTTTTTATGTTTTTGAAACTTGCTTTTAATGACTTCCTCAAAACTGCTTCATGTTAAGCATGATTAGTTTGCCAAATTTACATAAAACGACAACAAAGCAACAAAATACAGATGTAAAATGACAAATTCTCATAATTTCTGTATTTTTTTTTTTTTTTTACATTTTCAAGTGTTTTAGCAGCAAATGCAAAACAACATTTCCATGCAATTGTACTAGGGAGCACAGTTACGCCAGAGATGGTTATCTCAAAACCCCCACAGCTAAATTATAGAAATAATAGCCGAAATGAGAATAACACACCAGTTTGAACAGCATTCACATGTTTTAGGGTGATCTATTCTTCAAATCTGTGGCAAGCTTAGTTTAACTATATATATATATAACTATATGCTTTTAACACTATTTAATTTGTCAGTGGACTTTGAGGATTAATAATTTAGTTGAAAAAAAAGAAAATAAATAAATAATAACCCTAAAGACCCATTGCGGTGTGCGAGCTGGCTGCCGGTGCATAGACTTGTTTTCTTCTTCAGTCTGTAAAGTCGGCAATAGCAGCACACATGATCGCACACACAGGATGCAGGACATCCAGACATTCCCACTGCTGCCCACCAAAGCCCAGTGTTTACTCTGTTTTGTTTTTAATCACAGCAAGCCTAAACTCTACATGTCATTTTCCACTCTGCATACCCCTAAACACAAACACAGACACATAGAAAGATACACGCACACACACAGGTTTACACACACACACACACACACACACACACACACACACACACACACACACACACAAACACACACATACAGTATGGTACACTACACTCAGCTACAATTACCCCTCAATTAGAGATAATAACATGACCACTTCCTGACCAATCACCTGCAGCCCTGCTATGACTCACACAGCGCCGCACTAGAATCACACAAACAAACACACACACACACACACACAGGGTCAGATGGTTTATAAAGTTAGCGGTGGCTGTAGAAATTGTTGGTTATTTTGTCTGACCGCTGTACTTTGTTATTTTCTCTGTATCAGGCAGGTGAAGCAAAACCTTTTACTCATTTTATGGAGATAAATGTTAGCTTTCTGTGGTTTCCTGTATATACTGACTGCTGTCAAGACGCACTCTCTCTCACACACACACACACACACACACACACACACCAATGCACGATAACAGACGGATTTCCTGGAAAAACTGATATAACCTTTTCATTCTTTTCGTCTAGCTCATAGATGAGCGAGAGAAAACAGTCTTTGGCCAGCCTAATACACTCCCCTTACCTCCAGTTTGCCCTCTCCTGTCTTTTTCTTCCCTAAGCAAAGACATCAGAATGTCTATAGTTAACACAGCCTTACCCAGACCGCTGAATGTAGAGGCTGCTACCTGGAGGACACACATGCTATTTGATAACTGACCTTATTCCCACTGCAGCCATTTTCAACTTAAGTCGTGCTCAGGCTGGGAAACCTGACCCAGAAGTAAAACCGACATTACAGCTGAAATATTCACACAGATTTACCAGTTATTAAATTATCTAGTAATGCTGGAAGCAGTAAACCATTTGTTTCGACAGAGAAAAACCCAATATTTTCACTGGGGAGTTTGTAAAATGGTAGCCGTTTTTCCAATTTACGATACAAAGCAAATGTTTCAGTTCAAAAGTTGAACATAGTGGCCTGGGGACCATAGCCGTAATGTCCTTGATTTGTATCCAGCGAAGAACCTTCGGTGCCTGTTTCATTATTTTTGTTTCTACACCGTCTAATAATGGCAATATTCATTATACATTTTAACTCCTTAAAAAATTACCTAGGATTCTGAAGGTTACCAAAATAAATATCTTCTAAATTTCATCTCAATATCTCAGGTTAAAAATATTTCTCACAAGAACACAAAAACATCACCAAGGCCTAATTGCTTTACTCAATATGAATTGCTAGTAACATTTTACTACATCTTGGGTTGTGCAATGACTAATGCCATTCTCTGTTTATTACAATCCGTCCCACAACATTAAATGCAGCATCGCATTATGAGTATTTATATTTTTATGGGGATTCTGCGGACCCTTGTAGGTCTTTTAATATCTGTTAAAGGGAAATCCCTTACATGCAGGTCTATTAAACAAAGAAAAACCTGAAGATCATATAACCTGGGTTGAAGGTAAACTCCACACTTAAAAAAAAAGCACACTATACAATACAATATTATGATTGATGATTCATCATTACACTTGGCTAACATTGGGCATGTGTCCAGGTGATTCTAAGACAGGTTGTTAACTCTAATCCTAGGGAAAGGTCATATACCCGCAAAAAAAAGAGAAGCAATAATAAATACGTCTGACAACAATGCAGCGCGCACACACACACACAAACCAAACACATGCAAATGCCTGCCGTGTGACACAATACTGAGACAAATCCTCAAAAGAACCCACCCTCCACGTGCTCACAGGATCATATAGTCCCCCCCCCCCATACAAAACATTAGCGGATTGACACTATCACACCGGCTATCCGGCAGAACCCCTTTCACACATAATTACAGGCTCTCATTTCCCCCCGCCGAGGGAACAGGTGCAGGGGGAGAGGGAGAATAGTTCAGGCCCACTGTCTCCTTGGGCTTAGGGCTTTTTCCTGACTGTGAGAGGCCTGTATTGACAGAGACAGGGGGGGGACGCCAGGGCCGATAAATCACTGCAAACGTGTAAATGCCACTGCACCGCATTCCACTAAAGAACAGGAGGCCAAACAGCTACAAGTTCCTTTCTCTTTCTGTTTCTGTTGTTTTAAGGCCTGCCCCCTCCTCCTGCCCACACATACACACACTGTCCTTTGCTTTTTTTCTCTCTCTCTCCCTCCATCCCTCCATCTCTCTCCCCGTCTGTCTCCCTCTCTTCGCTCCCCTAAGCAGCTAATAGCATAATTTGAGGAAGAATGTTGTCGGAGTTTCCTGTGAATTCTACCATCAGTCATCCGAATGACCTCTCTGTTCCTCCCCTTCTCTGTCACTAGCACAGCACTGCTATCAAGCAATGGCTGCCTGGGGAGGAAGGAGGTAAATAGGAACCAGAGCTGAACAGAGCATGGTTGTGTGTGTGTGTGTGTATTTGTCTTTCAACTGTACTTAGTTAGTGCATGTTGTGTGTGTGTGTGTGTGTGTGTGTGTGTGTGTGTGTGTGTGTGTGTGTGTTTGAAAGCGAGAGAGAGAGAGAGAGAGAGAGAGAGAGATAAATGGAAGCCCCACCACTCAGCGGGGTGCAGAGGTAGGGCCCCAGTACTTACCCCCTGACACTGGGATGTTAACTGGGAAAAGTAGGAAAGGAGATGTTCAGGGTGGAGTGGATGGAAGTGTGTGTGTGTGTGTGTGTGTGTGTGTGCGTGTGCGTGTGTGTGTGTGCATGTGTGTGTGTGTGTGTGTGTGCGTGTGTGTGTTTGAGTTCAGATGTGCAGCAGAAGGGAGGAAACAGAAAGAGAGAAAGAAAAAAAAGTTTGTGTAACAACCACCATGATAGCTGAAATTACTTGTTTATGTTCCTTTCAGCTCTAATACCCGAAGCAATTATTTGATTTCACAGCACGGTTACTACTTTGGCTGTGTATGTCTATAAGATTTATTTGGATTGATTAGACAACAAGACAGAGAGAGAATGGGGCCACTGTGCCGCGCAGTTACGACAATTACACATACATAAACATCATTGTCTGGGATAAGTTGGCCTTTGCTGTGGGGAGCGTGCAATTAGCTATGGGGGAGTGAAAGCGAGGCTTGTACTCAAAAAGGAAAACAGACGTCGACAAATTTAACTCCCCATGATGCAACAGTTGTTGGATCCACAGATGGTTCGGAGAATCTGAAACCAATTATTTACAAAAAAGGAGATTTCAGAGAGATTGAGAGTTAGCTTTATAACAGATGTTTACGTAACTTGTGATTGACTCTGGATAGGATTATTATTAGCAGCTCCGCTCTGGCTTTTTCCAGCATAATCCTCCGTGGAACAGGTAATTGGCAGACCTTGTTCCATGACTTCAAAACATTTATGTTAAAAAATCATCGGTTCATTGCTTTCATCAATGTACCAGGACTGTAAAGATGTAAACCATTGACCCAACACAGGGGGAGTAAACCGACACAGAAAGCGAAAAGGCCTGAAACTTTAACATATAACATGTACTACTATATAACTAATACTCCAGAACCACCGGAGCCCCCTCAGTGGCCCTAATTCCTGTCTTTACCTATCCGTGCACTCCTCCCGTCCTCCATCCCAACACCCTGAGCCTCTGCACCTCCATCCACCCTCCACCCCCCCTCACATCAAAGGCCATCAATCTCCCACAGTACAGGGGGAAAGGCAAATATTTAGAGAAGGACTGAGCCCCCATAAATCTGTAGCAGGAGAGAGAGAGAGAGAACCTGATACCCAGCCTGCTCCTCCAAAAAACCTTCACCCCCCTCCCGACACCATCATCCCAGTCCCTCAGCAGTGCTACGTCTTGACGGCTAGAGGAAGCCCTGGGAGGCCACAGGAACCGGGGAGGAAGAGAGATGGAGGTCTGTGGCAACACCGGCGTGGACGGCTAGGCGGCTTACTCAGAGTTGAACCCCCCCCCCTCCACACACACACACACACACACACACACACACACACACACACAAACACACACAAACACACACATACATACATACATACATTCGGTTGAGACAGGCACGGCCAAGTCGGTCAGTCAAACAAAAACATATTGGCATACACAAAGAAGCTAGCTAACACACACACACACACAAACACATGCTCACCCACGCGCACACACACAACATGGACACACACAGACACAGTGGTGGGGCTCTTCTTGGCCTTTTGATTTACTACAACTCTCAGTTCCACTCGAGTGAGACTCTAGAATATCAGCGAGTATTTATGTCCTTTTTCATTTGAAAACAATACGGCTTTCAGTAATAAAGAAAGGAACGCTGCACTGACAGGTCAGGGTTGGGAGGTCACCGGGAGAGTAAATTGGGGGCAGATGAGATCCTGAACAAAGCTATATGCTAGCTCCTACAACAAAAAAAAGGGCCCGGGCCAGAGAATTCAGGCCGTTGCTCCTGAACAGCTTGAAGGGAGGCTATGCACACAGAGCGACAAAGCTATTAGTCTACCGTCTTAAGAGATGAGGTTTTCATACAGAAATCCAGGACAAAGCTGAATGTTTCTAACTAGAGAGTAAAATAACAACAAACAAGCTCAAGCATCTGAGGCACTTACCTCTTTTCTATATACCTTTGGTTAATAAGGTCAGCCACAATTCTGTTCCGTAAACCACTTTATTATATACAATAAAATTGTAAAGAAGTCTGATGCAGTAATAAAAAAATATATAGGAAGAACGGCATAAATACACAAACTGCACATACTCACACGCTACAATGTGCAGCCACACACCTTTAAAAGGCAGTAACCATGCACATAAATGTAGATCAGACAAAAATAACTAGTTTAAAAAAAATGTATTACAGTGACACTGCACCTAATGTTATCTGTGCAAAAGGACACACAAAAGCATAAAACACTTTCACACACAAAGAGGTGTCCCCCTGCAGTCATCTGTCAGAGCACTACGAGGGATTAGGGAGCTTTGCGAGGCTCTGGATGCCCCTATACTGACTAAGCTTGAGTCCCAGGGATGAAGGGCATTGATCCCTGGGCAGAGTGTGTGTCCCGCTCCCCTGACAGACTAGTTGATTGACTTTTTAGCCCCAGTGAGAGCCAACACAGGCAGATTGAGACACGTAAATGCCTTAACACCAGTGGGCCTGATAAAGTAATGCATGCACATGTCAGTAAGGGAGCAGACGTGTGAGGACTGAGGACACACATATCATTTCTGGCTTGAGTTATATGGGAACACAAGCAAACACATGCAGTAAGATACAGTATATATGCATGCACCGCACATACCCGCTAACGCAGGCGCCACTGTCCCCACCACAGCTGCCATATTCATGAGTAGGATCTGCACTGAGGTGCATTTATCATCGCCCAGGTCCTGCCTTTGTTCTGGCCTTTGTTGGCTCTTCTGCCTGCCTCTGCCTTAAAATGTCACGTCTCTGCAGACTCTGTATTTTGAGTGTCAATGTCAATAACTAGACATACAACATTATGGAAGCCTCTCGACCCTTTGCTCAAGACACATTGATACATTTTTATATGTGTGTTTTTGTTCTTTGTGTCTGCCTTCTCCTCTGCAAATTTTTTTTTAAATGGCATTTTTTTATTACATTTTATTTTATTTTTTTTTTTATTTAGTTGAATTTTATTTTCTTCCTCTTCTTTTGTTTACCAGTTCCGTCTCTTCGTGTTCCTCCCCCAAAGCTTCTGTTTTACTCTCTGTCCTGCCTTTTTCTTTATCCCACTCTTTGCTTTACTAAAGTGACAACACACTTAAAACTCTTCTTCATATGTCATATGTCTATTCCTGTTCTGGTGGCCGACTGTAGCTCATGACTGCATCCTTTTTCTGTCCTATCCTTCCCTCCCTTCTAACACAAACAGAAACCCACACACACACTAGATGTGCCTGGGGGAGGATAAGGGTTAGGGATGTGCTGGGAATGGGCACCTAATTGCTTCTTACTGATCCAAATAGCACATCAGAGGCAACGGCACTTCAGTGGACCTCCGAAGAGATCTGCTAGGTTGGGCCTGTTCATTACCCTGCTGACCCCCCAACTCAACCCCTCACATACACACACGCACACGCGCACACACACGCGCACACACACGCACACGCACGCACACACACACACACACACACACACACACACACACACACACACACATACACACCTCCACCCCACCCCTTCACCTAGCCCAACTCATTGTCTCTGGGGTTTAATTGGAGCGATGTTCTCCATTGTGAACAGGCTCAATGGCAGTGGAGGGCTCCATTGTGGTGCTGAATGAGGGCAGGAGTGTTCATTAGGTGAGTCTCTGAATAAGTCTTCTGGAGGTAGGGTACCGAGAGCACGGGGGCTGCCAGGGACCTCCGGGGGTTGGTGAAACTGCATGCTCTCTCTCCTCTCCTCTCTGTCCTCCCAGCTTCCCTGTTCCTGCTCCTGTTGTCTCTTTTCCTCAACAGCCTGACGCTTGGCCCTGAAAGGCAGCGGTTTGCGTTTGTTGGAAGGGAAGTCTTTGTCCTGCGCCAGGAGGATGAATCATAGGAAAAGAAGAGAGACGGAGGGGATCAAAGGCAGACGACAGAGAAAAAGCAAAGGACCACCTCCTCTGATCGTAGGGAGAAAGAGAAGCGATGAGCCTTGGCCATGGGCAACGTTTTTTCATCATTCCGCAATCCCTGCGTTGCGTTTGGACCCGGTCCCTCACTGGTGGTCTCCAAAGCAAAAATACTTAATGAAACACCACAGTAAATGTGATACTCCATTGATCCCTGTTGGGGAAAATTCTTTTACACACTTGGCCTAAGCCAGTGGAGGAGGTCAGGGGGACTGGTTCAGCTGCAGAGCAACACCTCCCAGCGCTGATGTGGGTGCTTCTACTCCTCCTCAACAGAATTTGCCTCTTAACTACTCGGCTAAACTGCAAATGTCGCAAATGGTTATATATATACACAAGAGCTGAACTCCTAGAAAAACAACTTGGCAGCGAGGAGAAAATATGGCTATCTGGGGCTGTGATTTAAATGACAGGTTATAGAAAAGGGAGACTTTGTATTCACCCAAAATTGATACGCATGCAAAATGAGCAGTCATCACAGTAGCGCCTGTTATTAATGGATATAAAAACTGAAGGAGAGGAAACAGGTGGGCATTTCCACGTCTCACTGCTGGAATTGGCAACATCCATGTTAGCCTGGCACTCAGCCACATGTACGGCTGCTGCTTTCGACACAGAACTACACCGCAGATTGCCACCACTCAACTATATATTTCTGTTCTTCTTTTGTTTCCTTTAGTGAGCGTGGTTGTTTTAAATTAAACTCATTTAAAAAAATCTACTTCAAATGAGAAAAATGCTTATCAACTACATTCTAATTGACCTGAAAATGTTCAATTTCCCATAGAAAAGTACACACCATTTACTTTCAGTTGGGCCATGAAGTTAAGATGGAAACCTTTTAATGTTGAAATCCAACGCCAAACATTTGCTGTGACTGTTACTTTTCTCTCTCCAGACGGCTGCGCTGAAACATTTAAGTTGCCACGGAGCTGACAGGCTTTGGCAGACCACCGTCAGCCGGGGCCTCCAGCCTCCGCCAGTGGCTGAGTGCTCTGTTGTGAGCGTGGCGTGCAGTCCACGACGTCTGTGTGACAGACTCCACTTTCACACTGACCAGAGCCCCTTCACCCGCTCCCTGCCCAGCCTCTGATGTCATCGTCCCTCCGCAACACCCATACACACTCACACAAACGCATGCACACAAACACACGCATGGAACAGCTCCGCTCCTCCACTCTCCCTTAGCCACTACCTTCCGCTGTTTACATTTCTCTTTCTGCCCCAAAAAACAATACCAGACATCTTGTTCGCCACACTGAACACACACACGCGTACGCACACGCGCACACACACACACACACACACACACACACACGTATAAACACAGGCCAAAACTAACGCTTAATGCTAATCTGACATCATCAGAGAGGTGTGTAGGGTTACACAGGCATATGTGTACACACAGAGCCAAGTCTCGGAACTGTGTTATTGCTGCCACACACAAACACACGTTACTGGTCCTTAAGGGCGCGTTCAGGTTTCCGAAACAGGATGATGGTTCATCTGTCTCTCAGCTTGGCTCTGCAGCTCCCTGACTTCAAACAGACTGGCTTTCCTCTCCTCTCCTCCTCTGGCACTATTTATTTTTCTGTCTGACCAGCTCACATAAGAGCCATGCATGGACAGTGTATCGTCTGCCCTCTGCCTGGGTTGTCACGAGCGTTGCCACGCACTCCAGCTCCGGGCGCACATCAAAACTCAAAAAACACAAATGCACTACACAAATGCACTACACATTTACTACAGGTGTGAACACATAATCATTCAGAGCAATGTGACTTTCCCACCCATGGTGCTCTGGCCTCTATGTGGTCGCTTAAAGGCGTTTGGTCTGCGGTAATGTTTGTGATATCCATTTAGACGAGTAATGGCAAACTTGATCCGTACTGAGAGGGCTTGCTGATGTGGGTCTGCGTTCTGAGTCCCCAGTGACGGTCTCCTGTCCCTTCCTGTTTAGCCTGGGCGTCTGCCCCATATAAACACTCTGGGGCCTCCTCTGCTCCGGGATATGTGGACGTATGGAGATGGGTGGTGGGGGCAAGAGTCATGGTTTCAATCCCCCAGGAAAGCCACCCCAGAGAAGGCCAGTAGACAGCCTGACTGGAGGGGGCATGGCGGAGGGATGATCTTTAAACTAAAGTCGCCCTTTCCTCTGTGCTTAAAGATACCCTTTTAATTTCCTTAAAAAGCACACAGTCACAGTTTGTTTACGAGACACAAAGGATAAGTCTGGTGACATTCCAAATCTGTTTTTGCCGTATTATTTCCCTAAGTATTTTCCGTGGAGCGAAAGCCTGATTTAGCATATGACGAACATGCATGGGCACTGTAGTTTATTTTGAGTCAATCCCAAAAACACTGTCCTTTCACCATAATTACTCACTAGCTAACCAAATCTGAGCCTAAATATAGTCCAACAAATACACAATTTACTCCTGTTTGACGAACATTTGACCAAATCTACAGTGACCAGCTGTTTTAGAAAAATTATTTAGCATTTGAAAAAAATTACAAAAAGTATAAATCCATGACAGTTTTTTTTTTTTTATGTCTACAATATAGGATTAAATGCACTTTCTCATTTTATTTCATACTACTTCACCTTTTCCTATTGACATGGTGCACCTCTGCATTTTTTTTACCTGTTATATCTTTTTTAATCATGCTTTGGTTGCACTCGACCCTTGAAAACTCTCGCTTTAACTTTACTTTGCATTTTTGCAAGTAGAAAATCGTGGTGGTTTTAGGCATAGACAAGGCAAAATATATAATAATCTTGTTGTAGCCTATTTGTATTTTAAGTTATTCAGTTAAATGCCTAAGTTGTGTGACCATGTTTTTGATGACCCCACAGATTGTAGTTTTAAAAGATGGGAAAAGGCAGAAAGACTTTCCCGTCCTGCTCTGCCACCATCCCGACTCCTGGGGCCTGTTTCAGGTAGCTGGTTTTACATACTCTGGGTTTAATCATACGCTCTGAGTTGGTTAACTCAGAGCGCAGGGTTGATAAGCAACTCTGGGTTTTCGGTTTCAGAACAGTGGATCAGCGTTGGGTTAATCAACTCTGAGCGTGTTCACTCTGGGTGGAGCGTGTGCATAAAAGCCATCGTCAATGGATCGCTGATAACATGATTCACCATGGAAACAGAAGAAACAAATGCGTGATCCTCCCACTTCTCCACTTCTCAAAAAAAGAAAAAAAAACTTCTCCGCTCCTCCCACTGGAGTTAGAAATATTAACGAATGAGTTTATGGTAGCCTATGGAGAAGAATTAACGGGTATATTGTCACATAACTCTGATCTAATCTCCTCGGCAATTCAGAAAAAATATATAGTACATAGGCCTAGTCCATTTTAAAAAGTTACGCATATCAGCAGTAAAGTAATAAAGCTGGCGCGGCACAGCATTTCTGACAGTGTTTTATATTCGCTGTATTTGGGAAGCTGTAGCCTAATAGCCCACTGTGCAGTAAACAGACTGTCGCTTCTTTTAAATGGGGAGTGAAAGACATTAACGTCTGACACATAAGGTGACAGTTTCCATTGAAGAGCCTGATTGATTTATTATCAGATCCATTTTCCTCAAGTGATCACAGTTTAAATTATTATATAATTATTTATGTAATTTTTATATTCATATTAGGCTATAATATGAATATAAAAGGGCTCGTCTGTGACTTTAGGATCGCACAAGTGAACAGTAACAATCGCGTGCAGCCGCAGCGTTACACGAATCCACCTGACATAAATCTGTTCAGTGGCACAGACGTTAAAAAGCATACAATACAAATAGGTTTATTAATCTGAATGTAGAGCATGTCACGATGTGTAAGGTGGCCGCCTATATGAACGGACCGAGGGCTGAGAACAAGGCTACTGATCAGATAAATGATCGGTCAAACGTAAAATCATCAGGAAATGATAAAAACATCCCGATGGAGATTTCTGTGGAGTGATTTTGCTTCAAACTGTACAGGGACGCGTGTGACAGTGACACTCCTTCTTCAGTCGGAGCTGCAGCGTAAAGTGAAAACAAACTCAGGGTAGGTCTAACCACCTCCCGAGCAGGTTAGTGCCACGGCATATGTTGCCGCAGTAACTGACTCTCGGTCGCGCTGAACCTGCTACCTGAAACGGGAAACCCAGAGTTTCCACTAACTCAGGGCGAACAAACTCTGGGTTGCCTCAAAACCAGCTACCTGAAACAGGCCCCAGCTCTGATCACAGGGACGGATTTGGTCAGAGATAATGAATTCAAGAGCACAAACCCAGTGTCGCCGCGCCCATGCTCCCCTCTCATCTCTGACATAGAGGGGAACCACTATGACACCATCTGCAGGCCCTAGAGAGGGACCACACAGCAGGAGCCCAACCATTCATCAGTGTGAACATCTAGTTACAGTCTGAGAATGATAAGATGGTATGGTAAACTATGTGCTGTCTGTTTACCGCTACAGTCATTTTGGTAAAAGTGATTCATTCTTCCTGCCCTTGCAGCTGCAATCCTGTAAAGGTTTGAATTCAGCCACAAAAGTAAAAAAAAAAAATATTACGTCGAAGTCAACATGGAAGTTCTTTCGGAACTTTTAAATATTAACTGTTAAATTTACTGTAAAAAAAAGGCTACTTTGGCATTACCACAGTGATAACTTGATGCATGACCAGAGAGACTTCTATCATTAACTTCTGTGTATGGCAGTCATGTCACTTGGGCTGCAGAAAAACACAGGCTGTGTGGTATGTGTGTGTGCGAAAATCCATGCACATGTTGCTTTCATGTCAGCATGTTATCCATGTGTACGTGCTTGAATTGCAGCTGAGGGGACTTGGCATCACTTGTCCCCCATAGCGCTGCGAGTGTTTCGCAGGCTGTTGCGTAAAATTCTCCAGTTTGTTTGTTTGCTCTGCCTCAGTACCATAAAAATAAACTGGGGGGGGACGGGCAATTGGCACCGCCCTGTTTACATGTCACGGCTGCGACTCCGGAGAGATGAGGCAGAGGACATAGGCCTGGGGAACGAATGTTTCCCCACGCTATACCTCACCGCAGAGGAGCCCTGATTGTGGCAGCCCATGCAGAGTCTGATGTGTGAACGACTGGCTGTGATGAAGACTGGGGCAGAGGCATCAGTGAGGGTCTGCTGCTGCGCGACAAGACAGCCTCGCTGTTCTCTCCCAATTTAGCTCCATACTGTAGCTCTTCTTCTTGAGAAGCTGAATGCCGACATCAGCCACAACAAACATTGTGACAACAGAGAAAAAAGTGAGACAGACAGATAGACTATGGGTTGGGGGGGGGGTACTAATACTGCACACATCCTGGATCCCCCAGCACCAGTGAATATCCTACCTCAAGGAGTGCCATCTGGGGCTGAACATTGAAAGGGAGAGAGGAGAACAGAGAGAGGAGGAGAGCCCGGGACTTGGGGTCCGCAGGAGAGAGAAGGTGGGAGTCCAGCTGGGTCCCATTAGGTCCGGACCACATGTGCCTGCAGGGGGGGTAGTGGCGGACCGAGGGGGCAGGAGGGAGCAGAGAGGGCAGCAGGGAGGAAGTGCTGAGAGCGATGTGCCTAGACCCTGTGAAGCTTTATTAGGCCTGTCGTCTGCTCTTCTCAACGGGGCCGCTCGCTCACACACATACCCCCCCCCCCTGTAACACCCGCCACCCTACCGTACCCCCCTCCCCCTCCTTCTCCCTACCCTCCCCTGCCCTCGGGCACCGCCGGGGCAAAACAGTATAAAACTATTAGAAAAGAGGGAGACGGGACCAGACCACCCACACACACACACACACACACACACACACACACACACACACAAACACACCCATAATGGCTACCAGGAGGAGGCCCCAGCATGAGAGCTGCAGCTGGAAACGGACAGGGACGTACACACACACACACACACACACAAGATGTGTGTACTCAAAGTGACACAAACTACACACACTGAAGTGGGCGCATGTGCAACAGGGACCATTCAGCCTTTCATTCAAATGTCAGACACACGTGTGACAGAAAATATCTTTTAAATGTTATCTGTTTTATGAAGACAGTTGGGAATGAACTCTGAAGGACATAACTGCGACATGTGCCTCTGCAATTAATGCTTGCGAGAAAATGCATGCCTGCCATGACCACCTGTGGCTCCCCTTATGGTTGAGATAGGTGCAGACACCCAAGGCGTCATGTATGTGTAAAAAGAGAAAGAGACTAAGACACTCGGAGACTGTTCTCATGCATACTCTGTGCATGCCTTTATTTGCGTATGTGCTTACATTTCACAGTCCTGGCATATCTGACATGCCTGCAGGCTCATCTGCCTCCTGCCTTCCTACCAGCCATCCCTCCCTCCCTCCCTCTATCGTTCTTCCCTAAGGGACGCGTGAGAAAAGCCCGCCTGGAATCTGAGCTCTTCCTGAAATGCTGACCGGCATGGTGAATGGATGCGTCGGCTTTCTCGGAGTAATGATTGTGATCATCCTGCAGCGTTAGCCGGCCCATAATGAGCCTTGTGATTGAGAGCTGTCAGCCTGGTATGTCAACATTAGCATACTGAGTTCAAAGTGCCTGGTGCTGGAGGAAATATCAGGATTGACTGTACATGTACGGGATCAGAGGACCTGGTCGTGGTGCCCCATAATGGCTGTGCTTCAAAAGCTCCATCAGAAACACAATATACCTTTTAAAAAAAACATAAAGGGCTCACAAGTGTTACAATGAAAAGAACAATTCGACACATAAATCTAGTGTATGCTCTAACTTTTTTTTTTAATGCCAGTAAATGCCAGGGGCCTCATTTATAACGGTGTGCGTAGAAACCATCCTAAAACATTGCGTCCGCAGAAAGCCAAAAAGGTGCTGCGCAAAAAAAAATTCAGATTTATAAAACTGTGCGGCGCACAGTTGCACGCAATCTTCCCTTTATAAATACCCACCTGCGGTGAATTGTGCGCAGACGATCTCCACCCCGTGTCCTCCCACTTCACCTCCCAGTTTCATCCCACAATCTACCATACATGGCGAATGCTAAATAGCTCCTGAATATGATGACGCACTTAATAAGCACGGAATTTTGACTGACATGAGGAAAAAAGGGAGGCAACGCGGCCGCAAAGAAAGCGACTGTGAAGGAAGAAAGCCTGTGACGTCGTGCATGTGCTGCAGAAACTGGCACACACATACACACCCGCGCGCTTATCACATATCATGATTGGCACAGTCGTTGTAGTCTTTGTAAAGCAGTTTCGCCCAACTTTGTACTGTATGAAATATCACGTATTAGCATAGGCCTACCTGTAGTCTTATGCCTCGTTTCCACCGAGTAGAGCGGGTCGGGTCGGAGCGGTTCGGTCCGGGTAGTTTGGCTTTTCATTTGCCAAAAGTTGGGTAGGGTACGGTTTAAGCGCACCTAACCGCTCTGAGCCGCTCCCGATCTCAGTACTCCTCCGTAGGGGTACTAGCGGCCTGAAAGCGGGCCGAAAATGCATGAGAAGGCGGAGCTACACACTGCCGTCATTTGATTGGTCGAAAGAATCATTTCCGCCATGTGTAGATCTCGGCAAGAGTGAAGAGAGTCTTGTGTTTTGGCGAAAATGTGAGCACAGCTCTGTTTATTGTGTGGTGTTTTTCCTCGTCAATAAATTAATCAGTTGGTTACACTGTGTCCCATAGTCACGTAGCTGCTGCAGCCAGCACTGTTCGCTCACTGTCTCTATGAGTTGCGCCGAGCGGTCTCTGTGTGTTTACGCCATAGATAGTAGTAAAATACACGCTCACAACAACACGGGGGGAATACATAAAGAAGCGGCTGGTTTGAATCATCTCCGCCGTTTGTAGTCACCTCGGCTAGAGTGAAGAGAGTTTTGGCGAAAATGTGAGCGCGGCACTGTTTATTGTGTGGTGTTTTTCCTCGTCATTAAATGAATCAGTTGGCTACACTGTGTCCCACTGCTACGATGTCACGTAGCTGCCGCAGCCAGTGCTGTTCGCTCACTGTCTCTATCAGTTGCACCGAGCCGTCTCTGTGCTCACAACACGGGGGGAATAAATAAAGAAGCGGCTGGTTTGACCAAGCAAAAACAAGAGACCGCTGGCTTGACCACAGTTGTTCCCACAGCCCGATAGTTTGACCCACATTCTGGCGTCGGCTATCGCAGTCCAGCCTAAACCCCGCCCTACCAGTAAGGGTAGGGTCGGCGGTGGAAACAACACCGAGATTCTTAAAAGTGAGCTGTCCCGCTCTGAGCCGCTCCGATCCGACCCGCTCTACTCGGTGGAAACGAGGCATTATATGTAGGCCTATATAAAATATGGTGTGACAAGTGAAATAATGCCTATAGTCAATTCGAGAGAATTGTTTATCTCCCGTGAGATCCACACATTTCCAACAACGTCAGATTATAGTTATATCTTCCAGGGTGAATTGTTATGGGAAATAGATGTGTGTAATGATTTGCTAAATTCATAACATGATTTTATCTAACGAAATTACAGTTTTAATTAATATCTGTTGGGCTTAACTTTGTACAAAACTACTTTTTACACACCTCTTAAAATTTGCTCTCCCGCTGGCCACTCACGGAAACACCTCCCGACGTAGGCTATAGGATATTATTATAAAGTAGCGCTATAAGATTCAACTTATAAAATATAACCAAAGCATGTAGACCTAGGCTACTTGATAAGTAATTCAAACTACATCACAACTGCATACCATAGACTACAGTAGCCATATATTCACAACTATAGGTAAGCTTATATATTTTATTGACTAAATATATTGGGTGCCAAGCATAATTTGTCTGTGTTTTTCTGATGACTGAGCTTTATTTCGTGGTGTTGCCATTGAGTGTCGCTGATTCCCCGAGTCAGGAAAACCTTGCGTTAGGCTCTACGCATGGTCGAAGGTTGGCGTAGGAATACGCACACTTCTCCGCAAATAATGTCTTTATAAATACCAACGTTTGCCACCGCACATTTTCCCGCACATTTCTTCCCGTCTACGCAAGGTTTTTGTGCGCCGCAAGCTTTATAAATGAGGCCCCTGATGTCTAAAAATGCAACATTGGTCAGCTTTGGAAAGTTGTTAAATTTTTATATTAGGCAGGATAAAAAGCTAAATTAAAAAAGAAAAAAGGTCTAGAATGGCCAAAACAAAAATAAATACCAAAGCTTATTTCACGTAATCATAGTTTGTTGTGTTTAAAAGGGGCTCAAGAGTCTTCATTCAGAACTATTTATTAAACTACAATATTCTGTCCAACATAAAGATTTACTGAGGCAACGCCTTTGCCAAGGTAAGTGTGAGGGGTGTGTGTCACTATATTTGATTGGTATGCGATTGCAAGTGTGTGTGTGCTTTTGAATAGGATTTTACTCTATCAAACTGCCTCCTCCCCAAATCCAGGTCAGGACCCCACAGCCAAAGTTACAAGGTTTAATACTTCAGCCATTCAATCATTAAGGCGTTTTATACAGCCTGTCCCCGGACTTCTTGCGCTCGTAAAAAAAAAATATTTGTCTTTCCAACTGCAATGTGGACCACAAAGTCCTCATGTTTTATTTTAGTCAGAGCAGTAAAACCCTGTTCTTCCCCCTGCCAACCTACTTCCACCATAAGCTGTTCTTGTTCTGTAACTGTAAGCGTGTGTGTGTGTGTGTGTGTGTGTGTGTGTGTGTGTGTGTGTGTGTGTGTGTGTGTGTGTGTGTGTGTGTGTGTGTGTGTGTGTGTGTGTGGCTACAAGGTGAATCATAGAAACCCAAGGTAGAGGTGAAAGCTGCTTGAGATTTTGAGTGTTTTTAATTTCCCAAAAGTCTAAGGCGAGATAGGGGAGAAGAAATCATTCCTCAAACATGAAGAGAATTGATCGCACTTCACTTTATTTATTTTAAAAAAATCTATTTTTGTAGAATTTTTTTTCCTGTTTAAGCCCATTTGTCGTTATATACTAAATCTATTCACAGGATGCTCCTGAAATACGATGATTTTTTTCTTGTTTTCTTTTCGCTGTGCCTGTGTTCTATTACTGCATGTAGTATACTGCCTACTGTCTGCAAGCTCCTTATACTACGGTACTTAATTTACATTTTTTTTCTTGATCAAAGGGCACAAAAACTAGTCTCGTCCTTTTTACAAAGGCTTTGAAAAAGAGGACCAGGAGAGTTATTTTGGTTCTTTTATGTTGCTCAGTTGCCTTGCAACAGTGCTTTCAAAAGTTAACAACAATGGCATGATTATTTTGCACTGCACAGGACCCAAGCAAATAAATTCCATTTAAAGACGGCACGAGGTGTCTTGGTCATCTTAAATCTGATTGGAATATAACGTGCATCTCAAGTATGAAAAAATAGATCCAAGTCTCACATGTAAACAGACAGTGAAACCCCATTTTACAGTGATGTGAGTTAACCCACATTTTATTACACTGAAATTAACTACTGGCCAACAATGAATGCAATTTACATGATAAACATTCTTTCCTCCAGGTCAGAATCAAACCTCAGGTGGGATTCTTTATGGGTTTTTTGAATTCATGTGAATTAGAAAACTGGATCAAGTTAAATTATGTGGTTAAGTGTGTGGTAGCCTCTTTTTTTGTCTGGATGACATTTATGATATCCTTCAGTTAGTGTATTTTAATCCATTTTTAATCCATTCTCAAAATGAGTTAAGAGTTAGCAGATATTTCATTCAGGATCATAATTGACATTAAAATCTGAACTGAACAGTACAGGAGGATACTGTGTAATGGTCTGCAATTGTGGACAGAGTTTAAGGAGGAACATCGAACCAGCAGTCAATAGAGCATATAAGGAGAGCCTGCCCTGCTCTTAGCTTAACCCATAGCTGAGATTAACACTGCCATATAGGGAAAGGGGCCTGCTCCTATCAAAGATATTCATTGCTTTGAGCAAGACACCGCTGAGCTGAATGACCCCAAGCCTTCTTCACATCTGAGGGGGTGAACAGTGTGTGCAAATACAGTGTGTCTTTGTTTCAATATAGGGCAGCTTAATATGACAAACTGGTAACAAGCAGCACAATAACAGGTGCTCACCATTGTGACATTATTTAAAGTTGAACGTTTTTAGAAATTCATTGTATTCATTTAGGAGATTTAGACAACAATATTCATGATTCCAAATGCTAAATCTAAATATTGCATTTTATTCAAAATATCCGTCCTTTGTTCGGTCAGAATTTCTTGACATACCACATAATCGGCAAATAAACTATTCCAAAGACCAAAATAAATACGTGGCTTTTCCTCAGCTGCCTCCGAGAGTTTATGCATGACACCAAATCATTAGCCACGAGTGTGTGTGGAACGCCGTCTCATTAGCTAATCAAAGCAGAGTCTCAGACGTATAAGCAGAGACGTCTCATTACGAGGAGAGGAGATAAGATGAGGGAAGAGTCATCATGGGGATTATCTTAAACTGTTGTGCAGCCATGTCTTCCTCTCTGTGCCACAACACTAACTCCATCTCAATGAGCTATCAGGATTATAAAAGTCTCTTGTGCGCAAATATGCTCAAGGTCAAAGTGATTTAAAGAATCACTATTGTCTTAATCAGTGGTTTTCGTCTAACACTTATACAGAGAAAGCTGTTGACCTTGTTCGAAACTGATTTACCATAAGGGAAACCAGCTGAAAATCCATGGCTATCACAGCCATGCTGCATTATATTTGTGTCACTTATTTAAAATAACACAGAAGAAGAAGAATAGGAAGACAGCATGTGGTTATACATGTCTCCGGGGAAGAAAAGGCAGGTTAAAGGAGATTGACAGGGGTTGGCTTTGTTATGGGTATGGATTGAAGGGCTGCTGTTGGCACATTAATGGCCAATGTTTCATCCACTTGTGTGCAAAGGCATCAAAGTACAGTCACATAATGGAGGGGCTTAAGTGTCTGCATCAGGGTTTTTCAGCAAAGAAGTGAGTCAATACAGTTCTCAAGTTCAGAGTTGCTGTGCACTTGAATAATGTTTTTTTGGGGTACAACTAGTGTGGATAATATTATCGATTAAAATGATCACATTTTTGCTATTCTCCATTAAACTTGAATAATGCCCCCAGTCTTTTGCTTTCACTTTTGTCGTAACTTTAGGTCCATCTCACTCTCTTCCTCCCATTCACCAACATTCTGTCTCCCCACTCTATGCATCTACTCGCACAACAAAGGTCATGTAAAATTCAATGTGTGCGCACACGCATACACACGTCTCACACACACGCACACAAACACGCAACCTGACATGAGGTGTTATATTTCAAACCTTATCAGATTTTGACACTGTGAAGAACAGTTATCTGCTGCTACTGCAGAATATGATGCCAAGCCTACTTCCCCTTATCAGCTGTTTACAATGCCAGTAAACATAAGTCTTTGCCACCATTTCCACCTTCACAGCCATCAACATCATCATCCCCAGTAGGCATCGTAACCCATCGCTCTATCCAACAGTGTGAAGGTGTCAAACAGGGAGGAAGGAGCTGGGTGTCTGTGACAGAACAGCGCCCACTGCAGCTGGTTAGAATGCACTGTCTGTTTTTAGTGTCTTCCATTCGTTTGGCTCTCTACTCCATCCTGCTGCCTTAAAGTAAGCGCTAAGGTCGTGTGATACTATGTTTGTGACATGAATCTCTGCGGTTGTCGTGTTAGTGTGCCCACCTGTCTCCTTTCCCTCTGAGGGACAATAATTCAGTGTGGACAGGAATGAGGAGCATCTGAAGCGATGGCTGTGGCGACTCATCTTTCTCTTTCCAGTTACACTGGAATGTAATGTAACTTTATTTAAACTGGGACAATGTACAAAAGAAACATTAACCTTGTTTAGAGCAAGGAGAGATGCATTGTACCAGGTTTTAGCAAACTACTATTTTCCACCTGTAGTCCCTGGGCAGGTAAGAACAATAAAAACTACAAGACTAAACAAGACACAATAATATCTAGACATGGGATTAAACATTAAAAGGACAACAATATACAATAATATAAATACATAGGATAAAAATAGTTTACGAAAAGCACTACATTACATATTTTATAAAAAAATATACCCCTATCCTACTAGCACAAAAAAATTATATAAGTGTGTGCAGGTCTGTTGCGTGAGCAGCTAAACCTTTGTCAGACGGGAGAAAGCTTGGAAGGACTGAATGAAATGTGTTGAAAACTGTCTCCAATGATAAATAACACCAAGGCTAACTTGGGAATCAGGCCCTATGTCCAAAGTTCCGAACTACCCCTTTCAGGGAGGAGGTGCAGCATTGTGTATGATTTTAAAAATTAAGCGCACATTAGCATACACAATGCGATTTTCAAAATGAAGGAGATGGTGTTTGTCCAGGATTTTGCAGTGGTGATATTGACAAGTTTTTTTATCATGAATTTTTAGAGTGTTTTTATATAATGATTCAAGCGTTCTCAAGGTTACTGTTTGTCCGTCTGTCTCACTGAGTCACTGACTGACTTTCTATCTCTCTAGCGCAAATGGGCACGTCCACGGAAATTAGTCCCACACCAACAGCCCCTTTCTTTTTTTTCCAAGCTTCCTTTCCTTTTCTTCCAAGTGCAAATATTATGCTATACGGTTTTATGATACAGTGATTCAAGGTTATACAGCAGTTTTATGATGGCGCAAAATGCTGAGTGAAGCACATTACAATAACAGAGAGAAAGACCATGACAGAAGAAGCTAAAGGGTAAAAAAGCAGGGAAAGTTATGCTTTGTGCAAAGGACACTTTTAAACTTAAGAAATGTTGATGGAATTTTGGCATATATTCTCTACTCAAACAGAAAACATCAAAGTGCTGTTAATGATTCATTTTCTATTAAAAACTGGAAACTTGAGCCAAGGGACAGGCGGGGAAATGGAGGGGGTTGATGTTTGCGAAGGGGAACATGAAGTGGCAGACTGAGTATTCAGTGTCAGGTTTGGGTTGGGTTTCTAGCTTCAGCGTTGTCAACACTTTCACTCCTTTGGCCCTGGCTCTGCGTCGCTCTGCGGCCCAACCACGTATCGGGCCAGGATGGGGTTCACCCTCAGAACAGGAGCTGGCGTCGCCCCCCGTGCCAAAACCACTCTGACTTTACAACACATGAGACCTGTGAACATGACACCAGCGCTGGATGGAAAACAGCATGCAGGAACAATTCTGTCACGGCCCGGGCCATCTGAAATAAATGTTCTCGCCCCACATCGCTTGATCTTGTTGATCCATGCCCCTCACTCCTGGCAGGTTTGGACACCCCCCCCCCCTTCATAAACACATGTTGTCACAAATGAACACTACTGGATCAAAGCCCTATACATTTACAATGCTTTACTTTTTGACTGTATTTAAGTCTGACAGAGATAGAGATTAAGAAAGAGTTTGAGAAGAAAAGGAACGAGAAGATAGAAAGACGTTGGGTGTGGATAAGAGAGAGAGAGAGAGCTGGGAGGGAAGATATGAAAAAAATATTTCAGAATTCTACCAAAAGGAGCGAGAACATGTGTGCTTGTTTAATGTTGGTGTGGGAAGCCGATAGGACTCTTGTAAGAGGGTGAGAGGGAATAGGGTCTGTGGCTGCTAGTGTTTAGGTTTAGAAGCGTCTGATGACAGCTAGCTGTTCTTGAATGTGGCTACAAGCTGCCCACATTCAGCCTGCTGCTAGTACAGCCCGAATAAGAATTACCAGGACTCCAAAGATTGCAGGAACGCTGTATGTTACAGCATGACTGACAAGCGACTGGATGGATGAAGAGTACGACTGAGTAAATGTTTTAAAAGAAAATAGCTTAATAAAGAGTCAATGTGTCAATAAGTGTATAAATCAACATTGAATGTGGGACTAATCAAACCTGAACAAATTCCCTTCATTTCAATGAATCACTTGAATTTGGAGTAGTTCTGACATCTTGGAAAATATGCTTTAATTATTTGCTTGCCAATAGGTAATGGAGAAGATTAATACGACCCTCACAAGTCTGCAAGCTGTTAGCTAAGCCGTTGTTACATTTCTGTTTTTGTACAGCTGAAACAAGATATCTCTTAAATAATATTGACTTATTGCAGTAACTGTGAAGTCATTTTGTTCGCTCACTTGACAGGAGCTTGATGGCGTTTTAATATTAGATTCACGTCTGTGTATTCGCTGGACAGACTTATTTCCGATGTATCAGTTTGGCGCAGGGCTGGAAGTGAAGGAAGGTGGTAAGCCTCCACCAAAAGGGGAGACATTTGCTCCCAGAATCTCCAAAGTTGTCATATTTACTGTATATGTGGTGATTTTATCTGGATTATTTAAGTTAGCCACTCGTATCCTACAAAGGTAAAGTTCATTTCATTAATATTAATATTGGTAAAGTAATGCAATAACTTTTTTATAGTATAGAGTATTTTGTAATGAGTAATTGTCTCACGCTGTCGTGAGAGCAAGGTAACAGGGATTTGAACCAAACCCAGACAGCTCAAGCAGCAGGTTGATTTCAACGATGACTTGTGACTTAATGGCAAGTACAGATGGACTGTTAGGCAGACAGGTATACAGGGAAGAATGATGATAGTAAAAACTACGTCTAAGTTTACAAGGCTGAAAAACTAACGCCATGTTGACACTAAACAGGACAAACCTCTGCGCGGCAACTGCCTCGCTGAACTGCTGCTACCAGCACGTCTCAGTGCTCACATTGCACTCGGCGTTTGTGTCGCAGCGCTGGAACTGCCATAATTGTGTATTAAAACAAACAAAAAAGCAAGACAGTGTGTGAGAGAGTGTGATAGAGAAATGGAAAATGACTGACCTGTTTTAACAGGGTTAGAATTATAAACAAATACTTAAAATAAAGAAATAAATAGTAGCATCAAATTATTGGGGTTTCATGGTTTAAAACATTCATGTCTTTGGCCAAATTTTGTGGGTTGTATGATGTCAAACGTATCATTTTAACCGTCTTCTTTCCGCCAGCTGAGGGACGCAAGCAGTGTGAAGGATCTCACCTGTTAACATGGGAACCAGTTAAAAAGACGCAGGCCACGCTCATGCCACATGTGTAGTGTGAACAAGGCATTAGGATGTGACAACACACAAGGAAATGAGTTCAGTATATGTAAAGTACTGCTGATTAGTGAATGGGAAGCAGGTGAGGGTGAGTCAGGCGATAGGGAAAGGAGGGAAAGTGTGAGGGCCTCTGATGGACAGGTGTCATATGGCAATAAGAGGGGTCAACTAATGTGAAATGAGACTGTGAGAGAAATTGGGACAAAATGATTCCATTAAGTAACTTGGCTAACATGGAAATGGTAAAGCTGGAAAAACCATTTTTGTCAAGTGTGATTTCAGTCCTTACACTTAAGCTAACTGCCGTCTGGCTGTCGCTTCAAACTTATGGTACAGATAAGAGAGTAGTATATCAACCTTCTCATCAGACAATTGTCAAGAAAGCAGACAACGTTGATATTCCAAACTGTCAAACTATTCTTTTAATTAAATAGCCTTATTCCACTGACTAAACTGACAGTGACCATAGCTGTGGAGCAGGAGTCTGTATGATGTAAAAACACTTAAGCTTTCAATTCTTGATGCCTTTTTTATTAAGCCTGGATATTTTATGGCCAAGAGGAATGAATTATATTGGCTAAATGCAGTCTGTTGTTTTAGGACCAGTGTGGCTACTCGATTAGAGTAGTCATTTTGGTCTACACCTCATTCTGCAGCCCATAAAGAGCAAAACCTCAAAGAATGTGCATGTGTAAGCTCTGCATAGAATAACAATGACACAAGAATAGAGGCAGTAGTCTGAGGCAAAGAAAACTGATTAAAAACCAGAATAGGAAGAAGAAAAAAAGGATCCAACAGCTTTAAGGGAAATATGAGATGCTTCTGATTATTCCCACAGTTGGGATACTTAGCATACGGAACTACTTTCACTTTCTGACTTTCTAACATGAACACACGGCCATTAACACACACACAGGTCGCCGATCATGCTGACCACCCAGCCAGTGCCCCCTGGCCCCACCTCTCACCTCGCTCAGGGGCGCTATAACGGAGAAAAACTACACCATTCACTTCCTTTCCCTCCTCCTCTGCTTTGCCTCCCTCCTTCCTTACCTAATTCCACCCTCCCTCTCTCACTGCTCCCATTCATGTTGTAACAACTCGTAAAAGTAAGGAGACTTTGACCCCCCTCAGTAAAAAAGTTCCCAATCTCTTTTGTTCATCTGCTCTGTTGTTGGACTGGGTTAGTCAGACCCACCCTCCTGGAGATGCTGTGTACTGCTTTCCTCTTCAAAGCTCCACTGTACATTTCCAAGTTGCTAAAAATGTTTTTTTTAAATCAAATACTGACATCATGTTCTTAAGAAGAACATTTTAAATGCAAAGGCTGATCCAAGATTTTTTTATTTAACTGTAATCTTACCTGTAGGCCTACAATGTTATATCAAATGACTCAACCTTTCATATTTGAGCAATTTGGTCTTGTAAACAAATTAATCTTCAGATTCTTCAAAAAGTTACTCTCTCAATTGCACTGCAACATATCAACTTGATTACTAACCATGATGGATACTTCATCATACTGTCTGGTCTATTATTCTTGACTTTAACTCTAACCTTCAAATCGAAAGTTCTGCTCTGACCTTCAAACTGGATGTTTTTCAAGTGAGGTATTGGACGAGGCAGTGTGTTTATGTCATTGTGGTGCGCTTGGGCTTCAGCCAACCCTAAGTATTGTGTGTATTAGTGAAGATACTAATACTAAGGTATTAGTGAAATACAACAAATGCCACACAGACCATACACATGCATGTTTCAGAATTGCCATCTGTTTTGTATTCTCTTTAACCGGTCCAATCAGCGAACAGAGCGAGTGGCTGAGAACGCTGACGTCGAAGTCGCGCGCCAGTATCAGTTGAATGCTGCGTTCCTTTATTCTCAGAACTCGGAAATTTCCGACTTGGTAGTTCCGAGTTCTGACCTGTCTGTGTTCCAGTGCATCTGCTCGGGAAAGTATGGACGCCTACAACCTTTCTCACCCAAATAATTAAACGTTAGGCTCTAGCAAGTTACCGTTGCCAGGTACCTGTAGATCCATAGACAACAATATGTAGTGAAGTCGGAAATTTCCGAGTTCCCTGTACAACTGGAACGCACCGTCAGAGGCCGGCTCATGACATAACGTTATGCGATTGGTTTGCTAATCCAGAGTGGCACAGGGCAGATCCGCCGCCTCTAAGTGAGTGAACGTTTGCCAATAGCACAGTTCCAGACCTTCTGTACAAATGAAATGAAGTACGATGGTCTGGTTGGACCAGGCTACATCAGCAATGCTCAAATTTAGACAATGTTTTTACCTCTGTAGTAGGGATGCGCCTAGCGACTAATTTCCCCAACGTTTAAACTGAAGTGTTATTTTAGAATAGTCTACTAGTCTATGAGCAAGAAGGCCTTTATGTCTTATCTCTGTTGTCCCCAGTTCACAAACAGAGGTTCCTTTCCTGTAAAATTACTTCACTGAATACATCTCACTTACTAAGATGCTAAATGTATAAATCCAAGCAACATTATCTCTATTATTAACATTCACCGTGGTAAACAATGTGTGTGCCTCAGATCTTTTTACATACAGAATCCTCTGCAATTTTGTGTGCACCAACAATGGAATTATTATTTATCTTGCAATCAATAAACAGTAAATATTTTGTAATTACATGGAAGATAGGTCTTTGGATTGGGCTGTTCAATTAGGACAGTAAGTAAACAGGTTGACAGAGACACATACTCATTAGCAGCCAGGAGGGCCAACAGACAGGTCAGGCAGCCGTTCAGTCAGTCAGACAGACAGGCAGGCAAGGAGACAGGAATAAACAAAAAGCACGCATGAGGAGAATCAGCCAGACAAGTCAAGTCATTTAGTGAAAGGCAGCCAGAGCCATGTGTGGGAGCAGTAGCAGGGGAACCAAACAGAGGTCAGAGGTCAGGTGGGATTTGGATTTCCGGCTTCTAGACCCCAGTGGAGCTCAACATGTCTCCCTCACCTCAGAAAGGCTCTGCCTGGATCTGTTCTGCTTGGCAGTCCTGTACTTCTAGCACACCTGCATCTCTCTGTTTTTCATTTAGAAATCACCCAGGGCCGCTGCTGATGCACCTGGAATATTTCTGCATGCGGTTAGTTTTTTTTGAGTGACACTGCCTAAAAGCTGTTACTGAACTCTCTGAAAACACTCCCCAGCCAAGGATAATAAGCATGAGGACACTTATCTTAAGCAGGTTGAGGTTAATGTTCATGATGGAGTTTTTGCTGGTACTCTTCCGCTTTTTGTCAATGTTCATATTTGTTTGGCCTGCTTGCAGATTATGTTACAGGGCAGAGTTCACACAAATGAAATGGCAGTTAAGTTTCTGGCTCTCCCCCACTACTGCTAAGCCTCACAAGAGCAAACGTGCATGAGAAGTCTGTAAAATATGTGATCGTGTGCAGCTTGCAAACTTCTATTTCTGTGCAAAGACACTGCAACAACTGTGTGTGTGTCCCATGCATGTTCATGCAGGTGTGTTTTCCATGCATGCCATTGTTTGCATTATTCTGGTCTCTACCCACACATGTGTGTGTTTTCTGTATATCCTATGTACTGTGCATGTGTGTTTATGTGGGGGCAGCTCCCGCTGCAGCGCTCTTTATAAACACATCAGTTGGGCTGACAGTGCACAGCGGGAGGGAGAGAGAGCTTCAAGACAGCCTAGAACAGAGGCCTCATAAAAAATCACTTCTAATTTATTTCCCTCCAAATTGGAAAGTGCACGCTCACACCTGACTAAATCATCACGCGTCAACTGGAGACGGCCCCCCACTGCACGCTGACGAAACTCGATCCCAGTTTTGCCGCGCAGGACCAAGCCGGGCCTGGCAGACAAGCACAGCGTCACACCGCATACATACACACTACTTAATGGCTTTTGCAGATGTGCTGCTCCCGATGGCCCTATCCCCAACCAGCCTCCCTAAATCTGGCCACTGTTAGCCAGCAGAGCTTTATCAGATTTTTCATTCCAACCCTTTTTTTAGTGGTTTGTGTGGCCTCCACATGCCCTTTTGCTCTTTCCCACCAATTCACCCTCCTTTTTCCAACCCTTTGCTCTTCTTTCCTAGTCATTTCCTCATTTCATTTCCACACTACGTCTTGATCTGTTTTCCCCTCCCTTTACTTGTCTCATCTGTCACTATGAGGCCTAAGTTCAGGTCGGAAAAAAAATCTCCTCTCTTTCTGTCCATTTCTCCTTATATACTTCCCTATCTCTCTCTTGTTCTCCAAGGGGGACCCTCCTTTTTTTCTAATGTGAAATACACGTGGTATTACAGAGTCCTAAACTTGACAAACACTTAACAAACAACAAGGGTGGCTGTGTGCACTGGAAAGGGCCAACAAAAGACGTATGTGTGTGTATGTGTGTGTGTGTGTGTATGTGTGTGTGTGTGTGTGTGTGTGTGTGTGTGTGTGTGTGTGTGTGTGGTGTGTGTGTGTGTGTGTGTGTGTGTGTGTGTGTGTGTGTGTGTGCGTGCGTGCGTGTGTGTCAGACATAAGATGTGTTAATGCATAATGCAAATGCGACTGATGGCACTCCACCCCAGTCATAAAATGACACCAATGCACAATCATCCTTGTTGCACCTCATAGACACAAGCAGTATGTTTCGATCCGACAGTCTCTGGGCACATTTTGAATTAAAAAATAGGCACATTGTTCATACTGGAAAATATAATATTTGATAAAGATTGATGGACAAAGTTTTTAATAGACAATGGTATCTGCTTTTCCTTCTTTTTTTTAAAGATATTTTTTGGGCATTTTTATGCTTTGTTGATAGTGCAGAGGTGAAATGGGGCAGAGAGGGGAGTGACATGCAGAGAACGACCGCGGGCGGGAATCGAGCCCGGGTCTGCTGCTGGGCCCGGCCCGGGAGGGGGGACGCCCTACCAACTGAGCTAAGGGCACCCCTGCTTTTCCTTCTTTTTGTGTAGACAAACTAAGCATTCAAGTCGTGCTGCCGTTTACTGTAACATGCCTTGACCAAAAATGCCAAAGAGTGAAGAATAAAGAGAGTCAGAAGGAGCACCTCAATATATTACGCTATTTCTAAAACCTATGTCTAAAACTAAGTTTAGACTAGACTGGAGGATGGCTTTTAGGTTCATATGTCGAGGTAGAAAGCACAAATGTGTTCCTAAAGTAAAATTAGTATACCTCTATCTAACATAAATAACTATTAATCATAAATTTTGAATTATTTACTTATTATAACTATATCCTCCCTAAAATATTTGACTCCAGACAACATTCTCAAGGGGGAGAAATATCGGCTACTCTGCCTTAATAGTTTGAAATGAACAAAACATTTATACCGTTATACAAATTAGAAACCCTTTAACACAAAGATAGGAGGCTTTAAAAATATACCAGTTATTGGTGTCAACTGTGTCAATTGATTTACTCCGACAGATTCTTTTTCGTCTATTTAAACACAAATACTTTACCGAAAGTACCTGGCTCTAAATATACACAAACCTTTTCACTGTATTTCTCTTAGTAAGTGGGCTCACACAAAATGAAAGGCATGTATGTATATATAGATGGCTCGAGTGCAGATGAATAGAATCGTCTTCACTCAAACTAATGAAAAGCAATTCAATATTTAACTTACAGGTGAGTTTCAGTCCTGGAGAGGAGGCTGGCTTCAGAGAGAAAAGTAGAATCAAAACATATCTGGTCACCAATGGCACTATCCGACCTTGTCACATCCCAACAGTCCAACGAGTGTCTTCCTCAGGACACAGTGGGGTCTATTTGAACTTGAATCAAGCATGGCGTCCAACTGTGAGATTACAAAAATACAGTATGAGCAAGGTTGGCAAGAACCTGTGCAGTTCTAGAGCTCCAACAGCACAGCAGTGACAAACTTCAACTTTGAGGGAACAAAAATGGATGCAAAAAAACACAAGCCATAGAGGCTGCTCAAACCATACACTTAAACATGTAGATTCCCTAGGCGTGCGCAGGACCTAGGTATTTAAATACAGAACTGGATTAATAGTAGCATAGGCTATCTATAGAAAGGACTCGGTGTTTGGTGTTTTGTCCTCCCAACGGAGCCACCAAGGCAGCTGCCTGGATGGAAACAGATCAAAGGACTCTGTTTTCAAATTAAAAAAAACATTAGCAGCTCTTCATTAGGCTATTAGCTAGCTAGCAACTGTTATAGTAACTAAACAGTACTAACTGTGGTGGACTGATTATAAAATGTGTAGCCCTATAATATCGTAATACATATGTATTGTTACCTTCATCCGTAACTCGTCAATCCAATGCTGTCATTGTCAGCAGGCTGTAGCTCACTGTCTGACCGCAGTAATGGCGTATGTCCGGATGGTGGCGGAACGGGAATTTAAGGCAATACTATCTATGGTCAATACACACAGGCACGCACACAAAAGACTGTTGAACTGAAAGAAGCCAAATTAAAGTATGTGTTTGTGTGTCTGTACCATAGACTGTTAAATAAATAAAAGTCTGAGCCTGCTGCTAGGCCTAGCCTACCACTGTTGTCCTCTGTTAGCGGTCTTTCCTCACTCGCTCGTCGTTCGCTCCTTGAACGACGCACCGTTCACGCTGTGCAGGTTTTCAGGTTGGCCCGCCCTCCTTCCTCACTACCAATCAAGACAGCTACCACACACTGTGAACGACCAATAACAACGGAGTTTCCTTTTTATTTATTTGTTCTGAATTATTATTTGGTGAATTATCATTTAGTAGGCTATCACATATTGGGAAACTGTGAGTAGAGTCTAGCTGCAGCCCCGGAGAACAATACTGAGTCGGGGAGGGAGTACTGTGGCGGGGCTAGTAGCCTATCGGTCTGCGGTCTTTTTTTAATTTAACTCGACGTCATTGAAAATGAGGGTCACCCCTCAATTGGTCTCTCGAGGATAAATAAAAGTTAAATGAAAATTAATTGTTTGACGTGACCTTCTCAAGATGGCCGCCGCTGTGTTCCGTTAGCCGAGTGGAGCTAGCGCCGTGGCTAATCTAATGTTCTATCTATATTCTAACCTCTCCCTGTCCCCTTGCCCTAACACTAACCACCCAGCTGTGATGCCTGAACATAGTCTAATGTTCTATATATATTATAACCTCTCCCTATCCCCTTGCCCTAACCCTAACCACCCAGCTGTGATGCCAGAACAATATAATTTGTCTAAATAACGTTCGAAAATGTAGCCTATTTGTATTTTCTTCCGCCCCGACTCAGTATTGTTCTCCGGGGCTGCAGCTGGATACTATTGGAACTGTAGGCCTACTTAAAAATCTTAGGCAACACATATTTGGCAACTGCACAACATCTTGTGCAAAAAATAAACATAATGTTATAACACTATCAATTACACATTGTAACACTTTTTCAGAAGAAAGTCCATATGTTCCTTCCTTTATGCCAGTCCCTTATTTATTTTCATTAACTGTATTTAATAGAGGTAGGCCTATTTCTAAAAGGCACAGAGAACTCAGATGGGATTTTTTTGGTTACATTTCATTTTCCAATTTTCTTACACATTTACCCCGATTTACCCGCAGCTGAAAGCAATGCTCTGATTGGTCGAAAAGTCTCCACCGGAAATTTGGAAATGCCGTTTAGTATCAAAGCTGACAACAAACGACCGAAAGATTTATCAATACTGGAAATGTTTATCTTATATATTATTAGAGTATGGATTTATTGCTAAAAAAAAACCCAGTAGAAGAAGCACTACTTCCAGGCTGGATAAAAAAATCTTCTGTAAGGGCTACCGTCGCACCGAAGACAGCATCGAAACGGCACAGCTTTCAGGAACCGAAAACGGTGTGTTTTTGCTATCTATTATTATTATTTCAGTTATTAAATAATCAATACAACTATGAAGTTCCTTGTCATATACGACAAGATCGAGCTCAGATAAAATGCATATGAAATGCCAGGTTGTGTCTGAGTGAGTTATAGCCTTATAGCACTCCAGGACTATGTAAATTATATGTTTCTTCTTTGTATGTTCCCTTGCATATCTCAACATAAAGGCAGTTGATGGAGACATTATATCACACTTTATTTTGCTTAAATATCAGAAATGCACATTCAAACGTATAGGCATAAGCTATTAAATGGATAATGAAAGATAGGCAGACTCCAAATCAAATCTAAGACATAACATTAACGGACAAAAACAGAACCTGACATTTCCCTATCCTCCACAGCAGTTTGTTTTTGCTGACTCATCAGAAGCTGCATAGCACAACAGAGCCTGGTTGACCAGTCATGCGTGTTTATTCCAAACACTGCTCTGTGACCTCCACCTTCCCACCACAAATACTGTTCCCCTTGGTTATGAAGACTGTGGCCCGAGGAGTTCAAAACAAAACAAAACAACAAATCCCAGCATGCCATGTAAAAACAAAACTTGACGAAAGAGACTGAGACAGCGAGACAGAGAAAAAATTAACTGTGTCATTTGCACTCCCACTCAAGTTCACTGAATATGAGGTTGACACAACATCAAATCAACATAAAAATTAGGAAGTGAAAACAGAGACAGGCAAATGAACAGCGTGATAAAATACTCCTGTGTTTTGGAAAGGTTTTTTTTCTCTCTGGCGGAAGTGAACACTCAGAGGCCTGCTTGTTGGTTTTTGCTGATGTGGCTGGCTTGCATTCGTGGTGCTTCTGACTGTGTTTTATTGCAGGTAGGGGACAGGGTGGGCATATGTTGAGGTCACTTGGAAACAGTTCCCCAAGGCCTTAGGGTCAGGAGGAGCAGAGGTGAGCCAGGGGGTGGAAAGACAGGACAGAGACACTTTTTTTATGTCCTCTTTCTGTTCAAGCCTTGAGATAATTGATTGAGCATAGAGCGGAATTATTTTAGTGTGATTTCACATTAAAGCTGAAATAATGAATTTTCAAAGACTTGTTTCAACAGACACTTGCAATCGTACACATTTAACAGCCAGAGCCACATGAACATCCCATTAAAAGTGCCTTTTTCTCACCAACTTTCACGCCATTTAATTTCTGATTTGGTTGATCAACTACTCAGAGGAACTTGTGGCACTCTAGCTCGCGAGATCTCCTTACATTGACTCTAAGTTGGATTGACAAGTAGTACTGTACAGTTTGAAATCATTTTTAACAAGCGAATAATTTGCAAAAGAAATTCTGTCTGTCTGCTCATCTCAGTCTCAGTATCTGTCTCTGTCTTGTACTGTCAGGGATGAGAAACTTTATCTCTGCTGTCTTTGTGTCCAGATGTTCAACTCTGCGTAACCCACAGCTGGATAATCCAGGCAGATCGCAGCCTGAGTCTCTCCTCGGCTCTCTCTCTCAATTGGCACTGTCACATCATCATGCAGGTGAAGCCTAAACACTTTTAAATCAATCACTCCTACTTCAAGTTCCAAATTTTCCCAAATTTTCCATCTCAATAGTTTTTATCCAATGTGAAATGTGCAGTTGGTGATATATAAATCATATTTTACACTTGTTATCAGCACACAGGAATGACACACACACCCATAAGCGCAAACAGATATCTGCAATTAGTTTGCCTGATTTAACTAGTAATTCATTTTAAGGAGTGATTTTACAACAGCATTTAAAAATATATATTTTTTACTTTATTTTTTGTGGTATTTCAGCGGAATTGTTCTCAGATCTGGTTAGCAATGCACTTGGTTTGGAACTCTGTGTGCACTATGTGCTAGCAGCAAGCACAGTAGCTACAGTACAGTACAGTACATTGTACAGGGTTAACTGCTTGGTCTATCCAGTCCAGCTGTTATTTATAAATCGCCAATGAAAAGTCCTAGATATGTTTGCAATTACACTTTTATTCTCAGCAGGAAAAAGCTAATAACAGTAAAGATGACTTTCCTTCAATGGGGGTGTGCCATTAGTCCGTTCAAGTGAGCCAGCACATGCAATACTGGAGACCTGAACCTACTGTATAGCTCTTGGGATTTATCCAAATATTCTAAAAATGTAGGTTGTTTCATGGGTAAGACTTTGCAGAGTATTTTCAAGGTTGCCGCTAAGGTCACTGTATTAACTGAATACAGCCTGACATGGCACAATGCACCTTTTACTGCAGAGGTCATATTCATTGAAGGTGGCAACACAAGAAGAAATGGCAATCATATTAGTGGTTTTATACTTAAAGGGGAGTTTTTATTGAGGAACTGTTCACGTGGACACCGCAAACCCCCTCCACCCCCACTGGCATTGATGTAGATCCCCAGAGGAGTGACCCAGCCACCTACAGGCCAATTCCCCGGCCTCTCATATCCTGTTGTGTGCACAGAGGCCACTGGCCCGGCAAGGGCAGGTGAAGCCCTGAACTCCATTACATAATGACAAAGGAAGTAATTTGTCAGTGTAGTGGAATTGGGGTGGCACTCGAGACTCGACTATATATATTATCTTCTTTCTTTTTTTCTTCTGTTGGAGCTACAGCTTCCGGGGTTGTGAGGGTGACATCGCAGTGAGTCCAAAGTGTTTGTGTAAGCCTAGATCATTTTTGAGAGGGGTGGAAACAATCCTGGGGTCTCAGAGGTGTGTTTGTGTGTGTGTGTCCCTAATGATTTATTGTGACAAATGATCAGCCATAAACAAACAACAAGCAAGCCACCCGTCTGTCCACACAAACAAACAAACAAACAGAGGACACAGACAAACAGGCCGTCAGGCAGAGTGACGGCCGACTTCAAGATGATCAATCTCAGTTAGGCAGAGATCAGTGCAGGCTTATTTAGTTGTGATCGAGGGTGTATTATTGTGTGTCTGCATGTCCACCTGTGTGAACATATGTTTTTGGTATGAATTATTGTCTCTGTGGTGTGTCTGCCTGTGTGTGCGTGTGTGTGTGTGTGTGTGTGTGTGTGTGTGTGTGTGTGCTTGCATGTATCTGTGTGTGTGTGTGTGTGTGTGTGTGTGTGTGTGCTTTCATGTATCTGTGCACTTGTGTGTGTGTGTGTGTGTGTGTGTGTGTGTGTGTGTGTGTGTGCGTGTGTGTGTGTGTGGGATGTAACCCAAGCTAGAGCGGCACAACACAGCAGCCTGTTCAAAGGCTCGTTTGTATTATTACAGCTTGTCCAGCTGCTCAGGACAGACAAACAAGACTTACAGCCCTGAGCTGCAAAACACAGACCTCCCACCCCATCGCAGAAACCCCTGTGGCCCGGCCCAGCCCAGCATTGTGGCTCAGAGATGGACAAACAAACGCCTACAAATAGACAAACTGCCAGGCATGAGGGGAAGAATTTTTTCTCTTTTATTTTTTTGTTCTCCCACTAACTGCAAATAAATTGCTCTTCTGGGACACTTCTGCTGAATTTCTACCAAATCCAGCCTCCGAACTCGTGGTTCAGATGTGTTGCGGTCGAATGAATACAGGGGTTTTCATGACGCAAAGCTTTGTTTCCATATTGATAGTGATCAAAATAGATACGGTCCACTTATGTCAACATTTGTATAGTGAGTGGCAGTAGCCCCCTCCCTAGCCCCGTTCTAACAATATGGAAAGTGTGTATACATTTCTACACCATACTGTAATGAGTAAGGTAACCTCCTGTAAAAATATTGAGTCTCCTCCATTCCACATTTGCTTTTCAAATCTCACGTACTGCATTGAGCAATGATCCTCAAAAACAAAATATTGCTCTATATACACAGTCATCTACTTAGAAAAAGGCTGATGAAAATTAATGCCTGTGTTTCTAGCGCAGACTTTTTGCCGGCAATATTTCTTTCCCGGTGTGTACTCAGCGTGCACTCTGTTGCCCCTCCGAACGGCTCTCGCCTCTGGGAGATCTCCCCCAAATGGATCTGATGGTGGCGATTACGATCAGAGTAAGCTAACACTCTCGCTCCCTCGCACCTCTCGCTAACCACTCCTCTATGTATTCTCTCCTTTCGACTTGTGCCCGTCTTCCTCCCCTCCATCCTCGTCACTCATCCTCCTCCACTCCTCCACTCCCCAGTTCTCTCCATCTCTCCTTCTCTGACTCAGGGTCCCTGTGTGCCTGTATGTAACATCAGTAAAGCTGTCAGGCTGCCGGGCCAAGGTAAACAGCCCAGCTCTGGGTTCAGGGGTGATGGGGGGCCGAGATGTTTTTCCTCAGGAACCCAGGGACCCCCGGAGGCTTCTGGCTGGGGCCGGGGGGGAAGGGGCTGGGGGGCGATCCCCTCAGTTGCCCCCCCCCCCCTACAAGAACCACACACCGGCCACTCTCTCTCTATTTTTTCTCCCGCTATCTCCATCATCTTCTCAAAATGTTGCCTCCTTCCTTCCTTCCCATCACTCTCTCTTTGCGGCCCTTTCTTTCTATCTCTGCGTCTGTGTACACAAAAGCTCCACAGCGGCCTGTGCAATCATTCATCATCACACTCACACACTCCTACACTCTCACTTCTATGCCTGAATCATTCCAGCGTTGGCATAAAAGCAAAATACACATATGTTATGCAGTATACTGTATGTGAGATGCAGGAATCAACAAATCCTTTTATTGCCACATAAAAAATAATTATAGTGAAAGGACATTTTTAAAGATATACTTTGAATGGGATGTTGTCTTGATGTGCTTCTTGAGCACAGGAAAAGTCACCTGCAGAGGAAAGGATGGAGAAGAAGGAAGAAGAGAACGAGAAGGAGTAGTGATGTCTAGAAGAAGGGAGAGAAGGAAATATATTGAGAAGAAAGAGGAGGAATGAGAATTGGAAAGATGGACAGTGATAGGGGAGAATTGATATCCCTCACCCAGGCGTGACCCAGTGAGCTGATCCCTCTGAGGGAGGCAGACGGTCCAGAGAGGGAGAGCAAGGCGGGGTCTATCCAGAGGTTGCAAATCAGAGGTAGCATAAAAAAACACAGAAACTGGGAGCAGGGGAGACAGAAAGAGGGGAGAGAAATGAATCGGGAGTGTTGGGAGAAAGAGAAGAGTGAAAGAAGAGACTTAAAGGTGCAGTCAGCTATTCTGGAGAATGCTTAATAAAATGATTATTTGTGAAACATCCGTGAATATATCCTCAGGATTCTGATACCTGTCAGTACTGTGTGTGCGCGGGAAAATAATCCAGTGTTAATACACAGACTAGGCTCTGTAAACGGGCATGTTGCTAGACACGGCCCATATGGCCCCCCCTTTGTTTACATACCCTTGTTTTACATACAGTACCAGTTACAGAGCCTAGGCTGTGTATTAACGGCAGATTTTTCAGGGCACACACACACACACACACAGTACTGACAGGTAGTGGATTGTGAAGAGATATTCACTGATTTTGACGATAAGGGATTTTGTCAAAATCAGAATCACTGATTCAACCTTTTCTTTAAAGGTTTTTTTTTACACAACGAAGAAGGATTTAATGGAGAAAGCAATGAGTGTCAGAGAGGATAAGAAGGAGTGATGCAGAGGGGGGGGATTGTCAAACGAAGACGGGAGCCGGTCAAGCCAAGAAAAGCATGTAGAATTGAATTAGGGGAGGGAGAGCCACTGAGCAAAAACCAACGGGAGTGGAGAGCAGGGGTGCAGGGAGGAAGAGGAGGACCATTACCCCTCGTACATCAGCCGTTACATCCCTTGGCGGCTCTCGGTGAGAGGAAAAAAAGAGAGGAAACTTAACAAAGTGGATGGAAGGATTAGGATAATTGTAGAGGAGTATGAAAGGGAGAGCAGATTCAGCAGAAAGAGAGGTTACGACGACCAGCTTTTATTTGCAAATACTGTTTGTTTTAACCTTTGAGGAGCAGGTGGGTGGAGACTGGAGCACTGCTGGGGGATGGGTGGACTGAGTGATTTAGATGGGGCCCTGGACCGGACAGTAGTCCCTGAAACATGCCAGGGATTATAAATTAGCTGTGTAAGAACTGAAGCTCAGTGGCGTTCAACATTACTGTTTAATCAGTGTCAGAAAGTCATCGTAGTGTTTTTTAATGATTTGCTCTTTGGCTTTCTCAAAACATTTCAGCACCAGTCCGATCACAATCAAGTCCATCCTTTTATTTATGTGGAAAGAGATGAGAAGCAACAATTCCTCTGTCACGCATGTTCTTGGCATACTCAGTGATTGTTATCCAGAACACTTTTTGTCAAAATCAGCTTATTTGTACTCCACTACCTGTCCGTAGTGTGTGCACTGCCCGCCTACGTCGATTGCCGAAGCGGCGAACTGGACGGCTGGAGCACTCGCTCTGAGCGTCAAATATTGCCGCGGTCAGTAGGAATATAAACAAGCGTTCTCTGGACACCGCACCTTTTTAAATGGGACCTTGAATTGAAGGCCTTACATTTCCTGATAAGACATGATCACACATGATTTATGAATGTCCAGCAGACTCTAACAACAACGTGCACAAAAGCTTTGCAAAACTGGTTGACATTGCAGTCTCAATACTTTCTGACATTTGCCTGAGCAATGTTCATGTATCAACAATCTGTTCTGTCTTAGGTTTCATTTGACGTTCTGCAAAGCCTCACAATACCTCCCCATTTCCAACTTCATTGCTCTATACCTGCAAAGTGAGCTCTCTTCCTCCTCTCCTTCCTCTTCTCATCCAGTCCTCTTCCTGATCCTGTTTCCCAGCAGCCCCTTAGTCATCCGGTTGCTGCACCTCATCAATCCTGCGCTGCCACAATGGCCCGTGACAGCGCACTGCTTGGCCCGTGACAGGCCTGCCACCCGAACGGCCTGTCCCTGCCAGCTAGCTCCACAATACCAGGGGGAAGACAAACAGACATGAACAAGCACAACTCACTTCCCTCCAACACAAACCTTGTTGGCGCCTGGCTGTGTGTGGCCTCAGATTCTCTGATCAGTGACTGCCTGCTTACCTGCCTGCTGGCCTGTATCACATCCTTCCCATCATACACACACACACACACACACACACACACACACACACACACACACACACACACACACACACACACACACACACACACACACACACACACACACACACACAAACATTTCTCTGCAACTATTTTTACGGATTGTCATGAAGTTTGGTACATGTCCCCCATGGGAAAATTGTAATTACTTTGAGCCCCTGACTTTTACTGTTGCACCATCACCAAGTCAAAAATTGTAATACTGAGGCGCTCCGGTGTGGAGTGGAGCGTGTTCCATATGGCTCAGTCCTTGTTGAGGTGATCGTGGGTTCCGAGTCCTAGACCTTTACTGCGTGTCATCCCCCTCTCTTTCCCCATTTCAACTCTGTCACTATCTACTTCAAACTGTCAAATAAAGGTTAAAACACAGAAAAAAATATATTTGTAGTACTGTCAAAAAAACTGTAACACTGTCACTTTCATTGTTGACAAAAAACTTAAATACCCATCAGCCTCATGCTAAACTAAAATGACAAATACTGAAAACATCACCTCCTTAACATCGGAATTTTTAGTATGGTTATCTCAAGCACGTTAGCATGCTGATGACGTTAGCAGTCAGCTCAAACTACCACTGTTCCTGAGTAAAGCCAACATGGCCTCAAGAGTAGTTATTGTATAGTCATTAAGCAGTCCAAGATTCAAGAAATTGCAGGTTTTTGACCAGGTTCCAATTTGGAAGTTGCTTTTCAGTATACTGCTTTGTTTTAACATGCTATGATAGCTATAGGTGTCAAGTGCCACACACCTAAATGTGCCTTAATCTCCAACAGTTTTGTCTCCCAGTTCATGCCAACAGGTGTTCTACTGTTGGTTACTCTTTAACTTTTAGTGAAGGTTATAAACTATTTTGCCAAACCATAATCAACCAATGATAAAGCTGTGATTATGAACATAACTTTAACCTTTCACTAATCTGAGTTCATGGTGTTTTACCCAGTGCTTGAAGTGGGGGGAAAAAGTGCCAGTACTCCCCTATTGACATATTAGCGTGTAAACCAGTAAACCATTGAAAAATTCAGAAATGTTAGAGTGAAAACAGAGATTGAACAGCCGCTCCATTCAGGTGGTGGGCTGATAACAATAGGTGTGCAGAGATACTTAGATGCGAGCGCGAGCAGAAATGTCGATGCTTTATGGGGGGGTTTACCATAATAGCATTGATACCGGTGAGTACCGGCCCACTTTTACCTTGAATCTAGGCAAATGACATTGCAAATTAGTGCCAACATATTACTACACAAAAAACTGTTTGTGTTGGTGTAACATAAAATACTGGTTTCCCGTACTTTGTGCCCACCTTTACATTACATTATAAAAGGGCTTTATGTTAGTGGGCACAATTGGTTCCGAGTTGGCATAATAGGTATTGTAAAGTCAGTAGAACAAAACGCAGTCTAATGACTCCGGCCCCAAGAAATTAAACCTGATCTGTAACTGGAAAGCTTCAAATGATATAGCCAATTTCTTTTTCCTGTTGTTGCTTGCCAGGTGGAACGATTGGCACCAATACATAAACCAGGGAGTGCAGATTGGCTGTTTTAAGGCTTCGGATGGCCAATGAACCGGAAAAGTTTACACAAGGCTAACAAGTTCATCACCCTATAGAGGAAACCAGGACCTTCAGTTAATCATACATATTGGTGTAAAAAGTGCTGAGATCTGTCACAAATTCACACTACAATTATGATTTGGTAGCACTCTGAGTTGTAAAACAATTTTTAACTCAGCTTTTGCTCTCTCTATCTCTCTCTCTCACACACACACACACACACACACACACACACTCCTCGACTCTTGATCTGCTTAGATCTGCAACATCTAACTGCCACTTAACCTCACTTTTTCTACTTACCCATCTGCTCGCCTCTTGAGCTTCCAATCCATCATCCAGCCGCGCCTCTAGCCCTTTGAGATGACTCTACTAGTCATGAAAAACATTAACCTCCCCCCATCCAAGTGCATACATGAACACACACACATACATGTGATCAGATGCCCCTTTACCTCCTCCTAAGAGTGCAATCTCAGGCTACTTCACCCCTGCATCAGACACTCACTGTGCAGGCTGTTGTTTTCTCTGTCCTACTTTTCTTTTTTTTTACATGCAACATTTCTCCCTCAATAAGGAGCCTCAGAGTGGCCTTATCATCCGTGGCCCTTTTTATCCACCTCGCCTTTGAACCTGGGTGTTCTTTGTGCTCACTTGCACTCCATACATTGACACACAGAGGTACATACTCACAGATGTAAAAATACACTCTCCATTTATGATGCCTCAGTTCTAATGAGATTTCAGCAAAAGGACACAAAGTCTTACAATGAAACGCAATGTCTTTATCACATTGTTATGTATGAATAAACTTAGGTTAGGAACATGAAAAGCAAAACAAATATATATACCACATACAATTTTACCCAGACCTCAGTGCTTTGGAGACCCAGTTTGATATCAGGAATTGCTGTATGTGGTTCTGAGTCAACATGTGTGTGATATTTGAAGAGCATGCTCTTTGAAGAGGGAATATGCGCAGGCTGCCATTCACAAGACTTTTGTTATGTTTTGTCTACCTGCATGTATGCATGGTAACATTCAGCACCACATAATAATTCCAGCATGAACTGATGTGGATAATAAGGTTTATGAATTTAAACCTGGTGGCTTTACGCCGTCCAGGATGAAAATGTGTGTGTGTGTGTGTGTGAATATCTGCACAATGTGAGTGTCAGTGTATCGGTATTGGACCTCCCTGCATGCCGGGGTCACATATAGGATGCCTCTGCAGTGTCTGTCCTTGCAGATGAGAGAAAATAAATGTCTTCATACATAAAGTCAATAAAAACTTTAAAAGTCATAAATATGAAAATAAGTTATTTCAACATAGCTTGTTGTCACCTGTTTTTTTCTGTATCCCTGTTATTCCATTCCATCCTTTGACTCTTCCTGTACACTCTGCCTCTCCAGTGAAGTGGCCGCTTGCAGGGCTGTGATGCTATCGACTGTGAAACTGCTGTTGTGGCTCCTCAGGGCTCTTATGTGCTGAAGAATCATATGGGCCTATATTGTGTGCAATTGTACAGGCACTTTTCCCCGTCCATCTTTCAGTGCTCCAGCGCTATAACCAAGTTAGAGCAAAATAACTACCATGATGCAAGGTCAAGTCAAATACATGTATTTGCTCCATTCAGCACTTTGCTTTTTTTAGTAGAGATTTTAAAATGACCAGTTATAAATCTATTTTTAACCATTCTTGGTCCAGTGTTTTTTTTTGTTTTGGTCATTTTTTTCACCCTGGCTGACACACTGAATTAGGACCATGTTAATAATATGTTCTACAGGGGAAAAAAACAGTCCTTAAAAAACAAAGTTGCGGTGTGATTAACGCTGTCACTTGACACAAGGCCCTGGGACCACATGCTTTCCTCTGTGTACCCATGTGCTTTCCTCTGGGTATATAGTGTGTGCAAAGTGCGCATGCCCTCGGTCTGCATGGCTGCTTGTGTGTTGCAGTCTCTTGTCCAGTATGCGTCTCAGATCAACGTTGGTGGCGGGGTGGTTGAGCTGCCCAGAGGAGGAGAAAGTGAGGTGTCGGAGAGGGGGCGAGGGGAGGGGGGTTAGGGAGGAGAGATGGTAAAGATAGAAATGGACGGCTCGGACACAATGTCTAATGGCAGTTCCAGCTGAGAAAACAAAAATACCCAAGGAACACTAAAACCTGAGGGGTGAAAAATATGCGGGTCTGGCGGGAGGTCAGATTCCCCACCGTAGCTAATTCAATTTTACAAACTGTAAGAAAACACGCTGCTGCTCAGTCCCAGCACTGGGTAAATGCGCAGCAAATACGTCCTTATTTTACACTTCATAATGAAAAATGTCTTCTTTAAATTGGTCAAAAGGGTGGGTAAGATAAAGGCACTTTTTACCATAAGTTCCGCCTCTTTCGCGTCTTAACCATTAAATTATTTTCATATATGCCTGTGTAGCCTAGGCTATATCATTTTAATAAATGAGGACCCAAAACGTAATGTATGTTATCATATTGTATTAATAAACAGCAAAAGGGAGCTCAGGAGGAAAGCAAACAGCTAAATAGGTTTTTAACTTTTGCATTGCATTTGGATGTTTTATCAAAAGGGCAGCTCGTCCAGAATAAAGATACTTGCAGTAAGCCGGCTGATGTAGGGCTAGTGGGACATATGGGCTAGTGTGTTGCACTGAATGCTGCCCTGTTTTAAAGGACCTCAACAGGCACAGAGGGGCCGCATGCTGATGTTTTGCTGGTGGTCTGCTCGAGCCTGGTAAAGACATTAGTGCAGAAATGCTGGGGAAACGGGGAGTCCCATAGACAGCGCTCACTTCTCTAAATAAACATTAGTCTTAAAAAGTTTGGCCCCACGACCTCAGCATGATCGCATTTCACTCTGGATAGTAAACTTCAATTTTATCGCGAGGTTTCCCATTTTACTTTTCTAAAACACACTTTCACGCCGAAAAAGATTAGATCAACATTTTCACCCTTCCTGGGGGGTGCAAGAGGCCTCAGCGTTCTCGCCATTTATTTTCTCTCACATCCCCAGAGCAACTAGCCTACTCTTTTTTGTGTACCTTATTGTAAAGTGTTACCGACTTTTCTTTTACTTGCCTTATACATTTGCAATCATTACGAGCACACAAACCATTTGACGATAGTACAATGTTATGGTTAAGAAAGTTAAATTGAATAAATGCATTGTCTAATAGGCTATAAAGGGCCGATTGATGCTTGCAACTTTTCTGTTGTTAAAATAAATAAAGAGGCAACCTTTGTCCTTGGGTTTCACATGTTAAAGCCTGCTGGTTATTCTAAGTATTTTATTTGCTATGTTATGGGTTTAAAATGAATTGCACGAGCGTAGTGCAATTTATGTCAAGAATGACATTTAAGTGCAAGTCCAAAGGTTTATTGTTGACATTCCCTTTGCCACTCCAGCCTCAACGACTGATTCAATGTAATAGGCCTTCATGTTCTTGGTTGACCTATGGGGAGGGCACTTAACAAAAAGGAACCGACCATCATTTAAATCCTTAATTAATCATAATTGGGTAATAACAAATCGTGTCGGAACGCTGGAATTGAGGTGTGAGTTTATTACTAATGCGCTGGCATCAAAGTTCGAATGGAAGAAGCCAGTAGGAGCGCCCGCACGACACCGCCGCTGATTGTGTATTGAGAGCGAGCTGCGCCTATCCATCAAAGAACCATAGAGAAGAAAGTGCTGCCCACTCGCCTTTTGCTTTTAGTGCGACCTGGTAAAGCCAACCCTATGGAGAGAGCCCGAGTTTATAGAGAGGACTCCTGTTGTCCAATTTGAGGTCCGTGGACCACCAGGGGACGTTGAAAGGCACTCTATATGTCCAGTTGAGATTGATTTTATAGGTTTAATTTCCTTGGGCTAAAGTCTGGAACAGTAGTATGTGTAGAACGTAAAATTTTACCCCACACGTGACACGTGGAATAAACGGGAACCATAGGACACCCTCTCTCTCTCTCTCTCTCTCTCTCTCTCTCTCTCTCTCTCTCTCTCTCTCTCTCTCTCTCTCTCTCTCTCTCTCTCTCTCTCTCTCTCTCTCTCTCTCTCTGCCATGAGACCAGAGCTCGAATGTGATAAAGTTCAAGTGTGAGGGTCACAAAGAAGGAAGTTTAACCGATCGTTTTGGTAAAAATAGGAGGTGGACATTCTGATCAAAAATGTTATTTAACTCCAATAGGCATATGCAATAAGAGAAGCCTACAGCTAGAAATGATGCCATGTTGGCAGGTGATTAACCTGACAGACAGCAATAGACAAAGAAATATATATTTCTCAGCATGTGTTTGTGTTTGCTTTGTGTTATTTTGGAGGTGTTATACACCATTTAGTTAGTTAGTTAGTTAAATCTTTATTGTCTGTATTGGAGATTCGTCTTTGGTCTCATTCAAAAAACAACAAGCAGGACAACACAACAACAACAACAACAAAAGCAACAACAACAACATTTACACAGACATCTTCAGGGCAAGAAGCAGGGCAGCAGTGGCAGTATACACATCAGCGGGACATGGTGTTCAGTACCCCAATCGCTTTAGGAGCGATTTGTCACTGCTCAATTGGCACGTAAGCTTTTATTGTTGTTTCTGAGTCTAATTAGTCAGTTTTAAATGTGCATGTTTTGTGTGTGATTTTGTTTTATGCTGTCAGATCTTATTTAAATCATCTCGTGCATCTTGTGCACACTCAAGAGTTGGATGACGCGCATGTGACTGTTTTCATTGCGACGTAAAAGCAGGTGCACGCAGTAGGCCTGGCTATGGTTGTTGCGATGTCTGAAGGAAGAGCAAGGAGAACGCTTTGTTCCCATATCTAATATCTATTAAATGACAGCATAAAACCAAATTGGCGCACCTGGGTGGCGTCTGTTTATCACGTGGAGCGTCCAAAGCCAGATTTAAATTTGAACACTTCCCTTACAGATGAATAGGCGTAATCAATTGAATATTAATGGATCTAAAATATTTTAGGCCCAAAATAACAAACGTAATATGGAACCCCTAAATTTGGGCAGGGTTTAAAAAATAAAAATAAAAAGATTCCAAAAAATACACCAACCAGACTTTTCTAAAACAGAGATGAATGACCGGTATCACTTGCTATCATATTCTGGGGGATCTTTGGTAGCCTAATATCTGCAGATATTGATACCCTGGCCTTGCCCCGACTCCCCGTGTGTGTGTGTGTGTGTGTGTGTGTGTGTGTGTGTGTGTACGCGCGCCGTCTTTTTTCTTTTCTTTTTTGTCCTGCAGCAGGTGTTCGTTTAGTGTGTCAGAGTCGGCTGCATGGGCGAAGAGCTTCCAAAGTTAATATTGTGTTTCCAGAGATGATGGGGAGTTCACTGTCCTCGCTTTATTTACACATTCTAAATTAATTAAGCGAAGGATTCCTCTGTCTGTTGCAAAAACAAGGAGGCAGGAGGGAGACGCGAGGGGAGGCTGTGATTTATAGCAGGCTGTGCAGCTATAAGGACGCAGCTCGCCTCTCCTCCAGGTCGGGTGGGGAGCCGCGGACCGGGCCAACATTCCTATGTGGGGGCGAGGAGTAGGCTCGTCTGCCGCGCGCACACAGCCACACACTTGGGCCTACACGGTGGAGAGAATAAGATATAGAGACAAATATATAGTCACTAATGCTTTCATGGAAGAGGCGTTGCAGCAAAAAGTTGCAGGTCTACGAAGGAAGAGTGTCAGAATGGCTTTCCAAAACGGTCTGCAAAGTCAATATATGAGACTTTGTGGACCAATGCGTGTGTGTGTGTGTGTGTGTGTGTGTGTGTGTGTGTGTGTGTGTGTGTGTGTGTGTGTGTGTGTGTGTGTGTGTGTGTGTGTGTGTGTGTGTGTGTGTGTGTGTGTGTGTGTGTGTGTGTGTGTGTGTGTGTGATAGGGCGGGTTGGCCCAAAAAGGTGTGTTGTTCATTATTTTTAAACTACCCTATGGGGGAGAAACAGATAAAAACAAGGAAACAAAATAAATGGCCTTAATAAATAAAATAAAAACTTCTTTCGATAAGTGATCAACAGAAAATATAAATCCGATATACAATAATATCTCTTTTCGATGAATGATCAATCAGTCCTTGTATTAATTATTATTATGGGATACGGTTAATTTCAGGAGGACGAAACCCCCAAACAGGTCTTTGTTCATGTTCATTCCCATTATGTTAATGTTGCACCATTTATATGTTGTAAATTTTATTAATGAATAGCCTATTATACGACGTTACAATTAAATTATACTAAATAACATTATTGTATAGTCTATTATCATAATTATACAATACTTTTCAATACAACGTGCTTTTACAGTTTAATTGAGTTGTTTGTGTGATTGTATGTGTCGTGTGTTCTTTTCATGTTGTTGTAGCCACTAAATGAACTAGGCTCATCTGTCACTATGGGATGGACAATATTTTTTTTTATTGAATTGATTTATATTATATTTTGCATTTTTGTTCAAATAATCACTAAGTAAAGAGTGGCAATTGTTGCAGTGGACGAGCGTGACCTTGTAGATACTCTACAAGGTCGCTAAGCCTGACATCTCTATTCCCTCCCTGTACACACACACACACACAAACACACACACACACACACACACACACACACACACACACACACACACACACACACACACACACACACACACACACACACACACACACACACACACACACACACACACACACACACACAGCCTCTGTCCCCGCGTCCTTCAAGACCTCAGACGTGCAAGGTGCATCGATCAGGGAACGTAAAGTTATTGGCAAGGCAGTGTGAAAGAATTAAGCAAAACGATTTCATTTAATCCCCTGTCACGCGCAGTTTAACATTAAAGGTCTAATTAAAATGGTATAATAATAGCCTAATAATAATAATAATAATAGTAGTTTAATAGTAAAAGTATAATAAGCAAAAGTGAATGTTTTCCACAGGACTTTCCCCGGGGAATCCTAAAAGAAGAAAATATTCAGGACGAAAGGAAGAGATAAATAAATGTTGACGTCTACGCCTATAATTAAATCAATAAGTCACGAAACACGGCGTTACTTACGCCCAAACATCGCATATGGGATCAGTTAGAAAGAGATGGGAATTGCCTTGAAATGTAGGCCTATGAATGTGTTTTTTGCAGACTGTTAAGTCATTTGGCTGTCACTCCACATATCACTCACTACTTATGTCGTCTGAGAAAAACGTCCCGACGGATGACGGATGTCACCGCGGTGCCTGAAGCTGTGGGTGGCCTTCAAGTGACAACCCGGACGGAAACATACTTTCTCAAGAATTAACGCATCAATATAGCCTAGTGTGCACGGTAATGATAAGTGATGACCCATAACGATTTGATATGGAAAAATTAAGGGACCGTTCCAGATAGTGCGTGTTTGAAGTGGTTTGAAGAACAAGTTGCCCGTATATGCCTGTAATCCTATGGACACCGATGGACACTTTTTGTACGCATTTGAGCTGGAAATCTGTAAGAAAGGGTTCAGTTTCAAATCGTGTGTGTGTGTGTGTGTGTGTGTGTGTGTGTGTGTGTGTGTGTGTGTGTGTGTGTGTGTGTGTGTGTGTGTGTGTGTGTGTGTGTGTGTGTGTTTGTGTGTGTGTGTCTCTCTCTCTCTGTGTCTGTGCTTGCGCGCTTTGCGTCTGGTGATTTTTATTGGCTCAGCTTTCATTCCTGCCGTTACTTAAATGGTTTTTAACCACCTCTGCAAACGATTCATGGGGATTTTTAATGGACTGATGCGGTGAGTAATGACTCCCTGTCAGGGCGAGTGTGCGTATGAAAACTTCAATGGTCTGCTAATGTTTCTCCTCCCCCCCCCCCCCCAAGTCACTTAATCTGCAAATTATGCAGGATATCAATTAGCACCGTGGGCCAAAGCGGGACGAGAAGCACTAATCAAAATGATTTCCCCCAAATCCTTGTGAGATATTTATTAATTGTTCAATTTGAACTCATGGGGGGGAGAGGAGGAAAGCAAATGTGAAAGGAAAGGCTGCAGTGTGGATAAAGAAAGTAGGCATGTGTTGGTTTTCGTTTCAAAGACTTTCAGTGAGCTGTGCTTAGGGAAAACAGAGGAGTCAGCCCTCCCTCCCTTCATCCTTAATAATCATCTGTCAAAACACCCGCAAACTAATTTAACCATTTGCACAAAGTTCTAAATGAAAATAAAGGGGGCTTTACGTCCCCTTCTGTCTGGAAACATGTGCTCCAACAACTCTGAAAAAGACCAATACAGGCCTGATTTCTGTAGCCGGACGAGTCCCACTGCTTCCTTTATATGAGGCCCGAGACAACACGGACGACATGAAAGCGCAGCAAAGCGAGGGCCTTTAGAGGAGATTGCTTTTCAGGCGTTAAATGTGTGTGGCTGGTCTCACGGGGGACCGCTCGCTGTGCGCACATTCACTCCCTTGGGCCAGGGGTCCACGCTGACAACATCAACAAACGGCCCCAAAAGCCGCATTATGGTGGATTAGGGCGCCCGATGAAAAATGCTGCTACAAATTAGCAACGAAAACCCCAAAAGACCGCGGGTATATCCTTGTTCACTTTCAATTACAGACCGCCGAGGCCTACTAACGTGCCCATTCATTTTGGGCCTTTGTAACTATAAGCAAGAAAATAGTCCTTTTACAAGCGAGCGAGAGCCACACAAGAGGAATACTTGCCCACTGTTGCGTGATATTCGCGGCTGCCACATAGGCCTATACATCAAGTCCTGTTTAGAGTATTTAAACTGCATTTTGTGCAATTCTCACACCAAGAAAGGGATTTTAATTAGCTGCATTACTGAGAGACTAATCTAGTCTATTTGTCTGCACCTTGTTGTAATAATCGACCAGTGACGTAGTTACATTTAAAGCTGCAAGATTACAGCGAGAATAAATACAAAGACTTAAGCTTAATTGCAAATAAGAAAATTAAAGGATTCAAAAAAGCAAACCCTTGCATGGTAAGGAGATGTGTGTTATTTCAAAACAAATGTTTTTCAGAATTTTAGACCCTGAAAGAAAACCTGATTAAAATATTCTGATTTTGCCATTTTGAAATCAACGCGTGATGCTATTTATGCTGATGCTATTAGTCTTTCTTTCCTTGAAATAAATAATAATAATAACGATTTTTTTTTTCAAATTCACAAACATTTATTATTCTTGTCATTACAACAAAAGAAATTACCTATGAACATTTAAGTGTCTATCTCTCTATTGACAACACATGACATAGGCCTACTGTATGTCTCACAGGTTCAATTGTGAAATAGATAGTAACGAACAACAATTAAAATGGTTGAGAGAGGTAATGCGCTCTTTTATACTAAAAACCACAGCCTACGTGTCCACAGACAACATGAAATGATATTGTCACAAATTCACCATGTAAAGGAGATGGGGGGATAAGTGGGGTGTAGTAAATATGGTTATTTCTGAGTCAGAAGTCCCCCCCCCCCTCCTTGTCTCCATGTGCTTTCTAAGTAAAAACCTGAGTTTGCCTTCTCTTCAGCCTATGTCAACAACAAGAACAACAACAGTGCCTTTTTTCTCACGACGCACAGAATAAAAACAATATGAATCATAATAAAGTTCTCAAATATATATATTTTTTTAAACCAGGTGACACCATCATGATCTCTTTCTCCCACTCACGAATGAAGGCCACATTGCCAGATTGCAGGCCAACCTTCATTATTACTTTAAACAGATCCTCCGAGTTTATAGTTTCTCAATATTATACACATATTTACAAACCATAAATAAACATTTCCCTCCTCTTAAATTGTTAGGAAATTGGGAGAGCCAAAACACTCTTAAGAATGCACAGCCTACCTTCACATAGAGCGTTGCCACAATTGGCTTTTTAACAAAAGCATGCTCGCCTTTTTTTCTTTTCTAGAAAGGACAAGTGTTCAAATTTGTTTTTTTGCTGGAAAAAGTCTGACTCAGTAGCCCGGGCTGTAATATGCTGTCCTGTGATAGGTTCAAATGGTTGGAAGCAGAGGCCAATGCTGGGTTCAACATGGCCAGGATCTGAGCCTGGCTGGCCGGCTGTGCGCCGTAGGAAGAGGCGTTGGAGTTGGCCGCACCGATGATATTGTCAATGGAGAACGAAGGCCGACTCGGGGCGTTGGAGTCCGTCTTGAGAGGCGGCAGAGACGGGCTTAGCTGAGGGTAAAAGGGCTTTCTCAAATCGGCCCCCAGAAGGGTTGGCAGGGGATGCGGCGCGGGGAAAATGGAGGCTGGTGAGGGCAAGGTGCAGGGGGCGTTGGGGAAAGGGAACGCACCACCTGTGTGGTGCGAGTGATACGGGTGGTGGGCTGCGTGGAAGTTCTGCAGCTGAAGTCCATAGTTGTATCCGTACGGGCCGTATCCAAACCCGGGGAGAAAGCCACCGGCGTCCCTGAGGATCTCAGTCTGGTGCCTTTTGAAGCGCTTCCTCCTGCGCAAGAAGCTCCCGTTGTCGAACATGTCTGCGGAGTCCGGGTCGAGGGTCCAGTAGTTGCCCTTTCCGGGGTTGCCGGGTTCCCGTGGGATTTTCACGAAGCAGTCGTTTAAAGAAAGGTTGTGGCGTATGGAGTTTTGCCACGCGGGGAATTTCTCTCTGTAGTAAGGGAATCGGTTGCTGATGAACTCACAGATCTCGCTGAGAGTGAGGCGCTTCTTTGGGCTCTGCAGGATTGACATGGTGATCAGAGCGATGTAAGAGTAGGGCGGCTTCACGAGGGCGCTTTTTCTGGATTTCTCTCCAATGTCCGTCCCGACATCTGCGCTGGAGCCCATCTGGTCTGACGGGCAGTCGGAGCTGCTGAGCCCGGGAGAGGAAGCCCTCTCGGCCGCGTTCTGGGAGTAATTATCGTCCGAGTCATTGTCCAAGTTGTACTCGTCGTCGTGAATGTACTTTCCGTCCTTTCCAACGGATATGTCGCCCCCAACCACATCGATGTCCACGTCATCGGACAATGCAGAGCTGTCGGACATATCCGTCCCTAAAGTCATCCTTGGAAGACGCCGCTTCTCTTTTCCACTCTCTCCTAGATTTCCTCCTCCTCTGGTCCGGTGAGGCTATACTGAGTGAGAGCGCGCACACACACTCTCCCTCTCCCCCTCACAATCCACACAAGACTTTTGCGGGCAGCTTTATGTCCAACTACTAAATGCACACATGGCTATCTATAGAAAAGATAAATAACTCGTTGACCTGTGGATTTGGGTGACTTCGGGCCGTCCGAGGCTGGTCAAGCTGGGCCCTGCGAGGTCCTTATCAAGCAGGAAAACTTCTGATTTTCGGGAGTTAAAACAAAGTCAAAGATCACAGATCTTGCACCAATCTTGACGTGTGTTTTTGTCTTCAGATGTGATTGTTTCCGTCTGTGATCAGTTCCTGCTGTGGGTCATTTAAAAAAGGCTACGTTTGGATATCCAAGTAGCTCTCCGAAATATATTTTACGCACGGCGTTGGGTATGTATCCAGCCAGACTATCACACTATCCTCCTCGGCTCTCAAAAGGTATTTATAGGACCACGCTGATCACGTGGTCTTTGAGTCACTGTTACCAGGAACTGGATGGAATACCTTGCAAAAAGTAATATTTGGATCTGCTCTTGAATCTTAACATGATATTTCGTTTAATAAAAGACAAACTAAAAATTTAAAAAACATATTGACTTAAATATGATCTGTTCCTGTGCATATGAACTTGTTTTGTGTTGTTGTTTTTTCCCTTTAGGCTACTTATTATATGGTTGGATGCCCTCATTCTGTGCATTATCAATAAATTGACATTTTACTTAGTAAAACTAAATTTAGAATAGAAAAATAAAATGCATTGCGAAAGACTGTTGTCACTGACAATCCAACAATGACATTTTTAATTTAATCTTTTAACAAGGCGATTTAATTTCGAAACAAGAGGATCAAATTGCCTTTTTTTCCTATTTTTGAAGTGTAAGGTGAGCGAAGCAAAAGCTGTGTATCCTCCAACACAAGCAAAGCATAAAGCCTATGAATATATTTTTCTATAGTCAAATCATATATTTAATCTATTATATTATGTTCTGATAATGGTCATGTGTGAGTTAATAAGAATAACAATAATATATATATATATTTTTTCAATTTCGAGACTGCCGGAAGACAAATCATAAGAGTGAATCGTTCCACAAGTCAAATGAAGGAAGATGGTCAGTAATTAATGTTAGCCTATTGTTGTCAAAATAAATATATTCTAATTTGTAATAGTAGTTCAAACGCAATGTATTTGTTTAATTCACAGATGAAATACATACAATGTGTGCCCTGATCTGAAAAATAAAATCAAGGTTTATAATAAGCATCAGGATGTTGTCAAATTCACTAAAATATGCTTATTTTACCATTTTCATTTAGGCCTACTTTATTGTCTGTCTTAGTTTTGACTTGAAACATAATAATCCATTGCATCAAGTTTTTTTTCTCCAACCATTCAAGGGGTTAAATAAACAGGCTATCCAAACAGAGCTTTATATTCTGCATCTATTCTGTTCCCTAATAAATTGGGCTGATTTGGCCGGATTGATTCTCCCACCCACTGCCATCCCCCCTCAGAGTTGTTGGCCGGTAGCCGTATTCCCTGATCACTTCTCACGGGTTTTGTGTTTTTCTTCTGTCAACATGTCACAACATTATCCATCTGCATTTTCTGCATAATTAACAGGCGTGCATAAAGTCAGCTGCTGAAACCTGCTCCGATTCGTCTTGCTCGGGAGTGAAAGGCCAGCAGATGACGATGCGTAATGTGCACGGGTATCCGGACATTCCAGTTCATTACGCTGCAGATACACCGAGTTATTTTAATGCATTTGCATCAGCACCAAATTCATTTTATGCGCCATATACGCCTATACACATTTTTATTATTTTTTAATGTTTGGTTTCTCGGTTAATGGCAGCCCTTCTACTGTCGTATCCTTATTTACTGTATGCCAACTATTGTTTTTTTTCTTTGTTTTTTAAATCTGCATTTGTATGCTTTTTCATTATTGAGTGATAAGCCTACCTCTGAAGAACCAAGTATAAGTCAAGCATGCAACTTGTTAAAATAGCCTACAGAAGAAAGCTCTGATCCGTGAGCCGTGCCGTATCCTCCTCTCTGCCATGCCTGTAACTAAACCTTTGAAACAATCTCAAGTAGACGCACTGAGATGCACCTGACCACTGCCCGATATAAAGGACACACTACCTTCCCCAGGCAGCCCGTAATATGAAATATATTCTTATTTTAATTCCAATATGTCCTAGGATTTGACCCCATTGGATGAAAACACTTTCTACATTTATTTTATGTAACCTATTTATTTAGGTCTATACATTTATTTGCCCTGAACCATTGACGTAATGAGCTAGGCTACAGTTTACTTGGACAAGAAAACTGACATTATTTAGGCCTAGACTTGTTGATCTTTAATGGGTTGGAATATCTTTACATATCTAGCCAATATTGTGTTCTACAATCGATAAATAAAAACATGGTCGACATGGCCTCTTAACAATATATTCTTTATCGATCTTCTTTTTTTGTCTGTAGCTGCAAAAGTATAGGCTATAAGGCCTGTTTTCGTTTACAACTCATTTTATTATCAAACAACCTAAGCGTGCGCCTGCATATGTCCTTTTCTTATAACGTATGGCTATAAACAAGTCATTATTTTATTGATTTGTTTTGATCGTTTTTTTTCCGCCAAGTGTGCACTGCAGGATTTTTCAGGTCCTTCGAGTTTCCAAAGGTTAAATAGGGTTTTGGTTCTTATGATCCGTGATTTAGCTCAGTAGGGCTGCAGTTTGTGGTGTGGAGGCGCCCCCTGCTGGTGCTAAACACATAAATGTGAAACCTTTACGATGATCCAAATTAGGGGAAAATCTGTAGAACTGATAGTATTGTGTCCTTTAAACATGGGACAATAATAAATCTGCAAAATGTAAACTCAAGTGGGGGCTCTTGTGATAATCTGAGATTTTGAGCTTTAAAATCAACTCATCAGGCAGTTATTTGTTAATTAAATGGAGTGGCATTTCAAAGCTGAAACATTAGCCTCGTTTGACTAGGAGCCGTCTTGCTCAGACCCGCGCAATTATGATGCGCGTCTTGCTGAGCTCACAGCAAAAATGCTGCAAAAATGCTGTGCGCTCAGCAAGACGCGCAGCATATTTGCGCAGGTCTGAGCAAGACGGCTTCTACTCAAACGAGGCTAGAGTCTTTAAAAAAAAAAGAAGGAAAAAGAAAATAAGAGTGAAAAAGGTTTCTTTATTGTCAATGCACATTAAAAAAAACATTATTTGCATCCTCCTGAACAATTAGCGATTTAATCAACAATTATTTTATTATTTATTTTATCAGCAAGAACGTTTTGGTTTCTTGTTCTATTGCCCCTCTCTCTGTATGTGAAACCAAAGCTTGGTGGAAAAAACTCACACTGACCCTCTGGCAATCAACTATAGCAATTCTTAGAAAGAGGGGGACATCATTAACTTAAGTTTTTTTTTAAAAGGTAAAAATTGCTTCTTCACACAATAAACACTTAAGACAAAGTCAAATCAGCTCGGCAGAAAGCAATAAGGGGGATCTAATCATACCTGATACGCTTAGACTCGTGCATATCACCAATCATTTCACTGTTGACCAGAATATGTGTAATTCATCTTTATCACATCAAAGGCACACACTGTGAAAACAATCCCACAGGCTGAACATCTTGTGTTTGCTTCCATCTAGTGGTGGAAAGCTCGTATAGCCCGTTTGATTCATTCACTTCTTGCAGCCTTTCAACAGACCGATGGTGTTGTTTTAAAACTGCTGAACAAATACTCATTGTAGGCCATCAGACAGGAGTAATGCGAGACCGTGCTGAACAACCTGCTTTCAAGTATCTCTAATGCTCCCAGCCAGGTCTTGGAATATGTGGCTGAAGATGTTTCAAAGGCAGTTTGTTATTGCTCTTTGGTCTCCTTTTATTGCTGTTTGAATACAATCATTGCAACAGTAGGCTACTGATTGTATGATTGGCCTGATATAGGCTATAAACACTTTAGCTATATAAAAAGAAAAAAATACATTATTATTATTATTTTTATATTTTCTGAGTTTATTTTTTTTACATTTCATTACACCAGAGTCACTTAATTACCTGATGAAAACAATAGTACCAGTTGAGTGCTCCACACAAGCAAGATATATGTTTCTGCCTACACCTGACTTCCGATGGAAGCAACACCAGAAATTATGATATTTGTTTTTATTTTGTTGATTGGTTATTTTATCCATGGGCCCATGACTGTATTTGTATTCACTAGTAGTTCATAGTTTCCTTCTTAACATAAAACGAACAGAGAAAGTCAAATTAAATTGCAAATTAAAACCCAAATCACGGCTCGTTGTTCATATACAGTGAGTTTGTTATTTTTGATACTTTCAAATCCCGCAGTCTTGACTCGAAGCATATTTAGCAGCATAAAAAGGGCAGATAAACATCCAAGGTGAGACGAATTAAATCAATGAGCATTAACAGAATTGTTTTTAATAAATTATAATGGTATTATTATTAGTAGTAGTAGTATTACCTACACATATTTAAAAATGGAAGAGAATTTTAAGATTTTGAATAATTTTTGCTTTATTTGAGTGCGCTTTAAGTTTGATTAATGATTGCTAACCTTTATTTCCTATCGTTTGTTCATTCACATTTTATAATATTAAGTGTCTAATTGTTCTACATGTGTGCCTCATTACACACCTTTAATTAAAACCCCTTGGGCCTTTCAATTCAATATTTACCTTGTGCAATAAATAAACTATTTTAAACTGTGAACCTTTACCCACATGATCACACAATGTGGACCAAACCATCTTTATTTTTTAAATAGTCTTAATTTTTTAAATGGTCTTCAGAATTACACTATTTATAACATAATAATGCTTAATACAACCTGAGTTCAAAATGAAGACCCTCGTGTTTTGAATGAAAGTAGAATAATTAAGATGTTATAACTAATTATTAGTTGAAAGCTTTAACATGTAGCGTGCAGTTAAAGTTAACCCAAATAGCATGAGCTGCAGTGTTTCTTAGGGAAATATATCAGGCCTAATTGTAGCGAATAAAGACAACATTTACTATTTTACTGCAAAAATGAATTTATTTCAGGCGACCTGTCGTCAGCAATGGTATCACTTTCTCTTTCTTAATAAAGATTTTACACATCAAAAAAAGTATTTACATGAACAAATTGGCACACTAGAACGATATGCCTTTAATAAACACATGTAAACTTAGAAAAGGAACGTTGAAACACGCAGAGAAAAACATGAACGAAATAATACGTACGATAGGCCTACATTCAACTCTCTGAGATAGAGTAGGCTATAGGCTACACTCGTGGAATGTGTCAAACGGATCTAAATGGCTTTACACCTTTTTCAAAATAGGAATGTTTTTTATCGTGAGGCTCGGTGGATTTGTGTCATAACTTAAAACGAATTTCTAACATGAACTTATAGATGTGAATCTGTGAAGGCATGATAGAAAGGCATTTGGGCCTTATTTTATCCTACAATTTCCCAATAATATTCGTAAAGGGACTTTTTATACTAGGCCTATTTCATGGAGTCATTGAGGGCATAGGCTATTCCTTCATGATGGGACAATTTGGAAGCCTATAATTGGCCTAATTAATATGGATTTGTGGGGCAAATGATGTCTTCACATATACCGCTCTAACCCTGACGCAAAGTTGGCCTGTCTCATGTAGGTGTTGTTGTAGGAGTTCATGGGGCTGGAGAGGCCCTGCAGAAGCTGCTCCGTGTGCTCGGCGCAGGAGCCCGGGCGCAGGGCGGGCAGGGACAGCCTGTTACCGGTGCAGTACATCTGAGAACTCCCGGGAGAGAAACCGGACTGGGTCATGGTGGGCAGGTTAGGAGGAGAGGCCGAGGAGGAGTACGGATACCCGGCAGCAGCAGCCAGGTTGGA
>NC_137212.1:19354147-19459195 GCF_949987685.1 Ammodytes marinus | reverse complement strand
CCAATCCACCGATTGAAATCCACCGATTGAAAAATAATAACAAGCCACTGAAAACAAGGAATTGAGCTATCAAAGCATTTGGGGAAGAAAAGTAAATATCCCCTCATTTCATTTTCATTTTTGGAGAGTGATAATCAAACAGTCCCCCTGGCCAGAAAGGAGAGGGTGTTATCTTACGGATTTTTAAGTCAAAACAGAGTCCTGCACACAATTGGTAGGCGGATAAACACCCTTTAAACACAAGTATGTGATAGCGCTTCTAATTGATTATTTAGGCAAATAGAGGGTTTAGAGTTAATTACAGAAGGTAAGACACACAGGGAGTTGACCTGCTGCCGTCACTTATGGGGAGAGAGATGTCTGTTTGTGGACTGTTGTGAATGATTGAGCCCATAAGGCAGCCATCATGTTACATGCACATATAATAACATGAGAGCTGAATCACAAATTGAAGGATAACCTGAACAATAGAGGGGGCATATCAGAGTTAGGTCACTGAATGAGTTTGGTGGCTTTGAGAATGTTTGATGGTCCTTTTGGACTAGATTATTAGATAGTGTTTTCTACAACCATCAACCAACCACCACATATATTATTATGGGAAGAATTGTGTAGAATGTAGCCTATGCTATGTGCACTGAAGCCAATATGTTTAGGACAAAAACTATGTTAGTTTTTCCTTCAATGTATCACCATTGTTACATAAGAATTCATGTTGAGGGACGGACTGAGAAAACCCCAAAAAGACGAAAAAGAGGCGGCTTTACTTCTAATAGGCCTGATATGGAAAAATATGGTGGCCATAATCAAACCGAGGTCATTAATCACAACCGCACACATGCCTTACGGGATGCCTGTTTTCCCGTCACCCTCACTCCGCCAACATAAAGCTGGAACCCCCCACCCACACTCACACATTGATGATTGGACCCCTCCCGACCCAGCCGCAGTTCAGACAACACTAAGCCCGGCTAGCTACTCACAGCCAGTGGCTAACAGCTTCAGACAGGCGTGGGAGCGCTGCTGTATCCAAGCAGGATCTGCCCCCAGTGCTGCCAGGTCAGGCAGGACAAACAGGGGCTCAGGCCAGGAAACGGGCCCTCTGCCTCAGGGCCTGCGGCCTCTTGCTAATCCCCTCTCCTCCTAAACCACCCCACCACCCCACCAGAGCTCCCCCATGTACCTCTCTGCACCTCTACGCTCCCTGTCCACTTGTTCTGACCTTCATACACATACATATTTCTGTGCAACTGAAAACCTTTCTCCAGTTCAACCCTGTGTTTTTTAGGATCCCTCAGCACAAACCCTATTCAAGGATGATGCTGCTCACCTGCAGTACTGAGCCAACATTAAGATGTTCACAAATAAAGGAAAGAGGGTTATACAATTTCTGTATTTTCACTGCTATATCTGGGCTTCCTGTATGCAACTTAATTGCTAAGAAGAACTGTGGTGACACATTCTCACACCGTCACAATTATATAAATGCGTGTGTTACAGACAATCAGTAGAGAACCAGGGAAATCTTGTTTTTGGTGATTTTTTATTTTTTTTTGAAGGTGGCCAAGTATGCAGACTCTACTTCACTGTAATGAATAGATTGAATAGATTATATTTTATTTGCCCATCAGAGGCAGTCTAAATCACACCTCAATGCTTTTTCCTGACCACAGTATAGAATTGAATTCAATGCAATTCAAATAACGTTATTTGTCCCCTAACAGCAATTACTGTAAAAGGCAAGTACTGTAGAGTAGCATACTGTAATAACATAGGCATATCTCACAGGACACAAGGGACACTTAAAAAAGGCATGCTTACTGAAATGCAATGCATTGTGAAGTGCTAGAAGTACATTTAAAAGGTCATATTTAAGGTAATGCAATAAATACATTACATGCTTTTTGGCACATTACAAATAACATTATAATGATCAAAAATTCAAAATTCAACATAGTCAACTAGACTGACACTGGGTTTGGGGCATTTAATAGCTTGCTGACGTATTTATGTTGTATACACCTGAAGGCAAATATGTATAAAGATAGTACTTCCAAAAAATGCAAAGTAATATATTTCTGTGTGTGTGTGTGTGTGTGTGTGTGTGTGTGTGTGTGTGTGTGTGTGTGTGTGTGTGTGTGTGTGTGTGTGTGTGTGTGTGTGTGTGTGTGTGTGTGTGTGTGTGTGTGTGTGTGTGTGTGTGTGTGTGTGTGTGTGTGTGTGTGTGTGTGTGTGTGTGTGTGTCTGTGTCTGTGTGTGTGTGTCTGTGTTTCTGTCAAAATGTCCTTGAATGCATAACATAAGATCCAAGTTACTGTAATGTTGTAATGTGACAGAAGCTAATCACAAAGTGTGTGTGTGCGTGCGTGCATGTTTCCAAAAGTCAAGATAATGTAGATGCAGTTTACATGTGGGCATATGAAGTCACAAATGCATGGCCGGGCAATGCATCCCCTTACATATTGTACATATTGTCCAGTTTTATATCAGACCTAACCTAAAGTCCCCCATGGGCCTTTGATTATTGGTCAACAGGTTACATAGTCCTCTTTTTGATGAAATCCTTAGAAATATAGAGGGATAGGCAGAGTTGCTGAGTAAACACTTGGTATCCATTCATTCGCAAAGTGGCTCCAGGGGACGGGCAGAGGTGGGGGGGCATGAGAAAAAAGAGGGAATAAAAGAGTGAGAGAGAGAAAGAGAGGGAGACAGAGAGAGAGAGAGAGGAATACAAGAGAGCGCAACCTTTTTCTTGCTCAAGCTAATCAAGTACGGGCCAGGGCTCCTGAAAACGCGGGGATTACCAGAGTACTGGGGATGTACTGGCTTGGGCCGCCTCTGCTCACTCCTGCACTGCACGCTACACTGCCCTACTAAAGCACTACACATGGTTCTCACACACACACACAACCAGTCATGCTGTATGGTGCTCATCTCTCGTTGTCAAAATGTTCACAGTCCCACAGAGGCTTAACACATGGACACATAAAGACAGATGCACGCATGCACACACACACTCACACACACTCCAGTACATTTAATACTACATAAACTACATGTAAAACTACTACATGTCCAACCAATGCATTGGTTTCTAAAGTTATACAAGACAGTAAGCAATATACATTCAACATACGAGTATATTTAATCTAAATTAAGAGTCATTATCTGCCTCCATTTAATAGTTTAAGGTTACAATTGGCCAAGGTATTGCTCCTGCAGTTGTATATTTATTGGGGATCATGAATCTTTGACCTGTAATAATGTGACTGAGGATGTACCGTTGTTAAAGTTTCCGCCTGAACAAACACACAACTCCCCCCTAAGACACCTATGGCAAATCCCCCCAGCCTCCAGCACTGCAGCCAGGGACGCTGCAAGCTTTCATCTAAAAAGAGTGAACACCAAGCTGAAGTCTCATCCTGTGAAAGATAGGCATGGTAATTAAACAATTAGGAATCGAGTGATGCACAGAGGAGGAGAAAAATACGTCTCCAGGTCATTTGATGCAGTCTGTAGGGGTCGCTTTGATAGCAGGCTGCTGTTCAACGTTGCAAATGATGTGGAGTTTAGTCCACCTAAATTACTCTTACTTGCTTTTTTTGCCGAGAGGTAGATGAGAAGCTTGATACCACTATCCTGTTTGTTATTGAAAAGCTACAGCCAAGAAATGCTTAACTTGACTCGGAACGAGGAGGTAAACAGCTTAACTGGCTCTGTCTCAAAGGGATTAAAAAATTGCATGTCAGCACCTCTAAATCTTACAAATTAAGCATGTTATATCCACCATTGGATGAAGCAACGCTAGCTGTTTCCAATCTGTATTTTAAACTATCTGTCTGTCACAAAGCAAATTAACATGCATCCCAAAATCTCTAACATTTCCATTATAAATGTATTCTTAAACAGCTAATTTGATCGATGTTGATTTGTTTCTTTCGTGAACATACTGTAGTTGTTTGTGCATTCATACAAAGCTTCCATTCGCTATGCTATCATTATAATATATCAGAGGTGGTACGCCCAGTGTGTGGATTGGAGATTTTTAAGGGACAAAATGACTAGCAGAGCCGCCCAGGTAATGTGAAAGTAAACACCGTCCTAATGCTCCTCTGCTTACCATGGTTAGATGAAAGAGAGAAGCTTAACTACTTGATACTGTTAGACCCTGGCTGACGGGTTAGGTCCTTCCTTAGCTTTTTTTTTAGTAACACATTAATTAACCGTTAGTTAATGCTTACTTCATGCTTAAAAACCATTAACAAAGCATTAATAAACTGTTATTAACTGCTAAGTTAGTAAGCATTACCTAAGCATGAACTAACCGTTATGCTAAGTTAATGCTTAACTAATGAACTAATAGCTAAGCATGTACAGTTAATTAATGCTTAATATGCATTAACTAACCATTAATAGCATTAACTAACCATTAAGTAACAGTTAATTAATGTACCCTTATTGTAAAGTGTTACCTTTTTTCTTTTCTTTCAGAGCTAACATTGGAAGTCATAGGCCCGTCTATTTGCCAATTCTGAGGTGGCACTTCTGTCAGGATTGAAAGGAAACGCTTCAACCAGAAACCCTACCAGAAAAGATCTTTATAAATATATAAAAAGACAGACAGTAACTGATTCAGCACATGCTCAGACCAAAAACCTAGTTAGATGATAGCTTTAGCAAATCTAATATTGAATACTGAATAGATACATACAAATGCACAATACAGATTTAGTGTAGCATGTTTTGGTTCAGATATCAAAGTGAATGCTGAAACACCTCCTGTTGGCTTTACTGTATGAGACACTGTGTATTTGAAGCATTCCTGTAAGGCTATGTGGAGCAGACTGGCAGACTGGGTAGTGATGAGTAACAGCTTACCGAAAAAAGGGAAGAAGGGTGTTGGGGCTGCATGGGTGGGTTGTGTCTGCGTGTGTGCGTAATCGCGTGCACATACATGTGTTCGGAGGGCTGCCTTTCACTTCACGTGAATCGAAGCCACTTCACCTTGCATTTTTTATCACCCTAAAAAATGTGTTTAAGCGGCAAGGTAGAGTATCAGTGAGGTCACAGTGACATAGACAAACGTTTTTTTGGACGTCAGAGTTTCGGAGCGAGGAGAAACGCAGCAGAGGTGGGCTCAGAAATGAAACAAGGACTCTCATTCAGCGACTTCATGTGTCCTTATAATGCTGTCTTTCAACGTGCACTTCTCACTCATCACTTTGGCTCCTCAAACCTTGGGCTGGATCTTCCCTTTTACTCCAGAGAAAAGTAAAAAAACAAATAAAAGATTCTTAACAATAAAACTATTTATATCATTTTAACACAAGTATTACTCATTGAATCCAAGGGAGTCCACACTGCTTAATATGCCCATCATCAACCGCACTTGTTGTCCAGCTCAAAGCAGCTATTGGTCCTGGCATTGCTTGGTGGTGAGAGATGGACAGCCAGCATGCGGACACGCAGCAGCCAGCCTCAAGGCTTTATTACAGAGAGAGAGAGAGAGAGAGAGAGAGAGAGAGAGAGAGAGAGAGAGAGAGAGAGAGAGAGAGAGAGAGAGAGAGATGAGAGAGAGAGAGAGAGAGAGAGAGAGAGAGAGAGAGAGAGATCAGCAAAGACCCAGCCTTTACACAGAAAAAGATAAAGTAGGGCACACATATGCTTGGCACACAAAGAAACACACATAAATACCGGCATGTATTCTTGAGATATTTGTTTTAGTGCCAACCCCAATGTTCAACCTTTAGCATGAAAATTAATTAAATCAGAAAGGTCAGAATAAGACTAGTTTACAATACCTGCATGTTACCCAGCATACTTACAGCACTATTATAAGGTACTAAAGGGAAATACAATGCCCATTCACATGTTAAAGCAAAAACTAAACTCACTGCAGCATTGCTTATACTTTTAATGGTTTGGATTACCACTTTCAAGCCAGCAGTATTCTTTCTATCTTCAACCCCCCCCCCCCCCCCCCCTCGGTGGTTTATCCATCTATGTCTGTGGAAGGGACTTAGGGCCCAAGTGGCTGACCAATGTTTACCACCCAGTCCCACGCCCGCCCTGTTCCCATTGTCCTTCCTGTTGTCCGAGTCCAGCTCAGACAGGTGGGATCAGCACCCTTTATGTTCTTTAAGACTTGTGCACACAAACAAGCAGTAAACTGCAGGTAAAAGAACTTGCTAAGCAGATACCCACACACAAACTGTACGAAGACACATGTAGGTAGATGCACATGTGTGTTTATCAACTGGCTTACAACAGCAAATGAAAAAGATTCAAGTTTGCATTTTTTCTTATGTCTGTGTGGATAACTTCTAGTTGCTCCAGTTAAATGACCTTCACCGATGTGCAACTTAGGCAGACTGGATGCTCTCAACTGCCTAGATGCCTTTTACCGCTATGATGGTCTGGTTGCTCAGCCTTTACACAGCCTTCCCACAATATTGCTGCCTGGGATTGGCTCCACCCACCCAATTACACTTATAAGGGTATACAGGGGAACTAAAATTAATGAATCAACACAAAACAGGGAGATCTGTGTGGACTTAAACTATATTTAACTTGAAAGGATTGTCAGAGAGTGTGTATTTACACTGGCCGTGAATGCAGACCCTTACACCCATCTAGTGGTTACTAGAATAACTGCCGTTTTCCAGGCAAAGCAGATTTTTCATTCTTCAAAGCCTATGAACACGTTTTAAAATATAATGCAATATGGTACAGGCGTTCATATAATTATGTCTCTCAACATCCTCTATGAGGTAAAATAAACTCTTAAATCTTTAGACTAATGCAACTATGGACATAGGTTAAATAGTTTGGCTATCAAAAGTTGTAAACAGGGGTAATGTAGAAGTAGTCCTGTATGCAGTAGGCCTATTCTGAGATGTCAAAAGCAAAACTGAGTTTATATACATTTGGGTGGTAATGACAGTTCCCTTCTAGGCCTATCTCCAAATAAATTCAAACATTGAGACATCACAATGACATTGTCTGACTGGTGTCTGAGTCTGACCATATACAAATATTATTAAATTAGCTTATGAGTGATTGAAGAACACACTACAGTCTATTTTAACATGACTGTTACTTGAATGGAGCAGGTTGAGGCAACATCATTTATTGACTGGAACAAAACAAGGCAGCAACACACCTTTAAAATTGCAACGTCAAGTAGGCTAAAACTTGGACTATCCCCTTAGGACGGGATTAACGTTTATTTTTTTAATAATTCAGATCATTGTAATGATTTAAACTAGACACCCCACAGCAGCAGATATCAGCATAAACTTGAAACCACAAATATGCACGGAAGAAGAAGAAGAGCGGAACTATACATCACAACTCGTTTCTGCCGGTTTGACTAAACTGCTGTACAGGCGGTTTGTTTCAAAACATTATGGCGTCGAAAAGAACATCAACAGTGCCGAGTAGTTTTAAAAATACCTCCACTGACGCTAAAAGGTAACTAAAGTCGTTGTCGTATTTTACTTTTCTTTAGTTAGGACTTTTCCAAAGGGGTGTGGCTTGTTAAATTGTAGGATCATTTGATGAAACGCTGTCGGGCTCAGTTACAACGTTAGCTTAGCTTCGGGTTTAGCTCGTTTTTTATTATTATTTAATGCAACTAAAGGCAACTTAACTGTTTTGTGCTGTGTATTTTGTCTTCTCATTTCCATATTACTACATTTAATAGCTACCTTTGTGTTTGTTTCCAGCTCTAAAAGTGAGAACAATGCTACTAAAGCCAACAACAGTGGAACTGGGAAGAAAAGTGTTAAACGTAAGTAATAATGGATTGGATTTATATAGCGCTTTTCAAGGCACTCAAAGACGCTTTACAGGGTTCCAGGTTCCATTCATTCACACACAGTCATACTGGTGGTGGTAAACTACCATAGTAGCCACAGCTGCCCTGGGGCAGACTGACGGAAGCGTGGCATTCGAAATGTGTTAAATAAGTTTGGGCTGCCTGAGTCTTCGACACTTATCAATTGTTAGTTTGACCAGTTCTGTGTGACTGTGCCGTAAAACTATCTTTCTAACCTCCCTCTGCAAGGATACATTTACACGACACCCCAACCTAAAGTCAACGTAGAGCTGACATGAGACATGCACAGATATACACTTTATAAATGTATTTCTTGTCAATATCTTTTCATCAATCTCCAGCAAGTGGGACTTTTGTCAAGTCTCGATACATGCAGGCTGCCGAGAAGACTTCTCTTTCAAAGGTAATGCTAATATATTTTTCTTTTAGTGTGTTTAATTTATTCTAATCCAACTTCCTTTTATATACTGTTACTTATGTGCACCTTAGCTGCCAATACTCTGTACAATATTGAACTTATTATTCAAAACGTTTTTTCTTGTGCCTCCGAAGTGTTAATCTATGTTGTTTATTGTTTGTTTGTACACATATGTATCTCATTGAACCCTCCAACCAACTATTAACAGACTAATTCGCTGACCAATGAGTCCATTGCTGCGCCACCGAGGCCTTCCTCTCCTAAACCTAGTGGTGTCAAACCAAGGGTGGGCACTCCCCCGAGACGCTCAATGGCCCCACAGGCTCTAGCATCATGTAAGTACTTCCTATGGTGATGATTGTGACTGTTTATTTACAGTTGTTCATGATAGATGTGTATACATTTCTCATTTTAATAATGTTAGGTGTAAAGGGCTATGTTGTTGTTACCTTAATTGTGCATGCATTAAGTCAAATCGGCTGATTTTCGAGCATTAAAACCAGGTAGTGAAAATATATTTTCAATAACGTATACCTCCAGGTTCTGATTGGGCCTGCAACATTGTCTAAATGTGAACTATGAATAACTGTTGCATATTTTCATGTTATCGTCCTTACAGCAATGAGGTTGCACATTCCTGAGCCGTCACTGCTAGGTAGAAGTATTCTTCAGTCCACTTTCTCAGATGGACACTGCTTTCGACCAGATTTTGATATTTCTGTCATTAAAGGTAAATTGATATAAGCACCTTTTTTAAATACTAACATTTATTTACAAATGGGAGGATCCTGTAACACTTTAAAAAAAAATCTGTCTCTTTAAGAAAAAACAGTGGTTGAAAATGCAGGTGAACCCGAGAGAAATCCCGAGATGGAGAAGAGGCTTATTGAGATGCAAACATTCCTACTGGCCTACCTAACAGCTAAGGTGAGTTACCTGTCCACTGTGTTCTGTGGGGAATAAAGGCCCAGTCAGAGTCGAATGCTGTGAATGATTTGGCTTCATCTCTCTGATGTTTTACTTAAGATGGAGAACAATACTGCGAAGCTCAAGGCTCAGGCAGAGGCCAGGATCCTGCAGGAGATGGAGGAAGAAGAGGCCATGTATAATGAGGTCCTGGAGAAGAAGCGTCAGTACCTCCTCATGGAAAAGGAAAAGCTTCACAATGAGCTGCTGGATTTGCAGGTCAGGACACCACCTCCTTTTGTTGGGATCCTTTTTGACATGTTAATACAAGTTCCTTTTTATCCAAAGTGTGATTGCACTCACACTATGGACATTCCTTTTATAGCTAGAAATCACAATGTTTCCTACGTAATAGATATTTGAAATGTCCATATTTATGACAAAGCATCACAAGGGTTCACATTTGGCGACTTTGCTTCTTTGACGTGCTCATACTCTGTTTATCTTCTTGGGCCACATCCATGCGGCGTGATATTATCAATCAGACTGATCAAGACAGCTGATATATTGTGTATAGCTGGTTAAAACGTTTTTTTAGAATAATATTATGAAATGTATGCATTTTGTTTTTGTGTAAAAGACAATATGCCTTTGACTGTGTGATTCTCATCCTACAAATATTATAATTTTCCATCAGATTGCTGCACTGACTCCTGTGGCAGAAGCTGCCAGGTCCTTCACAACGGACTACAAGACTTTTGCTACAGCTGTTGACACCACCCGACATGAACTGCCTGTCAAGAATTTCTACATTGACGGGGACAGAAGGGAATTTCTAGGTTAATGTTACTCTGTTTACAAGTTTATAAAACATTACCTATTTTGCAGCGAACTCATATATCATAAATCATATGACAATCATGTGTACCTGTATCCACGCATTTTAGATAAAACTGAATCCTGCCTGAAGGAGAGTGAGAAGCTGCTGGTGCAGTGCACAGATGGAGATCACAAGGACAACAGCACTTCTCTAGAGTGTCTTAAGGATATGAAAATGACATCAAGAGACATCAGTCAGCAGTTATCAGGGTGGGCACATACAGAGCACGTATAGAGAACTTTTGTTACCTGTTGATGCTGTGAATACATGGTCTGCTTTGTGTGAAATTTATGTATTCCTCTTTTACTCCTTTCCAGAAGAATTTATGATATGTCTGCTTTGTCATAACTGCTCATGACAAAGTCTACTTTAAAGAAATATTAATTTTGTATTTTTAGGTTGAAAGTTAGATTGTTACTTTATTTTAAGTAATCAAACATTGGCAGGTATACTGTTGCACTTAAAAAATGCGTCCTTACTTTAACCAGGTTGAATTATACTCAAACATTGGTGTTTTCCATTTCCCAGTGCATTTTCAGAGCTGCTGGAGATGTCATCATTGGTGTGCCGTGATACGATCCATGTCCAGCAGGCCAACGAGGAAGAGCAGCTTGGTACTGCACGAACCCACAAGCTCTTCTGCCCCAAACAGTGAAGGACACCACACAGCATGGGATGAATTGTACATGCACTTTGAATACCCCTCTACCACACATGTTTATTTGAACCATTTGTCTCATTTATTTGAATTGTTTTAATCTATGTCTGTATTATGCGTTATGGTATTTTATTGAATAATGACTGCTACTGTTTTATAGATGTAACTTTGTTAATAAATAGAAGAAAAAAAGAAGCAACAATATGCAAGAAAATATTATGGTTTCATGTTGTGTTAAATGCAGCTGCAACAAAAATATCTTAAACTGTAAAGAAACACTTGATCAGAGTTGTATGTGCATATTAAGATTGATGTATGCTAACATAGGACAATCAAAAATGTATTTAATCAGTAATGATTTGTTCATTTCTTGTCTTAATTGAAATTTAAAATGAGTGACAAACTGAGGCAGCAAACTCCACATAAACCATTACCTCCCATTCCGGATGTGACGTTTCATCAAAACAACAGCGAGGCCATTTATTGGACGGTGCTGGAAAGTGACGCGCGGTGCTTTCAAGGGCTCTGTAAACGACCAATGAACCGACGGAGAGCGCCTCGTCGCATGTGAGTACACAGGGTTTATTTTAAATATATTAAACGTTTTCGTAAGAAAGTGCATCCGAAGCCGACCGTTTATGTAAAGTTGACAAGTAGCTTCGTTTTAATGACATGTTGGCTGATAGGAATACCATTATCGCCTTATCTGTCGTCGGTAGCTAGCTGACTGTTGTAGCAAGCTAATGAGTAGTAGCTTGGTGTTGAAGTACACCTAACTTCTAGCTGCTTGCAGCTACTACTAGCAGTTCATTATAGTTGTTGGAAGCAATTAGTAACGCGTTGCCGTCGTGTCCATTGTTGCTTCGCTTTACAAAATACAGCGAACAATAAACAAGTATCTCATAACATAGCCAATATGACGGTTATGATCAAGGTTAATGCAACTTAGCTCAACAACGTATGGTTGCAAAGTTGTGGTACATGCACATGTGACAATAACGGTCTATCTTAAGAGGAAGATAGCACACTATACTTGAATAAAAATGTATTTTGTGATACACCAAGAAATGACCAATTCCAAAGCAAGGAAAAAATAAGCGAACTACTCGGTCAGCGCAGAACTGAGTTTATCAGTTATGTTTCAGGGAGGTTGGTACAGGTTGTCAGGTGTAGATCAGGGCCACCACACGAGACTAAGCAACTGTTGTGTATGTTGATTGTATCTGACTCTTCTGTATCTGAGCCCTAATTTTTTTTGTTAGCTAACATTCAACCCGTTTCTTCTGTCAAGCAGCTCTCACTCTCAGAGGAGGGATGCACCATCAGGAGGAGAGTGGAGACAGAGGAACCAAGAGACGTGGCGAGAGGACCACTGCAAAGCACGGGCGAGAGAGGTGGAGGAAAATGAGAGGAAAGAGATTACGCCCCCCAGAGGGACCTGCCAGACCAAGTGTCCTGCCCGCGAGCTGCGCGACCGCGAGGCACAGAGCTGCCTTCACCGCTTTGAGCTGTTAGCGGGCACGGAGAGAGATAGAAGGCCCAAAGCTGACCCCGCGCGTGCCGTTAAAGAGTATTCCAGACCAGCAGCCGGAAAAGACTCGACCATCCCCAGCGACCTCCGCCCACCCACTGTCTTGTTGGAGACTGTGTGTTACCTTATTGATGACATCGCCGCCTCCACTCATCTGCATCCTTGGACTGAGGCTAGTATTAATATTCGCATGTAGTGATCTTACATAATTCACCTATGGAACTGAAGTTCCGGGGTTCCGGGGGAACTGTTATGACTGGGGGAATTTCCTGTTTTGTCTTGTTGGCGTTTGGAGACTATCAAGAGTTTACTGTCTGCTCCGTTGTTGTTACTCGACAAGTGTATTAATGTCATTAAAGCAGTTAGCTCCGTCTTTTGACACTCCGCCTCCGACTCCCGTCTCTACACGCCACACGCACATCATTTTTTAAGGTTACTCCGGTTTTAATTGGTTTGCTCAAGAAAAACTGTTCACTGAAATTTCTATATTAAGGGAAAGGTTTTCTAAGAATGTAATACTTTATTAGGTGTTTACACTTAGTTTTTATTCTATTATCTATCTATCTGACATTTAAAATATCGTCAACTTTTTCTTGTGTGCAACACACACCGCACATTTTCATAAGCGCCCTCTATACTCGTCAAGTAACCTATTCATAGGAGTACAAAAAGTCCCAAAATGATCAGAAAGTAATGAGCAACTATGTGACATTCATACACACATTGCTAAGCCTGTCTGACTGGCTTATTTTGTACTAGCCCATTGAAAACTGTAATATTGAGGTACAGATAAAAGAAAAATCTTCTCAACATAAACTCTTTTACTAAAAATGAACTTGTCTTCTAGGTGTACAGCTTTGTCTTTGATCGGCTGCGTGGCGTAAAGCAGGACATGATCATCCAGAGGGTGTCTGGGGTGAACTGCGTGGCCATTTTAGAGCGCACAGTGCGTTTCCTCATCTACGCCTCTTTTCGGCTTTGCGGTGAGCCCCTGCGTCTCTACGACCCACGCATTAACGACACACATCTACAGGAGTATCTGAGCTGGCTGATGGATTGCTACACAACTGGAACAGAAGCGTATCCAAACCAGGAAGAGTTCCAGGCTCTTGGTCTGCTGTACAACTTGGGTGGGTTACAGTGTGTTTAATAGATTACAAGGTTTTGCTTTTGGTGTATTTGCATGCATGTCTAGATAGCATGCAAGGGTGCACTCACACTAGGCATTCATACCGTGCTCAAAACCGATTGACGGCTTTAGCCTAGTTTGTTTGACAAGTGTGAGTGCTCCGTACCACGCTCAAGCAAGGTACACTTCCTCTGCCCTGGCATGGTTGGAAGAGGTGTGATTGGCACGGAATGGATGCTAATACATCAGCCAGCACTAGCATGTGTATAGACAATGGTCCTGACATCAAATTATATGAGACGGTTCCCTGCTACCCAATACATACATGCACACAACGAGATTTAAAAATGATAAGTGTGAGTCTGCCCTTATAGTGACGATTCATTGTTGCATAAGCAGACGTTTGAGACAGATCTTATTAAAAGGTTTGTCTGTTGAGCCGCCCTTCTCTGAATTAGTTATTGTCAACAAAGAGAGGTAACCCAAGTCAGTAGATTTTACATTCAAAAATAATTTTCTTATCACGCCATATTCATAGGCGGGCATACTGCAGACTGAATTTCATCAATAGTTCCTGCTTTTGAAAGACATTTCAGATGTTGGATCACCTGAATGCTGCTCTTGCGACACAATAAGAATCCTTTCTCCATGGTTCCTTTCTTGTTCTCCCATCTCAGGCTCAGCCCGTGCCGTGCAGCACGTCATGGAGCTCCCCGAACGTCTGCGCAGCACTCCTGCCGTCTCCCTCCCTCTCTCCATCAACAGAGCTTTCCTGGAGCGGAACCCCGTGCGACTGCTCCGATTGGCTCACAGGCTGAACTTCCTGCAGAGATGTGCCCTGCACCGGCACCTGGTAGCCTGTCACAAAGATCTGCTGCTGATATACAGCCACGGACACAGCAGCCGCAACTGTCGCTTCCCTCTCGACAGACTCGCTGGGTTATTGTCCCTAGACACGCCACTCACAGCACGACTCTGTCAGGAGTATGGAGTGGAGGTTACCCGTAATGACCAGGTGGTTTTCTCCAAGGCGGCTTTCACTGAGCCTGAACAAGGGAAACTGCACTGCAAACTGTATCACAACATAGTGGCTGAGAAACAGACAGACCTTGCTGTAGGGAGCATCATTCACGGTTGCTCTTGAAAAAAACGATATACAGTAAATCAGTAATACAAGAGCACTGTGTGCTGCTTTATTGTCTGTTTGTCTCTTCACTGGGAGATCATGGTGCCACTGGAAGGGAATTAGTCTTGTTTAAGGACATTTCAGCAGTCAATGCAGCTTTCTACTCTTAACTTTTTATTAGATTTGAGCCATGGAGCTTCCCTCTGGGATGCTTAATGCCAGTATGTCTTACCAATAAAATGCTTTAGATTTGACATATTCAAGATAATGGTCAATCAGTATTTCCCTGACAGGCTGATATATAGAAGAAAAAAAAGTTGCGTTTTGGTCCTGGATGCTTTTTTAAAAATTCTTATTATGCACTTGGTGCTGCACTTATGTGCCTGAATTACTTTAAGATGTGAATAACTTTTTTGTGATGTTACCCGTTTCATTGATACTGTAAATGTAAATGCAATGTGGTGTTTTTGTGACATATTTCAGAAAACGTGCTGGAAAATCTACTGTGCAGTGGCTTTTATTCTCATCAATGCAGTACCTCAGAATAATTTCAATACATTTTGTTACATAAAAAAAGAGAAGAAAATGCCTTGGTCCTTTTGTTATTTGAAGTGATCGACTTTACTGCATTTAAACTCACTTACCACTTGAGGGCAGCATATCTCTGTAGAGGGCATCAACGCACTCCAAGAAGTACACAAATATCTAGACTATCATTTAGATAATCCTGTCGAAAGTGTTCTGTTTTGTATGGATTTTTATGCCTTTTCAAGCCGTCTGGTGACGTTTCCCGGCGCAACAGCTACTGGTTGTAGCAGGTAGATCTTTTGAGATGTCAACTGAGCCTACGAAATATGTGAAATGTGCAGGTAATATAGCGGTTTGAAACTTCAGGCTCAGTGCCCCGTTCCTTACACTGGGGTTACTCATGCTCTCGTAGCGCAGGACTGAGGACGTATTGAAGTGAGTGAAGAGCAGCCGGACACCGATCGCCTCCTGATTCGCTGCTTTTTTTTTTGGGGGGGGGGGGACTTTAGGAGATCAACAGGAACTTTTTGTGGGAAGCGAGCGTTCGTTCTTCATGTCTTTACAGTGTCAATTCTGCTCACCGAAGTGGGAGGACGCTCGCAATTTGTAATGCTGAAATATGAGAGAACGGAACCGGGGCGGGTGAGGAAGGCACATGGGAGAGGACTGTCCGTGTAGCAGCCTTCTCTGGGCTCCAACTGAAAGAAGAAGAAAACATAAAGAGCTGGGTTTTTGGCGAAAATGATGATTACAAAAAAGTAGATCTTTGGTTCCGGGCGAAGTTCTGCAACACCTATCACGCCAAACGAGCTCAATGGAGAGAAAGACTGAGTGAGAGTGGGCTATAGCCTATAGGCACGGACTGTTAACATTTCATTAAGCTTTTCATTAGAAGTTGGATGATCCCGTCTCCTTCAGAGGAGGGGGGAGGGAAGAGCCGATATCCAGCGTTATCTGGGTGACTTGAGGCCAAAATGTTGCGATGGTGTTTGACAGCTTTGAGTCTTTCATGGACTTTGTTCGTTTGCAACGTGAGCAAAACTCATGCTCAAGAGAGACAGTAAGTAACCTGTGTGTGTGTGTGTGTTGCTGCATGTGTTGTCTTTGTGGTGCAATGCAGCGCCTCCCAACTCACTACTTCCGATGCTCTAATCTGAGAATTGTAAACACCAGAAAATTCTAAATGCAGCCACAGTTTCTTATCAAAATGGAAAGAGACGGTGATCATTCTAATTTGCGTTAGCCTTTTTAAACCTGCAGGCCAGCAAGCATCTCAATCGATAGTTTTGTAATAGGCTGCTGCATAATCAGTCTGTCGTTATTGTCATATTGCTTTAAACATATGTTATAATGTAATGTCAATACAGGCAACACCATTTTACTATCCCAACACCTTACCTGACCGTTCATGTTTCTTTTTCACAGTTCTGTTTAGCCTATTGGACCAAAAAGTGACATTGAAGTAGCCTGCACTGCTGACTTTTCTGTAAGAGGGCCATTTAGAGGTTTTCTCATGCCAATTTAGATAATGACAGATATTCCTATGTAAATGCATTGATTTGACAGTAGCCTGCTTCATTCAGCCTATCCCTCCACACACGCACACAGAGGCAAAATAAGTAATGTTGACTTGAGGCTATTTGATGCCATCATTCAGGCTGCTTGCCGTCAGCTGCTTAGGACATCTTAGTCCTCCTGACCTTAGAGAGTTGTGTAAGTAAGTGAAGAGTTGTAAACAAGTCTCCCTCCTCCCTGGTTGTTCAAGGGACTGAGTGTGGCTCTGTGTGTAGTGAATGAACAAAAAAAAATATTGAATTACTGACTGAAATCAAGGCTTGATTTGCAAAAAGGGGGTGCTTAAATCTTTGCCAAGTTAGGTTATTGAACAGTTCAGCTGAGGGTGAAATTTGGGCAAGAAAACAAGCAAAAAGGCTAAGAACATCACACCACGTGACTAGACTCAAAAAGATCTGGCTGTTTAAAGACCTCACCTACAAAAAGAGAAAACACAAATCCTTCTCATGCACACTGACCGGCTCTCAGCTGAGGACAAAAGTTGGGCAAAAACAATGAGAACTTGAGTACATGGGAGTCGACCATGTGACTGAAATAAGCATGGTCTCTCCACCACCTGATCCGGGCTCATCCGAGAGCTGGTTAAACTCACTGTAGATCAAACGCACAGAGTCAATTTCCTCGTATTATCTTCCTTCTCCCGAAGCCTTGTTTTCCAGGGGGATTTTCTCATGACTTTCTCTCTCAGGAACTGCAGTTGCCTCCGGCTGTATTATTGCTGTAGTGCTGTAATGCCAACCACCTGATCCTTCTCCCAGGCATGCAATTGGGCTTGTGCTCGAGGCTTTGCTCACTCCTAATTTGTGTGATCTTCACTTACATTTTTACAGGGGGTGAGTATCTAGGCCTGATTGCCTTTTATATAAAAAAAAGTTAGAGTTGGAAGGTCCAGGTCATTACTGAAACATACAAGGTTGATGTTGTTCCAGTTTTCTTCCACATTTTGGTGGCATATTTCATTTGAAGTCTGGGTCTGCATTTCACAAATCCATGCATGCTGAAAAAATAACTTAGGTATCTGAAGAACACTTGATCAAGACTCAGCATTTAGTGGACGTTTTGAGTATTAACTGCTACAAGCGCCCCACAACACAACCCATGGAAGAGACCCCACTCTACCGATGTATGGTTAAACATAACCATACTTACAAGAGCAACTATTATTCTGTCTTTGAATTGTTACCTAAGAGAAATACCCTCTTGGCGCCAGATGGTATATTCTTACATCCAAATAAAACTTCAATTGCACCATTTTTCTCCCTTTCTCCGCCCCAGATGCTTGATATGCATCAAAGGATGACCTTTGCTCTGTGACCTCAGTGACAGGCAACTTTCCCTCAATTAAATGTCAGAGTGACTGTGGAATCTCAGTCGTTATTGTTCAAAAAAACAGATGCCAAGGTTCTGTCAGAGGTGCCAGACCACCCAAAGAGAACTCTAGAGCAGGAAGCTCATTGGCCAACAGGTACTGTGTCGGCTTGGTTACCGTTGCAATTAAACCTGATCTCGCCCCGCACAAATCCATGTGGAATGTCCCGGTTTGTACGTGTGTTTTGTTGTGTTTGTGTGAACGCCACAGAGGAGGTAAGAAGTGGTGAGGGAGAAATGTGAATGTATGCTTGGATCACTTGTACGACCTCTTTCAAAATATGCCTACATTCACCATGAGGTTACTGGTTCAATGTTAGTAGTAAAAACTAATAATGGTGGCTAGTAGTTGGCAAGCTACGGGGCCCGCCATCTCTACCATTGTGTCCTTGAGCAAGCAATTAACCCCAAGCACTGCTTCAGGGGGGGTTCTGTACTATGGTTGACCCTGCGCGAGTACCCTCTCTGGAGTGTGATGTCTTGAGAGGGGATATGCGAAAAGACAAATTTCAATGTAGTGTTAACTGACAAATAAAAGCAACGTAACTTAAGTGGTTTGTGCTGCACTTCATATTATTTCACATATTTGTACCTCCTCAGTTCTTTGATTTCTACTTTATCTCCTCCTCTGTCTACTCTTCATATCTTTTGCTCTCTATCCACTTCACCTGCCTTCTTTCCATTGCTCTCCCTTCTCTTTCTCTCTCCATCTCCACCTCCCTCCTCTCTCTCTCTCTCTCTCTCTCTCTCTCTCTCTCTCTCTCTCTCTCTCTCCTCCCAGGGGTTATCTGGTGGCCGCGCCCTCTGTGTTTCGAGCGGGTGTGGAGGAGAGTGTGAGCGTGACCATCTTCAACCCAAAGGCCGAGACACGCGTCCAGGTGCAGCTGTCTGTGAAGGGACAGACGGTCGCCCACAACCACGGCTCAGTGCTCGGTGAGAAGGAATTCTGAAGCTAGGGTTACATTGACTGGCAACATGCAAGCGCTTTTTCGGAAGGAGAACCTGTGCCAAGCCAACAAGCACAAGTTGAGCTGCGAGACCCCACCCCACCTCCCCCCCCCGTTTGTGTGATTTACTCAAGGGATGTAGAGATCACAGAGGCAGGCATGCAGACTAAAGACATATAGACTTAGATGGAAGAAGAACACACACAACGTGTTGACCTCTGCCCTCCCTGTGTGCTCCTCACCAGCTATGCCTGTCATAGACATTACCTTTAAATTGGAGGCATTAGTTCAGCCTGAGCCAAGCGGTGTATACATTCAGTGTGTGATTTGTTTGACGGCACCATTAACAGATGGCGCTAGCTCTACTTCAGAGTGGCACAGAGACAGGCTGCAGCTGGATTTCCTTTTAAACCCAGGGTGAAGACCTCCAGGCAAACGCAGCCCGCTGTCTAGTAGCTCCCACCAACTACTGGATGTTAATAGAAGGCCTATTATTATACAGATGTTTATACAGATGTCGGAGCACTGACATATAAGTACACATAACTTTGATTTGTAAATGAAAATGCTCCACGCTTAAATGTCAATTGTTTTTCTTTTATTTCAGAGAAAGGCACCATCAAGCTAAAGGTGAGTCTTACTTTGTTTTCAACCTGATTCCCATTTTGTTTCCCCCCGTGCAGTATCCTGCAGTAAACATGCATGTTGCTTCCCAGGGACGCTTAAAATGCATGGCACTGTTTAGCGGTGACAGCTGCACAGTAGTGAGAGCCCCCCTTGTCCGCTGTGTGCACATTCCTCAGGCAACATGCAAATCAACACTAACATTATTTGTAATGCAACATCTGTCTCTGCTCATTCATTGGGAATAAGGTAACAGCCTCAATATAATATGCAACAGCTGTTGACGTGCATGTATGGTCCGCCGCCCCCGAAGGCTGGAATAGATCAATCTAGTGTACACAACTCGATTTCTTCCCTCTCCCCTCCCTGTAACCTCCACCCTCATTCTCGTGAAATACAGTCATGTGTAGTGTGCTGTGTGTTAGCTTGGCATCCTTCCCTGGTGTTTAAAAGTGCTTTTTTTCTTCTTCTTAGGCTGTAGCTTTGGTTCTGTTCAAATCTATTAAAAATGTTGAATGAATGGGTCTGATATCGAATTGGTGTACAGCAGCCTACAGTAAAGTTTTCAATCCTTTCCCTGTTGAACTAATTTACTTTTGTTAAATCTGATCCCTTTTGTGTGTGTGTGTGTGTGTGTGTGTGTGTGTGTGTGTGTGTGTGTGTGTGTGTGTGTGTGTGTGTGTGTGTGTGTGTGTGTGTGTGTGTGTGTGTGTGTGTGTGTGTGTGTGTGTGTGTGTGTGTGTGTGTGTGTGTGTGTGTGTGTGTGTGTGTGTGTGTGTGTGTGTGTGTGTGTGTGTGTGTGTGTGTGTGTGTGTGTGTGTGTGTGTGTGTGTGTGTGTGTGTGTGTGTGTGTGTGTGTGTGTGTGCGCGTGCGCGCGCGCGTCACCAGGTTCCCTCTGGGCTAAGAGGCCAGGCCCATCTCAAGGTATGGGGGAACCGACACCTCACAGAGGGAGGCTACATCTTCCACAACTACACCACCGTCACAGTGGAGAGCAAGGGCACGGCCATCTTCATCCAGACTGACAAGCCTGTCTACAAACCCAAACATAAAGGTTCCCTCATAGTGCATCTGGTAGTTAATGGCTGAACAGAAAAGGCAGAGAATTCAAATGGAGTCAATTTGGTCAAGCAACAACATTTTTCAATTGGTTCTGTGATTGTTCCAAAGATACATTAATAGGACATTCAGATTTTTACTAGATAATGTTCATTTGCATGAAGGTTTTCATGTTAAAAAGGATGTAGAACGGCTCTATTTTACAATATGTTGTCTGTCTTCTTGCATTTAGTGCTCATCAATGTCTACACAGTCACTCCCGACCTGAGGCCAGTAAATGACAAGGTAATTCAAAACTGCTGTTGTGTTTAGTTTTTATAGTCCAACACATGCACAGGGCAAACATTGCAAAAAAAAGGCTTGAGTAATAGTTTTGAATCCATATGAATGAGGTCAAATCTGTTTCCACTGTCCAAATCTCTGTTTATATCATCCAATTGATACATTCACCTTTTTTCTACATTACTTCAGTAATAGAACGGCATAATATTCAGCAAGAACATACTTTTCTATCTGTAATGGCTGGAATTAGGAGGAGTAACCTAGTCTGCCATAGAGTGCTGAGAAATGTACAGTTACCTATTCACAGAAGCCAAGCTAGAGTCATTCCTCTTGGAATGTCAGCAATGGCTCCAAATATGCTGTGCAGACAGACGGTTTATTGATGTTTGCAGCTATAAAGGGTCTGCTGCTGGTAAAGGGCAATACTCACTTTCACAGATGGATGATTGTTGGATAAGGAAGGAGTGGGGAAGAGGCATGGGATCCTCTCTAGGCTTTTACAGTTTGCACCTACAGTAAATCATAACGTCTTGTTCTCGTCTTCCTCTTTTTTCAATATATTTTTTTTATTTCTTTTTTTTTGCAGATCGAGGCGTATGTTTTGGTGAGTGGAGGCTGGCGGGACCACCCACGGGACGGTGGCAATTTTAGCTCCGAGCCTGGTCGGAGATTACAGAGCAGAAGTCAGGGCAGCTCACCTAGATAACAGGGTGCTCTTTGGAACAGTACAAGGATAAACAACATCTCTTCTCTTCTTCTCTCTTCTCATCTCTTCGTATTTTACTGACATTGCTTGTTTATTTTGTGTCTTTTTTCAAATCTTGAGACATTTTTAGGGCAAACAACAAGCTGCTGCTGCTTCATAAGAAGCTTAGGGAATCCCATGCAATACCTTTAGCCTGTATTTCACCATAAAAACCCCGGGTCACTAGGTCAAGTCCAGTTCAAGGAGTGTAAGACCTGGGCTGACTCCCTAATAGCAATATTTGACATTGCCATTTTGTAATGACTAACATATAGTACAGTAGTTCAAGCCTCAAATGTGAAACATGGAATCATAACACTGGGTTTGATTTCTCAGGATCCAAGGGGATCTCGGATGGTCCAGTGGAAAGGTCTAAAATCCATCTGCTGTGGTAGGTCACATCATCCTGAACATTTAAGGACTGTCTATTCATTTAAATGGACAATGATCTCTGAGCTGCTATGTAAATGTCATATCAGGGGTGTATATGATGGTGCATATGTGGTTTAATCATGGTCAATCACACAGGCATTGAAGGTGTTAACAGGATTTCTTTGTCCTATAGGGGTTGTGAACATGAGTTTCCCTCTGTCTGACCAGCCTGTGTTTGGAGAGTGGTTTATCTTTGTGGAGGTTCAGGGCCACACCTATAACAAGTCGTTTGAAGTGCAGAAATATGGTGAGGCTCGTACAAGGGCGCGCAGCATTTAATAGCATTGCTTATCAAGAGTCTATAATAGAACTAAAAACAAACACACACTAAGACGTAGAATGTGTAACTTAAGTAATGTACTGTCCCCTCCCTCACAGTGATGCCCAAGTTTGAGTTGGTAATCGATCCGCCACGCTACATTCGTGATCTGAACTCATGCGAGCAAGCCACTGTCCGGGCCAGGTAAGTCACCCACAATTCAGCAGAGCAATGACTAGATCAAACAAAAGTCCTCCATCGTCTTTTTGTTTGGCTCACCATCCATAGTGTGGTGGCACCTGTAGCTGTTTTGGTACGCTTATCATGGTTTCTCATTTTTTCTTGAGTCACTGACCTCAGCTGCCTTGTCGATGTTGAGTTCTAATCACCTGTCAATGTTGCACGCAGGTATACCTTTGGGAAACCAGTGGCGGGGAAGCTAACAGTGAATATGACGGTGAATGGAGTGGGCTACTACCGACATGAGATGGGCCACCCTGTGATTAAAAACATGGAGGTCAGTTTATTCATACTCTGCCTTGATGCTCCTGTTTATGATTTTTAGGAGTCAATTCAAGGCCCGGCATTGAAATAAGATTGTTGTTTATGTTGTATTTAATTGTAAGTTGGTGCTGAATTTTTCCCAAGCCTTGAAAAATACTATCATTAAGATACATAAATTGCACTTGATTATTATTATGCGTAGTAGTCCAAAGGCAGGCACTAGAATTATGTTTGGCACACATGCACAATTGCCGGATCACTCCTCTCCTGCTCTTCTCAGATCAAAGGCTCTGCAAACTTCAGCCTTTGTGTCAAGGACATGATGCCCTTGGATGTAGCCGACCACTTCAGGGGCACCGTGAGCGTTTGGGCGTCGGTGACCAGCATAGATGGAAGCAGGCAAACAACATTTGACGACTCCACGCCCGTCCACAAACAGCTCATCGACATCAAGTACTCAAAGGATACACGCAAGCAGTTCAAGCCTGGTCTGCCTTACAAAGGGAAGGTGAGACAGCAACATGTAGCTTCTCTCCACACTGTGAGCAATCAACAATGTACAGTCTCCTTTATACCGTACTAAAGATAAATGAGGTAGATACAGTATACCATGCTGTCTTTTCTTAGAACATTCATGCTTAATGGGCGGCTGTGGCGAAGCAGGTAGGGCGGTCGTCCACTGGGTTGCAGGGTCAGTGGTTCGATCCCCAAGTCTCCCCGCCACATGTCGAAGTGTCCCTGGGCAAGACACTGAACCCCGATGGTTAGCTTGCACCCTGCCTGGTAGCTGCTGCTATCGGTGTATGAATGTGTGTGTGAATGGGTGAATTTGTACAAAAGTAAATGTATATTACTTTGGGTTTGTGAAAAACCAGGGAAAGAGCTATATAAGTGGAGTCCATTTACCATTTAATGTTGGTTCAACCCCTCCCTGCAGATTGAAGTGAACTACCCTGACGGGAGCCCAGCCAGTGGGGTGAGGGTGCGGGTTAAGGCAGAGCTGACCCCCAAAGACAATGTCTACACCAGCGAACTGATCTCCAAGGACGGCCAGGCCACATTTGAGATCCCCTCCATCCCTACAGCTGCCCAGTATGTCTGGCTAGAGGTCAGTTGCTGTAGCAGCAGTGTCTTTCTTGTAGGTTATATAAACCCCACGAAAAACCTTCAAACGTTTTTGTTTGACACAGACCAAGGTGACGTCCATTGACGGCAAGACAGTAGGCGACCAGTATCTGCCCAGCTATCTTTCTATCAGTAGCTGGTACTCTCCCAGCAGGTGTCACATCCAGATACAGAGCCCCAGCGCCCCACTAAAGGTAAGTCCCCCCCCCCACCCCACCCCACCCCCGCTCCCCCTCTGTTAGAAAATTCCCAGGCAAATTTGATCATTTCATCACATTGATCATCATCATTCAAATGTGTTTATGTTTCGGGATCAATTCTCCTTTTGTTACTCATTCCCCCCCCCCCTAAAATTAACATTCTAATACATTGTAAAGCCACAGTATCACCGGTAACATGAAAGTAAAAACAGCGTATTTGCATCTCTCCGTGCGCTTAGGTCGGCCAAGAAGCAGAGGTTGTTCTCAAATCCACCTGTCCCTGTAACTTCACCCTACACTACGAGGTGACGTCCAGGGGGAACATCATCCTGTCAGGCCAACAGTCGGCCAACCTGACGGCCTCGCACAGAGGGAAAAGGGCTACAGTCACCTTCGACAAGAACATTCACACCACCCAACTGCCGCCTTCTGCCTCTGGTAAGTAATCCTTATCCTCCTGGGATTTTAATAGGAAAAGAAAAGAGGTAAAGATGTCCTTTTTTCTGATGTTATTATTTTATCCTCAAACCCCCATGTGCTACTAATTTGAAATGTCTGAGAATAATGCCTGAAGAGAATTTTTTGTAGACTCAGGGTAGATGCAGGCCAGCGCTTTATCAAAGCGTCACACAGGCCTTCTATTCCCCGTGTTTCTCCTGTGACTGTTCTTTTGCACGTAGAGTATGAAACAGTATCCCAGGCAGCATCTTCAATTGCAGTTTGTCTTTAACATCAAAATGCCAGAATGTCTTGACGGAGACAAGACATTGTTTAATTAATGGCCACCTTTTTGCCCCGGTGTTGCAGGCTCCTCCTCCCAGGCTGAAATGGACAGTTGTGTGTCATATCTACGTTTCCCAGTCAGCCACAGCATGGCCCCCTTAAGCCGTCTGCTGGTCTACTACGTCAGAGAAAACGGCGAGGGCGTTACGGATAGCCTGCAGGTCCCAATCCAGCCCGACTTTGAGAACCAGGTTTGCTTTTATCTTAAAAAAAAATATACGCTGTGAAACAGTGCAAGACTTTATGCGCCGCTTTCCCCTGCCCATTGGTTTTTCCTGCTCACAGAGGCTGTGCTTTATGCTGATGTATGATTTTTATCAGCATTATTCACAACAACATTGTGAAAAAACAAACTAGACAAAAATACTCTTCAGAAACCCCAATTCATCAAGCGAAAAGCGGTGTCTCAGCCTTCAAGGCAGCGCTTGTTAAGGTTAGAGTTAAGGTTACGGGGTAGGGCCTTCCAGGCAGCGCTGCCTTGAAGGCTCCGTTGAGGGCACAAACACCATCGAGCGCGAAAAGCATTGTATCTGAAATACCCACTATTAACAAACATCAAGATATCAAACATATGAAGTTCCTTGCCCAAACATTAGTGTTGGGTATGAATGAGTTATTATAAAAATAGTTATAGTAAATTATTATGTAATAATTAATTTTAAAACCTGGCGTTGTATGTGTATACATTTTGGAGCTGAGCTCAAGTATCCATGCACCAGCTCTGTACACAGTGTAACGTCTGTAAACAAACAGCTGTGTTGGCCTGGGAGAGCTCCCCAGTTCCTGGCTGCATTAGGTGGAGTTAACTCCCTGAAGTATTTACAGCTCCCTGGTATGCCATTACAACACTCTGTATTTTTTTTTGTGTGTGTGTTGGTGGGTGTTTGTGTGTGTGTATGTGTCGGTGGGTGTTTGTGTGTGTGTGTGTTTGTGCGTGAGCGTGTTTTGTGTGTGTGTGTGTGTGTGTGTGTTTGTGCGTGAGCGTGTTTTGTGTGTGTGTGTGTGTGTGTGTGTGTGTGTGTGTGTGTGTGTGTGTGTGTGTGTGTGTGTGTGTGTGTGTGTGCGAGTTTGTGTGTGCTGGAGGAGGGGGTTGTAAGAGCATGATTAGACAGAGGCCATGCAGGCCGCAGGCAGATGAGTGGGGTCGTGACAGGGGAGGATGACAGGTTACGGAGTGGTGAAAGGAGGGCAGCGGAACCGATTAACAAGGCTAATTTGTGACTGCGGGCAGTTGAAAAACAGTTTTGATGTGTGAAAGTTTATGGCCGACTCTCACCATCCCTCCCTCTTTCAAAGCCTGTAGTTTTCCACTCCGTCCCTGGGTTTCCCACCACGTCTCCCTGTTTACCACTATAGGATTGATGTTCTTCCGCTGTGTACGTTCCAGAAAACTGCTACTGAAAAACTTTCAGGCAACACTGCCAACTAGTGCTGAAACATTTACTTTAGTTACTGTAAATGATTACTACATTGAAAGAAAATAGATAAGCAATACAAAGCGTTATATATCCTTAAATAATTGATTTATTGTTTATGTATATTTATCATGAAAATAAGCTGGTTCCAGCTTTTCAATTATGAGGAGTTTTATGCACAGTAATGTGGTCAAAAGAACTCATACCACTTTGTAGTAAATGCACGTTGGTACATAGAAATGCTTATTCTTTAATGGTTAGAGTATTCGTCTGTTGAATTGTATTGGTTGGTTTGCAGGTGTCTATTTCTCTATCGGCGAATGAGTCCATGCCAGGAGACCCCGTGAGCCTGCACGTCCGGGGAGAGAAAGGCTCCTGTGTGTGTGTGGCCACTGTGGATAAAAGCCTTTATCTACTAAAACCAGACTTCCAACTCAGTCCTGAAAAGGTCTGTCCTAATGATATTTCACTATCGTTAAGAAATATGGCTTAATCTTTCTTTTTAAACAGAAGAAGAGAGAAAATCTGGACTGTGTATATTACGTCTTCAAGATGATGTATTTTTGTGTATGATTGTGTTTTTGTGCTTAAATATATGCCTTTTCCTCTGTGCAGGTGTTTAAAGAGCTTGCCGATTTTGACGTTTCGGATGCCTTCGGCGCCCCTAAAGACGACGGACACTTCTGGTGGCCTGGGCTGTCGTCAAGGAGACGCAGGCGGTCCTCAGTGTTTCCATGGCACTGGGACATCACCAAGGACGCACGCTTCGCTTTCACAGTGAGAACGCACGCTTTGCCAAAGAGCCCACAGAGATGGTACACTGATCCAAGATAGTAATCTTAGTGTGTGTGTGTGTGTTTTTATTTTTATTTTCTCCGTATGTTTAACTCAGGAAACAGGGCTGGTTGTGATGACAGATATGGTGAGTTTAAACCACCGGCAGAGTGGAGGCATGTATACAGACGAGGCCGTTCCCGCCTTCCAGCCGCACACCTCCACCTTAGTGGCTGCCATGCACTCTCGCCCCACCACCAGGTAAAGGATCTGTTATAATGCCTCACACCTAACATTGCAGCGATTCTATTCTATTTGAGTGTGGCTCTTTTTGAAAACATTCTCTTAACAACTAAAAATAAATGATCTAAAAGTTAGTCAAAGAAAACAAATGTCCAACAAAGTTAACTATATGTCACTAAAAGTCAACAGAATGTCAGCCGGTTTGGATTTTTGTATCTTGCCCAAGAAAATGGCTATTTAATAGATCAAACCCATGGCCTTTATGAACGAGCCTTTATGTGTTGTAGGTCCATGTATGTATATATGTATTTATTAATTTTTTAATGAATCACACTTTTTATTACCCTGTCTCTTATTCCACTCTCCTCAATCCCTGATGGCAGAAAACAAGTTGTTTGATGAGGATGTACTCTGACTGGACCACGCACAGTTTCATTAGGATGCAATTTTCTGAAAACAATGAATTCAACCGCTAACCCACAATATAGCAATTATTAGTTAATGCTTCCAGGAATTGCATTCTAGTTACACACATCTCAGTATTTGTCATGTTTGGGTAAACTATGGCCTCCAAAAAGAGTAATGGACAAGCAGGCGAAAACATGACAAAAGAAATTAGCTTTGTGGGGTTTGTCCAAACTTGAAATCTACATTCCTAAATGTGAATACCTGTCATTCTAGTGATGAACTTTAAACAAATGACGTGACTCGTAAAGGATGTCGGCGTGGAATTCAGAAATAATACATTTGACCAATTATGGCGTTGTTTTATTGTCAGCAGCTGAAGCACTTTATTGATGTCAGCTTGTGTTTTGCTTGCAGAGCAGAGAAGCGTAGGCGTACATTTTTCCCAGAGACTTGGGTGTGGCACTGCTTCAATGTCAGGTATTTAAATCTTTATATAAATATTTCTGTGTGTGTGTGTGTGTGTGTGTGTGTGTGTGTGTGTGTGTGTGTGTGTGTGTGTGTGTGTGTGTGTGTGTGTGTGTGTGTGTGTCTGTGTGTCTGTGTGTCTGTGTCTGTGTCTGTGTGTTTCTCTCTTTCTCTCCGTGTGTGTGTGTCTGTGGGTTTTTGTGTTTTAAATGCCTGCGGCTGGAAAAATCAGGTGCACCAGATTGTCTATACTTACACGGGATTTAATCACAATCTAAAGTATTTAGGGGCCAACAAAAAAACTAGAGAGGAGGAGAAAACATAAAGAGCGACGGAGACAGGAGAAATAGGTAAGAACAGGGAGAGAAAATAAGTTGTGACGAGCAGAATTGCAGGTAAGCATAAGAAGAAAGGAGTAAGAGAAGATGGGAAATAAGTAAAAAAATGGATGCTGGATTAAAGATGGTAGTGAGAAGACAGGTAAGAGAAAGGAGAGAAAAGGTGCAAAGTTGAGGCCTGCAGGCGAGATGTTCCCTCGCTCCGTTGGCGTCCAGCCTTTCCCCCCTCTTCTGGGGTGCGAATGTGCCTCATTTAAATTGGGCGATCTTGGAACGGATTGTCACTTTCTCAACAGCTCCCTCCATTCATTTCCAGCCAATATAAATGAACTGCCCCATAGATTTCCATATGCTTGATTCCTTTGGATGGGACTTTGGGCTCTGCCTAATTTCCTGTCAAGTCCAAAAGCTCTGATTTCCCCCTTTTTAAAAGTCTATTAAAGTGGATTTTTTTTTGGGCAACTTTGATCAAAAGGGAAAGGGCGTACATGCCGTTTTTTCAAGTTTATTATGTCCTGTGACAGTTTGCCAAGACCAACATTAAATCAGCATGCCAATAATGATCTCAGCCCGTTTCATTCAAAGGAAGCGGGGATCTGGTCAACACCTGACTGTCCCTCACACCTATCCATTTTGTGGAGTGTTTTGCAGCAGTTACATCGGTGCAGGTGTTGGTGTTGACACAGGTGTTACTAGCATAAAAGTGATCTACAGTGTTTTGTCAAGCCCGTCTTTGTAGTCCGTCCCTCATTTTTTAAATTGCATGTGTTGTACAAAATCACGAGAGGATACTTAAAATCTTTTTTACTTCACTGCCAATTAAGTTTGCCCTCTCAAGTTCTGGACATGTGTCACTTCCAGCTCTGAAACAGGAGAGGCTGAGCTCCGGTTGGATGTTCCGGATTCGATCACCACATGGGTGACTGAGGCTGTCAGCCTGTCAGAGGGAAAGGGTCTGGGCTTAGCCAAGAGGGTGGAGCTTCGGACCTTCAAGCCCTTCTTCGTGGACTTCACCTTGCCCTACAGCTTGATCCGGGGGGAGCAGACCAAAGTTCCCCTCACTGTCTACAACTACCTGACCACCTGTGCAGAGGTAAGACCATGGATGAGAGGGCAGATAGACATGGAACAAGCTCTGGGTGGTAGGATGGCCTAGAGGAAGACGGGCTGACTAGTAACCATGAGTTCGCTGGTTCTTTCCCCGGCACCGGACAGGAGGGTGTTATTTGTAACATTAGTGGTGGCTACGGTGCCCACCATCTCTACTATTGTGTCCTGTATGTAGCAAGTCACTTAACCCCGAACTGCTCCAGGGGCGCTGTAGTATGGCTGACCCTGCGCTCTGACCCCCTCATAAGTGGAAAACTTGGGTGGGGATATGCGAAAAGACACATTTCAAATGTGCCGTGTGTACAACTGGCTAATATGTAATACATTTAACTTACTAACTTAACTTATTTTCGACAGGGCAGCACATGTGCGATAAGGATCATAGTAAAAAAACAGGGATACAGCTTAAAAAAGGCTAATGTTTTTGCCCATTACCTTCAATGCATTTTCACATCCCTGCCATTTTCCAAAAGATGGTTTTAAAATCAGTGCAAATGTTTTAGGTTATCTGAATGCAGGCGATGATGATGGATACCTGTATTATTGCAGTTTGTTACGCTGCAGCCATGTAGTCTATAGTCCGATTTTAGTTTAGTTGGTCGACTCATATTCAGTCGCCTGAGACTGTGTTGAGGGTTGAGATGTATCAACATCATCTCTTATTTTTTTGCTTTGTCAAATCTTTCCATCGCTTGCTCTGACTGTTTTATGTGTTGTTTGAGAGCATGTTGGGTTTCCTCAAATACAAGGAGAATAGACAAATAGACAAACCAAAATTGAAAAATAGATAACAGCGACACAATGCTCTCTGACTAATGAGCTGTCTCAAGCAAGTGTCAAGTCTCATCAAGTTTATTTTTTTCTAATGTAAGGACATGGGTAGATAACGCAGGCAGTCTGGAAAGTAAAGTGAATTGTTTTATACAGCTCAACATTACCAACGTGTCTTGAAGGGCTTAATAATGGGAACAGTGTACCACATGCTCTAACCTCAGTTTTAGAGGAAATGTAGAAGTGTTTGAACTAAGGTGAAGATTTTGGATCAAAGCGAACACAAAGCATTTTCGCAGGTGCTGGAAACCAACAAGGCTATGAGCTCAAAACATTCATTATTATTGTTTATTCGTTTAGCGGAACCTGTGTGAGGTCAGAATGTGATAAATGAGACAGGGCTTTAAAAAAATAAAATAAAAAAAGTAGGAAGGTCCAGGGCATTGATGGCCAAAGAAAGAAGGTTTTGTGGAGATATGAGATTAGCCCAGAAGTATGTCTTAGTGCTCACTTTGAATAGCCCTCTAAACTCTTGTCTTGGCCTTAAATGGGTCCATCCTGCGCTCCACATAGATGACCTCATGATGTTTGCAGATGAGCCTGTTAAATGGCCTGTGCGTGTGCTGCCCTGATGTCATGTTAGGTGAATATGCAAACCAGCGTAGCCCTTTCCTTTCATGTCCGACCCGGCAACATGTGATTTCTATATATTTTTTTCTGCTCAGTTATTTACGACTTGTTGCGTGTGGATAAAGAACAGTTAAAAGATCCCCATCCGCTTTACTGGGCGCTCCGCGAGAAATTGGACGATGAGTGGAACTTAATCCTTCAGGGAGCTCGCGAAGCATGAGTCAGTCGGCATGGAAAATTCACAATGTGATTTTAAAAATTCTCCCTCGCTTTCGGAGCTTTGAGGAGAACACGCTATATGAGGGAGGGGCGTGCTGGCCGGGAATGATGTCATTGTGGCCTGTCAGAAGAGATCAGTTGACTCTTGATATGTCTCTTCCTCTCCTCTCCTCTCCTCTCCTCTCCTCTCCTCTCCTCTCCTCTCCTCTCCTCTCCTCTCCTCTCCTCTCCTCTCCTCTCCTCTCCTCTCCTCTACTCACAGGTCCATGTTAAAATCTCAGTTCCAAAGGGCATAAAGTTTATCGGCCACCCTGGAAAGCACCACCTTACCAGGAAGAAGTGTGTGGCTCCTGGAGAGGCTACACCTACATCCATTGTGTTGTCCTTCACTGAACTGGGCTCTTCAAACATCACAGGTAATATAGAAGAAAAAAATGATAAAAGATAAGATAAAAATAACTTTCCAAGACTAATGAGGATTTGTGATCGTCTATTAGTATTTGAGACATTTGAAATACCTTATAGGCAGTGTGGTAGGTTTTTAACATTATCTTGAGAGACAAAAGACAAGGCCACTTCCTCATAATGATATGACAATTGCAAGGCAAACTTCAAGTTCAGGTACGGTAATTTGGCTAGATAACACTTTTCCTTACCGTTTTCAATACTTGAGAATTTTTGTTTTCTCCATGCATGCGTTGTCACTGTTGGTCAGTATGGGAGGTTGAGTGAAAAGTTGTATAACTATTTTTTTAAAAACAAAAAAAGGTATTTTATATTTACTTAAAAGATGTGTGTGTGATCTGGTCACCCAATAGGAGTTACAAGCGCTCCCCTCCAGAGCACATGTGAGAACAAAGGAGGAGCAGTGGGGGGGCAACCAGAACTGTGCTCTGACACTCAGTGGCATGTTGATGAGTTTGCAGGTCACTGGTGGTCAATGGGCCCCCCATGGCCCCACTCCTAGTCCCCTGGCCCCTTGTGTTTCCCTCTCAGTACACACACACAAAGAGACATCACTGGCACAGGGCCACATTTCCAATGTACTCCCCAGCAAGAGAACTGGGAGTCCTCTTACAGACATGTTTGTCCTACGTTACATATGTTCACTATAACACAATAACATTAGAGACGGGATTGTGTCCTCAAGCTTTAAATTGGCTAAGGTCAAAGCCGTATGGCCCAGTAGTCATATTCTGCGAGTACTTCCGAGAAGTCCTTTTTTAATGATGATGAGAAACAATTGGTGTCACACAACTCTAAAGGAAAGCTAGGCAGAACGTTTTTTTCATTCCAGGAATTTCTTTGATATTTTCGACTAACTTAGAACAATGAAAAAAGGACATAAATTATCATCCAGTCTGAGAAATAGATTATTGCCCAACATTAAAATCCGCCTCAGTACTCCCAGTCCAACTATAACTATTGTATTTGATAACATATACTGTGTTGGATTGTTCAGAGGTAGACCCAGATAAGAAGACAGAGGGAGGTTTAGCCAGTTTATTGGAAAGCACAGCCGAATAGGATGGCAGAGGAGTGGAGGATGAGAAATGGGCAGGTGGCTGTGCAGACTGGGGTAGCTGGGTTGTGTCTTAGACAGATCTAGACAACCGAAAAGGGTTAGAAAAAAAGGGGTGTGCAGCTGTTACATACTTGAAAGCAGAGAAGTTAAGTCTGCTCTCTGCTGTCCCGATAGCCCGTGCTATTGCCTACAGTGAACCAAGCTGCTGTTCAGATGGACTCTACACAGGCAAAACAAGCAACGACGTGGACGAAAAAAGGACCCCAATCGGCCTGGACTACGTCCGCCGGACTGTCATGGTGGAGGTGAGAGACAGAGGATAGATATTTTGCTAAATTTCTGCTGTATGTGTCGTATTTATTCAAAAATATGTTTATTTATTTATTACTTTTCTTCTTTGCGGTTTCTCTCTTCCTCTCTCTCTCTCTCTCTCTCTCTCTCTCTCTCTCTCTCTCTCTCTCTCTCTCTCTCTCTCTCTCTCTCTCTCTTGTAGCCAGAAGGCCTGCCCAGAGAATACACTTACAGCGTCTTCTTCTGTCCCAATGGTCAGTAACAGTTTGTAAACCCGACCATTATGTTATTTTTTTATCCTAGTTATCCCTGACGTATCCTATGTAACTAGTTGATCTTTGCATAATGCTACAAACAAGCACACTCCCAGTCCAATCTAAGTGCCTGAGTGTATTTGACATTTCTGTTTTTTTTCGCAGAGAGAATCCACATTTCCACACCGAACAAGTACGAGTACCAGTATGTGAAAAAGCCGGCCAGGATGAACCAGTTCCAGGTGGCGGTGAAGACCCACAACGATGCCCATTTTGCCCTCTCTGCCAGCCCCCATGACAGTGCGGAGATGCTGGAGATTGTGCTGGGGGGCAGGCAAAACGCTCGCTCCTGGATCTCCCTGGGCAAAATGGGCGAGCCCCTGGTCAGCGCCTCCACACCGGGCATCCTCTCGTGGGACGAATTCCGCAGCTTCTGGATCAGTTGGAAGGAAGGGGTGGTACAAGTAAGGAGACACTGAAATTGTCGAATAGGAACTAGAACACAACTAATGCTTTGGGTATAACTAACTTTGATCCCAAGAACTGATGATCAAGTGGGCGGGGGGGGGGGGGGCAGTGGTAGGATGAATATAAGTATTGGTTTGTTTGTTGCGGTAGGTTTATCAACAACTGGGAGTGAACAAATGAGTGTCATAGAAGGATGAAATATCGTGCACTGACAAAGGCAACAAAACAAATTGTGTTCAGATCCTAGACCTTAAGTGGATGCTTGCTCCCACACACAAGGAGGACAGAGTAAAAAAAGGCCTCAGCAGCAGCAGGCCATGGGGTCTGTGTGTTAGGAGGACTGGCGCCACTTTTACTGGCGTGCCTTCCTGTAAGGTCACGCTTAACGGGCTGATGTCACAGAGGACAGCCAGTGATCCATGGCCTTGTTGCTCACATGGCACTCTCTCTGGCTGGCACACTGCTCCCCAGCACAACAGCCCAATAGGGTTTTTTTCTCCGGGGGACGATGGCATTTTGGGTTGGATGAGCTTTTGGGGGCTCTCTTCCTCGCATGGTCTTTGGTTTTAATGTGGTTACGCAATGAAACTGGAGCACACCAGAGAGGAAATGTGCTCAGTCTTGTTTGTATGTTTGTGTTTGTGATTGTGTGTGGGAGGTGAATGAATCACACTGGCGTCACTGACACTTGGCAGAAGGAAAATATTAGTGCTCAGCATGAGGGAGTCCCAAAAAAGCACCAGTTTGCTCGCTAAAGTGGGTTCACTGATTTGTAATGTTTTTTGTTGACAACAACTACAGTATCTATTTGTGAACAATTCCATATGGGGTTTCATTCTTACCATCATCTTGTACTGTAGTATGACCAAGGAAAACAAGTAAATAGAATATGGCAGATGGAATCCTAAGTATAACTGTATAGCCTTTACATATAGTTTATATTAAGTATATAAAAATAAAAATAGATTAAGATTATGTTTTGGCATTTTTTTCTCACATTAGGCATTTTGGAGAGACAATGAGTGAGATGAAATGGGGTAGACAGGGGGATGAGGACTGAGCCTTTAGGGGGGTGCTGCCTTTAAAAAGTTTTGCCTTGTGCCTGTCTTCATTATTATCTTCAGGTTGGCCATGGTTTACATCCATCCAATGAATCAGTGATCCTCCAGTGGGCAGGCCAATTCCCTGGACAGGTTTGACTCTTTTTAGCACATTAATACACTGGTTGCTGTAATTTATCTTCATCATTTATCAGACTGAAAATCTTTTTATTTGTTTATAAAGGTGCGTCACATAGGCTTCTCAACAGGCTGGGGCTCGGTTGGGGAGTTTAAGATCTGGAGGAAGGAAGACTCTGATGAGAACCACAACGAGGCCTTCACTCTGGGCGTCCCACATAATGTGGTGCCGGGATCCGAAAGGGCCACAGCATTTATGATTGGTAAACTTTTCATGTGTGCATGCAACTTCGCATTATTGTGTGTAAGAAACATTTAGTCATATCTATTTTTTTTCCAATTCACTCTTCGTCGCATCCTTCGACTTAGGAAAGCTTACATTTGGATGAAACTGACTACATATATATCTGTGTGTTCATATGTGTTCACCTGTATCAGGGGATGTCATGGGGCCAACACTTAACAACTTGGACAAGCTTTTGCGGCTGCCCTTTGGCTGTGGGGAGCAGAACATGATCCACTTTGCCCCCAACGTCTTTGTCCTCAAGTACCTGCAGAAGACCAGGCAGCTCAGTCCTGATGTGGAGAATGAAGCAACTGACTACCTGCTGCAAGGTAAAGAAACGGCAACGCAACCATATGCTGCTTTTCCATACCACTTTGTGCCTTTTTAGACCAAACCTGAAATGCAAATTGCTCTCAGTGGGTAAAAGATGACTTTCTCACAAAGCTTTTATGCAATTTTTTTCTTAAAGGTGCTACAATGAACTTTTAAAATATTTCTGCAACAGTCGCATCTTTCCTCTGATGATCATAAATGACATCTAACAGCAAACGAGACCATCAGTGCAAAGAATGCTATTTTTCTATTGTTTTTCGTAATGCCCTTGTCATGGGTACGCTCACCCAGGAACTACAGCTGACGTAGTATAAACACTAACACTTTTGTCCAAATGGAGTGCAAGAATAAACACAAACTGAAAGTTCCTCAGAGTACCTTTAAAGTTGTAATCCGTCGTCATATTGAGTAATGTTGATTCTAGGTGCAAATTTGACGGTAAGATAGTTTTTACCTCTTTTCTTTTTGTCTTTCATCTTTCTCAGTCAGTGCGTTTACATGCAGACTCATAATCGGATAACTAAACGAATAAGACCTCAACAGGACTTTTAACCTGCATGTAAACACCTTTATCCGATCTACTTCGGACACAAATCGGCACAATAACAGAGAAGAGAAGTCGGATAAGAACACCTAGATAATTCGTTCATTGTCGGCTTTCTCTCTGCATGTATACAGGGATCGGACATCGCATATCGGTCTTCTCGTTCTGTGCTTGTGTGCCTGCGCGTGATAGGCTACACCATGGGTTATTGACGGAAGAGAAGCGGACGTGGCTCTAAAACCACTTGTTGAAAGCATGGTTGAAAGGGCTACAGCGCCACCTAGCATAGTGGAGACAGCCATGCATCGGACATTTATCCGATTTCTGAAAGGCCATGTATACTCAGACAAGTGACACGGTCCGTTCGAGTGTCTTGTTCGATATATGTGATAATCCAATCCAGTTGTGCCATGTAACCGCACTGAGTGTGTTGATCCGCCATTGATCCCCTTCTGTACCTAAGTGTCAGTACACCTGTCTGAGCTACTGGTCAAAAAACTGAAGACATATTTATCTGAAGCTGCGCTGTAGTCCCAATCTCCTGTTCACCTAATTCCAATCAGCAAAAAGTGGCAATTAGGCTCTCAGAGCGTGCACTGTAAGTCTCAAAAAGTCAAATCCCTTCTAGCCTGACCGGGCCTAAAGTGACTTTAAAGCTGAACGGAAGGAATGTTTTCTTATTGTTGGCAGGTCGTACATTGTTGTTGGGTTTTTTCTGGAAACTATTGGAGGGAAGTTTACCTTGGAAAATGGAGTTTGTTTGTGGAACTGTGGATTTCTTGACAGAAAAGCCTTGGCCTAGCTGGCACATAATAGTTTGCATGATGGATTGGAACATGAAGCTGGATGTTGTTATTCAGAGTTACCTAGGCCCGTACCCTTGCAAGGACTCACTGGGTTTCAGTAACTCTTGCTAGACTTCTCCCTAGCTTTGCCAGGGCCAGGCCCTCCTGCAAATGGCTGAAAAAGAGTTGCACTCTTAGACATGGGGCAAAGTTATTCTTTCCATCCTGACATTGGAAATTACAAAGCTGACTTTGGAATATTCCATCCCCAAAAAAAGCTTTCTTGTAGTTTTCAGATATAATTTTCGAAGCGCCACATAACTTATAAAGTCATCGAGATTTCGCATCATTAAAAGTGTGAATTCAGCTGCCGGGCAGTATAAAGTATACAGGCTATCATTCTGTGATGTCCATATATTAACCAAAGATTATTTTGGTTTACAAAGAAATTGTGGCTTGTGTTGGAATCATCCTCTTTGGGCACCTGGACGCCTTTGCACACTTACTATAATACTCAAATTCTACAATTGCAATCACCAGTACAAAACACTGTATAGGGGAGAACAGGGTTATATGTCACACGGATTGGTTGTCACATTCGTTATATCTCGGCACCAGAAAGCGCTGTCTGTGATATTTTGTTATGGAAATATCCAGAATTGGGATCAGAGGTCACCTAAATAGTCCTCTTTGGAGTTAGAAAGCTGAATTTGAGGTGAGAGGACTTTTTGTGTTTTTCATGTAAAATTTTAAATATTTAGCTCTTCAGTATTTTTCTTCTAGGCTTTAACACAATGTGTTTATAACAAAACACTTGTTACCCTTAAAAAGTGTGAAGGGACAGCTATAGTTTAGATGGTTGTTAGCAAGCTAACTAGTTGTTGTTTGGTTGTAAGCCTTTATGCTAGCAAGAAATTCCAGTTGGGGTTGGTTGTCACATTTTTTGGGGGGTTGGTTGTCACATGTTATCCAAAGGCTGCAGCCAGGAAAGGAACCCAAAAACGTAAGAAAATGTGTCTTTGATTAATTTCTTCTTTATTACAATACGTTTGAAACTGAGAGGGATACACATTTCAAGCCAACACCTTAAGCTTCAATTTAATGTAGGAATGACTATTGAAAGTAGTACCTACACACTAGAGTAAAAAGTGTGCCTACCAACCCCGTTCTCCCCTACTGTATGTGTGTGTACAAGAACAGGGAGGGCATGTCAAAGCACTCTTGGGGTTTGTGTACAAACATTCAGGTACATTACGCTACCACATGTTGAAGCACTGTCTTTGCACCGGTCTTTAGAATATTGCCCAGAGTTTTAATGTCACCTTGCTGCTCTTGTTTCCTGCTTCAAGCTCAAAGAATACATGATGAAAGAAGAACCCTCACGGAACACACTCACACTTTGTTAGAATGTTCAACACAATTTCAATTTCAAATCTGTTTATTTAATGAGTTCACCTCCTGCAGTACGTGTCTATTCATCCCATTACATACAGTATGGAAGGGATCCTATGGAATGCTTTTTTGAGCAGTGGCTCAGTGGTTAAAAAGATTTTAGTGAGAAAATGTTCAGAGTTAACAGAGTCTGTACAACAATCTAAAAAATATGTTGATAATCTTGGCAATTTAAGGAACAATTATTGCCTAAAGTGCTCTCATTACCATTTTTTATGTCCTTACCCAGGCTACCAGAGACAACTGACCTACAAACGACAGGATGGATCCTACAGTGCCTTCGGAGAAAGGGATTCCTCTGGCAGTATGTGGTAAGTCATTGTAGGTGTAGCTACTAAAGTTTGCACAACGCATAGCAGCCAAAACTTAGTGGTAGCCACATTCTTCAGCTTTGACTGGAACATAGGTTTCCGGGCCAAAGCAATGAAGTTTTTATCAGCATCTCCGTACGCTGTGCTCAAATTAATCTATTCCTGTTGATGTGTTTAAATCACTAGTGAGTGTTTATTTCATGATTTCACTCCCTAAGGGCAGGCAGGCAGAGAGAACCGTCTCATGATATTTATTTAAAAAAAAAAAAAATAGTCAATGCTCTCATTGGGGAACTGCACTGCTTGCACCGTGAGACCCACGCACAACTCACATACCTTCTGCTAGATTTATGGGCTGAGGTCAGGTATTATGATATTTAATAGAGCCAGCGCTGTGAAACAGCAGGTAACATAGACAACAGAGAATCATAAACAAACGCCATAATTGGATCCCCGAGGTAGGCAAAGTTGTTGAGATTTATTTGCAGTTAATCGGGGTTCATATCCGTGGCACTGAGTGGACCCATGCTGCTTTGGCCCCACAGACAAGCTTTTAATGCCACTATTGGAGACTGTTATAAGTTGTCTGGAGCCACTTCACCAAATGGTCCGCTACTTTTTTTTAATTAATTTATTTTTTATTTTTTTTATACACATTGCCTAGAAAGTAGAAGTGGAGCATGCCTCTTAATGATACACTACCTGGGTGTAATTAGTCACTTTAAACTTGCTATGGAAACTTTGAACTTGTCCTGTGATGAATGTGAGCGGATTTGAGGATGTAACAAGCAGCAGTTTTGCAGTTCCCTTGGCTGCCAAGGCAACAAGTGTGGGTTGTGGGCACAACGTAGCTGGTGAACCCTCAGTAAACCTGCATTAGACACTTAATGAATCCATCAACAACACGTTTGCATCCAAAACAAGCCTAGCTTTTTGTTTTGGTTCCAGAGTTCACGAGTGGAGCAGTGCATTTACTGCCTGCTTGAAAGCATCGGTAATGCAGTGTTAATGTTTTCCAGCTTGTAAAAAAAAATTCTGAGTGGAAATTGACAGGATCTAATGAAAAGATTGAACTTAATGACAAGGGTTGACCTGGCAGTAATGGTTTTGGTGTGCAGGGCTGGCTATCTCCGATGCCAAGGCTGTTAACACTGCACAGAGTGAGCTGGCAGTTCACTGATGTATGTTTTTGACCCCTGGTTCCTTTCTCCATGTTGCGTTAAATGAGAACCGTGTGCATTTTCAGCACAGGAACATTGTTGGGTGTGGGGTTTTGCATGCATGCATAGGTTACAACAAGTAAAAAAGAAAGACTTCAAGTTTCCATATTTCCATATTTTCTTACAGTTTAGCTTAAGTAAAAAGCTGAACTATAAACCAAATACAAAAAAAATGGTCAAAGGTGTGCTCCTTCCCTTTCTATAATTATTTTTAACAGTGGGACAGTTTTCTTTCTTCATTTTCTCTGACACGTTCAGTCCTTGGCTCTACATGTTGAGGCTGGCATGGCATATGTGTCTGCCTAAAAAGACTGATCTGACAGCGTGAGCGGGGTTGGGGGGCTGAATACCAGAGATTGAAAGAACTGATATCTGCTGTTGTATTAACCTGTATTCTAGTCATGTGCAAGTCTGAAAGCCAATCTTTTTCTTTCTTCTTCTTTGGCTATAGAGCAAATGACGAGGTGTGTAATTCTAAAATAAATAAAGACTGTCTGTAGAGTCAGCAAATATTTAGACATGGATTCACAGAATGCCTGCTCAAAATAATCCTCAGAATTGAAAATATATCCATATTCACAGACTGGTAATAGAGAAATCATCAGCTGCAGCCAAACATTTGCAAACATTTGACTGGTCACTTGATTTGATTTCCATGTCTGGCTGCAATAGCTGCAGCAGTAGCACCTAATCCATCATTTGCAGCTTCAGCAATCCCCAGTCATTTACCCCTAACCCCTCATTAGTAATATTGGCGTAATCCATTTGAGGTAGAAGTAATAGGCCTCTGGATGCTTTCCAAAACAACAAACAAGCACTATCTCAACAATTGAAGACAAGGAAAAACACCTCAACATTAGTAGAGAAGACTTTGTCCAACTCTTAACATTCCCCCTTGGAGCTTGTCAACCTAGGCTTTGATCACGGAGCAAACCTTTGTATTGTGCTTCCTAAAAAAATCCTTCAGATTTACCCTTTGAAGCATGCAGCTGGGATAAGGGTATAGAGCTCAGTGAGTGGATTTGTAAGTGGAAAGTGAGAAAACAGGATAACAGGGAAAGGGTGTGTGTGACCCTAGCCAAGGACCGAGAGGTGGAAGTGAGCTTGTCTAGTGCTTCCTTCCTTCCCCGAAAACAAAATCATATTTTCACTTTCCAGTACCCTTTGCCTTGGGGGCTGACTTTAACCAAGCCAGTGATACCATATTACTAAACATTTATAAAATTCCAAACCGTCTTGTGGCTGCATCCTTAGTATTGTCTCCAGGGGGAGGAATAACATCCAGGTTTCAGCCAGGGAAGATTTAATGTTTGTTTGCGCTATGAGAGCACCGTTATTTTTTTATTCCTACTCATCTCCCCTTTGGGCTCTTTCTGGGATTGTGCTCTCACTTACGATCCGTGTTGAGAAACTAGAGCTCGACCTGTTTGTCTATTTTTTTAATTTCCATCTTGTGTTTCTTTCTTTCTTTTTTAATAGTGAGCAGCTTGCCTCACCCTGTAAGTCAGTTGTGGTCAGGGGGTGTGTGTGCTGTAATGGAACTCCTTGCCCATCACGGAGGAGTTTTTTTGCTCAAGACTTTGCAGCTCTCTACCATTACCGGGAGGTCTGTTGTTAATGGATGAGTGTGTGTTTATTAGCTCAGCCGTGTCCCCCGGTGGCTGACCTTGGCCTTTTGTCTATGGTTTCCCCCCATGGTCCTTTCTCCACCAAGGCCCCACTAAAAACCACAGCTCGTAAACTCTCAGTTGCACTCTGAGAGGCCAGCCAGATTCACAGCCTTCATCTCTGGCATCCTGGCATGTTTTGTATAGGTTAGCAGAATGCTTTTTGGGGGGAATCTCCCAACATGCATAGCGGATAGAAAAACCTGATTTAGCTTGTTGTGTGAGATTTAACATTCTCGATGGCACAGCTGCCGCATCCTGTAGTGGCGATCAAACCCCTCACCGCACCCATCTGTTCCCCTCCACTTCCTTTTTTTCCCATTTCCCCAGATCCGTCTATACATACCAGTCCTTTCTCCCTCTCTATCTTTGACAAAAACATCCATCTGCATTCTTCTCTATCCCCCCCCCCCCCCCCTCTGTTGACAGATTGAAAGAGTGTGACTAGTTGGAAAACTTCTCACTCTATTGGAAAAAAGTGGTTGCCGGCCATCGTCTCACTCTTGATAGTTATTAAGTATTGTTCTCAGGATTTGCAGGCACATTGTTTATCTCCCATCTCTTATCGCCCCCCCCCCCCCCCCCCCCCCCCCCTCTCCTCCTTATCTTCCTCTAGGTTGACTGCGTTTGTGCTGAAGTCCTTTGCTCAGTCTCGCGGTTTTATCTTCATTGACCCCGAGGAGCTTGGCGCTGCCAAGTCCTGGCTCATCAAGCATCAGCGAGACGATGGCTCCTTCCCCGCCATGGGACGCATCCTCAACAAAGACCTGCAGGTACGCTTGTGTCTTGGTGGATGTTGGTGGGGTTTGAATTCGCTCACAAACTGAATGATTGCACCAATATTTTAAGCAATTCCCAATTGCATTATGTCATGAATGACCAATATAGATTAGGTGGAGGGATTGCTTATTACACAAGATAATGCTACTATGCATCGTGAAGCGGCTGTTAGCCACCCTAACAGTCGATTCCTTGCATTATTTAAACCACGGCTGCGTTCCAAATCACATACTTTTACTTTTTTCTATTCTACATACTACAGCGAACCATGAAAATGATCTAGTTGGCATGCAGTAGGCATGCAACTGGACATACCTTTACTTATTCATTTCATCATAGCGTTGCGCCTTGATCTTGCCTCTTCCTTGTCGCATCCCTGGTTGATTTCAACACCAAAAATCTTGGCCGGATGTAGTAGACACCCGGGTATTTTTAAGCATAGTTAATCTGACCACAAGAATTTGGACATCCTAAATCTTTTTTTTACCATACTAAATGGCAGAAAGTATGGGTATTGGAATGCAGGTCAATTTTGTAAATCTACACCCTCCTGTATATTAAAGCAATAGTGCGTAACTTCTGTTGCCCCCTTGAGGAATGCTGAGTAATTACAATAATACTGTCGGCAAATCGACTTGAGGTAAGCCTTCGGTGATCGTGCCTGGATTTTATACTTTCTGCTGTAAGTCCAGGTTTTTAGTAGCAGCAGAATCAACGACCTAAACATTTTGTGGGCGCTTCTTGGGATTTTTCTGAGCTCCTGCGAGGGGGCAACGCCACTGTGTAAACACTGAATCACTTAGAAATAAAGAGAGAGTTCTGTGGTGGACGGCAACTTTGTGTCAACTCATTTGGCGATTGCTTGAATATTACCGACAGTCAAAAGTTACGCATTATAGCTTTAATGTTTTCACTAGTGTTTCGAGTGACGACCTCAACCTAACCAGGATCAAGACGGTCTGGCCAAATTCATGCCCAAAAGATGTCGGGCAAAATGACCAGAAGTATCAACACGATTTAATGAGACACATTTATTGACAAGAGGGAGGTCTTGACAACTGAAAATGAGCTGAAAGCTAATGAGTGTCTTTGTCCACAGGGAGGGATCCATGGCAAGATCTCACTTACAGCGTATGTGGTAGCGGCTCTCTTGGAGACAGGGATAGCCACAGAGGTAAGCGGTCACAACAAAATAGCTTGTCAGTGCAGTCCAAAGTCACGCCTCGGTCACAGCTAAACAGTATTGAATGTAACTGTCCTTTTTGAAGCCCAGTAAAAAAATGTTTTAAAGCAGATGGACCGTGTAAAGAATTGATTCATGATGTCAGCGGGTTAAAAAGGAGCAAGTATGTTAATGGAAACAACACGTAGTGCGCTACCTGTCCCCCTTGAACCACTCACTCCTGTAGTCCATACCAGCCTGTCGTGAATCCAAGTGCAGGTCGTGTGTGGACGTATCGCTGCATTCCTGATAGTTGTTAAGATGGATGTGCTGGCAGTCGGCCTACTCATATTTGTTATGCCCCAGTGCTGCTAATCTAATACACTAGGCACATTTTTGACTAAATTAAAAGATTTAGGCTGACACACAGGGACAATTAAGTTCCGTGAATGACACCTGGATTTGCAGTCCTCCCTCTCGCTAATTTCTGCTTTCTCCCTTGTTGCTCTACTTCTCTCCGTTTTTTGGCTGCATTTTTCTTTACTCTCTCACATATAGCAATACTTAATAATTGAATAATTTGAATCACTGGAAGACATGGGAAAAGCAAGAGTTACAACACGATTCTGGTGAAAACGTCCTCGTCTAGTATTGCTTTGTCTGGCAATATGACAAGCCTAAAAAAAACTATTTTTGTCTTTGCTCTCCCTTTGTCCACACAGTTGACACCGTTTATTTAGCAATTCCTCTCCCTGGCTCCTCTCCATCTCTCCCCCTCTCCGCTGCTATCTCTCCCAAAGGCCTTCTTCTGAAAGTCTTGTCTTTCTTACAACTGATAAAAACTGAAAAGGTATCCTTCACATCAAAGCGGAACCTTCAACCTCCGTTCCACTTTCACTTAATTAAAAGATGACTGCAGCAATTAAAGTGAGTGGCTCTGGAGGCCTATCATTTCAGGGATGACAGGGGAGGTCACATCTGCATGAGATGAAAGACAACTCTCAGCTTTTCAATGGCCAAAATGAGTGTTTATTCTTAAGCTCACGACTGAGCAGAGTATAGGCGGCCGGGAGTTTCGGACAGGGCAGCCTCCAAACAGTTGAACACCGAAAGAGATGATTGTGTTTGTGTGTGTGTGTGTGTGTGTGTGTGTGTGTGTGTGTGTGTGTGTGTGTGTGTGTGTGTGTGTGTGTGTGTGTGTGTGTGTGTGTGTGTGTGTGTGTGTGTGTGTGTGTGTGTGTGTGTGTCTGTGTGTGTGTGTGTGTGTGTGTCTGTGTCTGTGTGTGTGCCTGCTTGCGTGTGTGCGCCTGTGTGTGTGTGTGTGGAAGAGGTATGCCAAAGGTCAGGTCATGTAAATATAATGATCCCAGCGAGGAAGTTCTCTTCCTACAGCTGGAGAATACCGGATAGAATAAACGAAGAAAAAAAACAGAATGGTAGACGTCATGGTAATGTCGACAGTGCGTCAGTTTGTGATGGTGTGTGTGTGTGTTGTGTTATGTCTGGTCCAGGAAGAGAAGGTGGCGGTGGCCAAAGCCAAGGATTTCCTGGAGAGCAACACCTACTCTGCGGATGACCCATACACCACGGCCCTGTCAGCATACGCCTTGGCTCTATTACGCAGCCCTTACGCCCCGCTGGCCCTGCGCCGTCTCAATCACATGGCCATCACACAAGGTACTGACACACTCATCACCGTGAGCAACAGGATCAGCAAATCACTTTAGTAACCTGTGCAACAGATGTGTTTCCAGGCCTATAAGACCAGATGTCGAATGAAAGTGTTCAAGCAACAACAAGAAACATAAGAAAGGAAATAATTGAGAATGTACTGAAAATCTAGAAATATATGGCTTCCCAAATCCGCAAAATCCCTCTTATTATGTCATTTGGAGAGTAAGTTGCATGATGGCATGTCATCTGAAAAGTGTCAGGCATATTTATCAATCCAACTTAAAGATATTGCCATTTACGTTGGATAAACTTTACAGGAATTTGGTATAGTTAAGTCGGGCTACGCTATGGTTCCTATTACGCAAGAAGTTTTTTTTTTTTTTAAATCAATCACAGCAGTTCTCTGACCTAACATTCTTTAAAAACAATGACGGTCGCCATGGATACCTATTGATGGGTCCATGCCCACACAGTCCTGTCAAACAGTAAAAAAGCATTTTTTTTTAAATCTAAGTTTTATAATATTTATGTACATTTATTTTCAATCAGATTTTTGTAAAGGCTTATTGATACATTTTTGCGATTTTTACTTTTTGCGACCAGGTTTCCAAAGGCTTTAAGGCTGCTGGCAGTTTGAACAATCAGTCATGCACAACATACTGTGGTACAGAAACGACTGTGAAAGACGTAGTTCAAATCCACTCCTCCCTTTCCCCCTCTGTTTCTTATCTCACTGTCGGTTTCCTTTGGCCATTTCCTTCTCTTCCTCTCGACTGATACCTTCTGCAAGTTCTGGCAGATTTGACTGAGTTTAGGGGGAGCGCTGCAGTGTTCTCTTACTGTATCACAACATTTTATTTCCCATACACACTGAAGGTCACAGGGCTTGGTCGCATAGTTGCTGAAAGATTCACACCCTTAGGATATTGACACAATGAGTCATATGATACAGGATGCAGCCCTGGCCTGCAACCTCTCTGGCTTTTTCTCACTTTGTTTGTCTGTATGTAGATGGACTCACCCATTGGAGTCTGACTGGCAGCACTATGACAGATGAGGACACTTTCATGGGCTTCAGTGATGGCCTCTCTCAGTCAGGTATACTGCACTAAAACATTTAACATTAACAAGGGGTGTCCCCGACTAATAATGTATATGGTTGAATCTTATTGGTCGAATCTTGCCAATAGTCAACTAAGTGTCGACTCATGTTTGTATTTTCCTGCTCATTTATCCATTTTCTAATTTGTGACATTGGCTTCCATTTTTTCCACACAAGACAAAGGGGTGTAGAAACACCCACTTTCAGTGTGTCTTCTTAACTTGGCATAAGAATTTATTTTATTGCAACATAGTCTACCATTCACGCAAACTGAGGAGATTGTTTAAAAGTTAATGACTTTTTTTAAATGTTTTTTTTACAGTATAATAGGCTGATACTTATACAACAATAGACGATGTATCATGATTTATTGGGAGAAACCGGAGAAACCAAGCAATTCCATGTAAAATCACTAGTAACCCCATATAGCCAGAACAGCATCATCCTTGTTTCATAACCAAATGTTGCGGCTATTCGACTGTGAGATTGGCAGTCAAATAGGGCTCCTTCGATCGTATGGTCGAATAATCTACTAATCAGGGTCCCTCCCCCCTTATATTAACCTGTTGGAAATGGTTGGAGGAGACACAGCACATGACTATCAGTTCTATTATTATTAGCTGGATCTGCTTCCTGTCAGCCTCTTGGCCAACCACACAGTTCTCATCTGGTCTGATTCCCCCAAATAAATGGCAGGATCCAAAGGAGAACCCTTTTTAGTTTTTCTCTTGTTTGTTCCCAGTGGTGTCAGCAGAGGTGGAGATGACAGCGTACGGTCTCCTGACCTACACCCTCCTAGGGGATGTGGCTTCTGCCCTGCCTGTGGTCAAATGGCTCTCCCAGCAGAGGAATGCCTTGGGTGGCTTCTCCTCCACACAGGTAGGCCCGTTTCCCTGGTTGCTCACATCTTTTTGGTTGCGTCACTTGTAGCTTCCACTTCCATGATCTAATAAAATGATACAAAATGATAGTAGCAGTTTTCCAGCTGGTCACTGTGCAGTTTCAAATAATAATTCATCAAAATCAAATACATGACAAAGAAAGTTGTCTTCTTCAGTTTACTTTATTTAAAAAAATGCAGCAGTTTGTTGTCATCAACTTGTTTATTATCATTATTAACATGTCTCTATTAACATCAATGCTATTGAAAATAAGCAATTTACTGCTTAAGATAAAATACATTTTGAATTGATCCCAAAGCTCAAGTGTGTAGTAGACCGTTTTTTTTTAAAACCCCTGTGCAGGACACGTGTGTAGCTCTGCAGGCTCTGTCCGAGTATGCCATCCTGTCGTACGTAGGAGGGGTCAACCTCACCATCTCACTGGCCTCCACCAACCTCGACTTCCAGGAGACCTTTGAACTCAACAGGGACAACAAGAAAATCCTTCAGAATGCCAAGGTAATAATCGTATCCACGGAAACAATGATCCATAATATTATAAATGATTCTTTGATGGCGAGAGCGTGCTTTCTCTCTGTGTTATTGTGTGCAGGCAGAGGCACGGCAATCCGTTTTCCGTGCTGCTGCTGCTGCATTGAGATTGTTTATCTAGGTTGACAGCGCTTAATCATCATTAATTGTCAATCTCACTAATGATTGCCAGTGCTTCAGAGAGGACATTGCTCTTAAGAGACACCCCCGCGCTTTAAAGTTATTCAAAAACTTTTCCCTCTATTCAACAGTGATTGATGATCGACTGTAAAACAGAGCCGCACTCTGGCATCAAACATTAATCTCTGAGTTGCACACTGCCAAAGCAAACCAGGCTTAACTAGGCTGGATTTCCCCCAAAAATCACCTTGTTGGTGTGTTGATTAAATAACTGTGTTTTAAAGGCCTGGTTGCCCACACATTACAAACTTGACAGTGTGGGCACGGACTACCTTGGCCGTGTCATCGGGCGTCAGGTCAGAGAGAGTGTGTGTGTGTAAGTGTGCGCGTGCGTGCGTGCGTGAGAAAGTGCTCCGTCAGACAGCCAGAGTGGTTCAGGTGAGAGTGCGGTACAGTCTTTCTCTAGCGGGCATGTTCCTCTGCTGTGATTAGTGGTGTCAACTTAATTGGGGGTAATTAAGGCACTGCTGGTTAGTAGCCAGAGAACCACTAGTGGCAGCGCAGCAGCCTACAGCATTCATTCACTTGATAAATGACTCATTCACCTCTCCCTGCCCCCTCTGACACTCTTTGTTTCAATGATGTCTGCTGTTTTTTATTTCTGTCTTCCTTTTCTTTTTTACAGATCCCCAGTATCCCCACAGGTCTTTTTGTCAGCGCTAAAGGAGAAGGCTGCTGTCTCATGCAGGTAGGCTACTGTAGTACACACTCACTCACACACACACACACACACACACACACACACACACACACACACACACACACACACACACACACACACACACACTCACTCACACTCACTCACTCACTCACTCACTCACTCACTCACTCACTCACTCACTCACTCACTCACTCGCTCACTCACTCACTCGCTCACTCACTCACTCGCTCACTCACTCACTCGCTCACTCACTCACTCACTCACTCACTCACTCACTCACTCACTCACTCTCACACACACACACACACACACACACACACACACACACAAGCTCACTAAAACTCACACATTTGCAGTCTTGAAGGCCCAAAAAGAGAACAATAATCCAAATAGCAAATCAAATCAAATCCAAATCAAATCAGTTTTGTATAGCCCAATATCACAAATAGACATTTGCCTCAGTGGGCTTCACATTCCGTACAGTATGACACCCTCTGCCTTTAGACCCTTCGCTCGACTGAGAAAAAACCCTTTAATGGGAAAACATTTGAAAATAGAAATCTCAGAGAGAGTGACAGAGTGAAGGATCCCTCTCCAAGGACAAACAACAATCAGCAACAGCAACAATATGGCAGTACATCGGAGTCAGTTGCCGTGGCCCCATACTTCCCAAATTCCTCCTGTAAATTGGAATGATCTGGTAGAGTTTAGCCAGTTGTTTTGATCATTCCATTGGATTCCCGTGGTCCCATGGACAGGATGCTGTTTACTTCCTACCTTATCACAGACAGAAAAAAAAATAAACTTTCCAAAACACTGGGAGTCATTTCTCCTCTTTGTTGGACGATATTCCGTCCTCTCTCTTCATCACCCATGTTTAAACGTTTGTCTGTTTCCAAACCAAACAAGGCATGGAAAAAAGCATGGGCGATCAAAGATGTTTACTATGCCGTTTTTGAGAAACTGGTGGTATGTGAGAAATGACTGAGGCAAAGCCAGCTCCAGCAGCGGATGTTGTTCTCTGCCGCGCGGTGCCTGAAACGTCTTCCAACTCGTTCTCCGTAGCCGGTTTCTCACACACATAAACCATTTCTTTCTTCACACCTCTCCTTCTCTACTTTCTCTCCATCCACACCTCCCTGTGCGTCAACACACCTCTCTGACAGCCCCTCGGGGCCAACAGCACCTGGCCTCTAATGAAATACAAGAGCGGGGGCAATCAAAGAGACCTACCTGTGTGTGTGTGTGTGTGTGTGTGTGTGTGTGTGTGTGTGTGTGTGTGTGTGTGTGTGTGTGTGTGTGTGTGTGTGTGTGTGTGTGTGTGTGTGTGTGTGTGTGTGTGTGTGTGTGTGTGTGTGTGTGTGTGTGTGTGTGTGTGTGTGTGTGTGTGTGTGCGCGCTCGTGAAACACTGTTTGTGATACTGCGAATGTGTCCCATCCATGCCTCAGGATTGTTATTTAGTAGCCTTGCAAAGATCTCAAATCAGACTGGATGATTTATTCACAAAGTTTAAAGCTCTGGGAATAATAATCTTCTATGAAATTAAAAGGAGCGTCAAAGCAGAGAGTTGTCCTCAGGCTGAAACAGAAGTCTTCTGAATGCATGTCTTGTGGCCAGTAAATATGATTTGTGGTGTATGCTTTAAAGTGCTGCCTAAGTCTTTTTTCCTAAACTTTCTAGTCCTTTCAAGGCTGGAGGTCCTAAATATTTGAACTCTGAAGTAGTTTGTTTCCAATCAGTGATGCCAAAAATCATACATTTAGTCCTTTCAAACTATTTATTTATTTATATTAAAACTAGCTGCCTCACACACACATACCCATTACTGGCAAACAAGTGAAAACCTGCTATAATAGCGAGTGATGCACCGATCCACTATTTTCCAGTTTCGATCCGATTTTGATATCTGGGTTTTGGAAAATGTATACCAATTATAACAATGGACAGTAGTCCATTATAATAATGGACAGTAGATAATAATAACAATTATATTATTATAAGATAATAATAAAAAAAAATACAATAATAATAAAAAAATTATAAAAATATAAGAAAATGCAAAAAAAAATTTAATTGACACACATTGCACTTTGCAGAGTTGCTATTCTGTATTTCGATTTTGAAAATGGACTTAAAGGTGAAGTATGATTACAAAGCCTGGCCTTTGTTTTTTTTGTTTTATTACCCTTTCAGGCTGTTCTAAAGTTAAAATTGTATCAACCTTTAATATACCGCACTTTCACTGCTCTGTTTGTCTGTAGATTGATGTGTCCTACAACCTACCTGACCCAGTATCCAAGCCAGCCTTCCAGCTCAAAGTGGACCTGAAAGAGCCTTTACATGAGCGTCACCCACAGCCCCCCTCCTCCTCCTCCTCCTCCTCCTCTTCCCGTCATCCCTCTTCGCGCTCCCGTAGCCGCGCTGACAACCGCTCCGAGCTGAACCGCAAGAGACGGGCGCCCATCGATGACGATGACCCAGCAGCCCACCAGGACAAAATGGACTTCCACATCTCCTTAGAAGTCTGTGCCAGGTAGAACACACACACACACACACACAAACACACACACACACACACACACACACACACACACACACACACACACACACACACACACACTAGATTGGCCTCTCAGATCTGCTTTAGAGATGCACCGATCCACTATTTTTCAGTACGATCTGGTTCAGATATCTGGGTTTTTCAGAAAGTATCGGCATTGGCCGATACTTTCTGAAATCATGATTATTATACATTCATTTGTGTTGATGTTGATATTATGTGAAAGGTTAAGAAGGCTTAAGCAACACAGTAATTTTAGCAAAAACCATACAAAAATGCAACAAGGTCTATCTTAACTGCTTTGAACTTGCAGAAGAACATCCGAACTCAACTTTTGAATTGCTAAATTCTAATGTTAATGTGTGCTATATCACATAGCTATGGTCTTAATATTTTTTTTTTTTTGTAATTCACATATTTATTAAATGTTCACAGGTGGTCACATAGATACAGGGACATCTGATACAAATTCATAATACAAATTCATAATACAAAGTCATATTTCATGTTTCATGGCTTCCATATTATTGTTTTCATGGTGACATAAAAAAATAAATAAAAATAGTAACAATAATAATAATAATAATAATAATAATAATAATAATAATAATAATAATAATAATAATAATAATAATAATAATAATAATAATAATAATAGAGAAAGAAAAAAGTAAAATAATAAGAAACATCTAAATACTTCCCCCATGTGGAGATAAGAGCCAATATTTATTCTCCTTTCTTCTCCCCTCAATGTGCCATGGTCAGACTCCACAAGCAAAAACAGGCCAATGACAAAAAATAAATAAATAAAAATAAATAAATAAATACATTTGTTACCATGGTCCGGTGATGTTAGCTGCCTTTGCAGTTGTGGCTGTATTAATTTGGGTCACTATCCACCAGAAAAATGTAAAGCCTCCCAATTTTACAAGACTGCTAATGCTTCTATGTGTAATGATTCAAATATTATGAGATCGATTTGGCAGAGAGATATTGGTGGAGAAATTAAGTGTGATAACTGGGCAAATATTTTGGCTGATTGTGGTAAATATGTGAGAGAGGCGAGGGGAAAGCTCACACAATACAAGATTTTACATAGATACTATTATACGCCTTCTAAACTCCATAGAATGAAACTATTGAATGATAACCTATGCTGGAAATGTAAAACTGAAATTGGTACTTTTCTCCATTGTATCTGGGAGTGTGCTATGGTCAGGCCTCTCTGGACTAAGATTATTTTCATTTTAAGCAATTGGTTTGGTTCAGAAATTCCTTTAAGCCCAGAGCTCTGTCTATTAGGGGACAAATCTCAAATACCTAACGTATCGAAGTGTGACTTTTCTGTAATTATTGTAGGTATAGTAACGGCTTGCCGTGTTATTTTAAGACACTGGAAGATACCAAAAGCCCCACAAGTTGAAGAATGGGCCAATGCAATGACTGAAACTGTATCTTATGAATGCATGTTGAACCGATTAAGTGACAATTGGGGGGAGGAGGTATCCTCTTGGGAAGGGTTTTGGGACCACATAAAGCTATGGTCTTAATATTAAAAAATCTTCCATAGTAAAATAATTTAGATTTCTAAAAACAAAAATAATATTTTTTTTAAATCGGAGTTGTCAGTCCCATATCCGATACGTAGATTTCAGCCATATCGGACCCGATACCGATATAAGAATTGATCGGCCCCATCCCTAATCTGCTTGAAATCCCCCCCATTTTTATCCTGCCCCTGACTCTCTGTCCATGTCTAGGTGGCTCCATTCAGGCTCGTCCAACATGGCCGTCATAGAAGCACGTATGCTTTCCGGTTTCCGAGCTGATATTGAAAGTCTAGAGAGGGTAAGTTATCGCTTCAAATACACATGCACACATTTTATCCCCAAAGGTTTAGAGATTATACATCATCAACCCTCAACACACACTGACCCATAGACACCCAATCACTGGCTATCGTTGCTGGTCACAGTGGCTCGCCGATTGCTACCTAGACAGGGCAAGTAGCCAGGTAAGTGCCCAAACCCCAGAGGCAGGTAGAAAAAGAAACAGATGAATCCACATCTGGAGGCCATTTGACGAAAAAAGCAGTTATGTTACGGAGTTCATCCGACTCCTCTTGTTTCTAGCTTCGGACACTCCTTTGCAAACCAAGCTCTTACACTCACACCCACTATGGATACATCCTTTAATGTACTGGCATATACAGTAGCTATGTGAAATGGATTCCCTCTGTGCTGGGAAAGGAGACTCCTACTCTTAAGTAGCTATGCACAATATCCACATATTGATAAGAATATCTGGCCTTAAAGTTTAAACTTCCAGGCCCTGTGGAGTTACAATGTCTCAGGGTCAGAGTCGACTGGGCCTCTCTCGGTCTACAAGACCAAACACACACACACACACACACACACACACACACACACACACACACACACACACACACACACACACACACACACACACACACACACCTCATCGGGCCTCATGAAGCACAGACTTAGAGAAACCGTTTATAGTAAAACGGACAGAGGGAAGAGACAGATCCACTATAATAAACATAGGGCTGTATTGAAGAATGAACTGACATCATAGGGTTATTGTGTATTGAGAAATTGTAAATACTGATGGAGAGTGCTGGAGAAAGTGATATATTTAAGTGTAGGATCCAGGTCAGCTCCCCAGCCATCCATCACAAGCCTGTCCCTCATTACTACACGGTTATAGGGCCTTAGTCTGCAGGCTTCCACCTCTAAAAGAGCCACCCCTCTGGCTACCTGGAGAGATGTTAAACACACACACACAGACACACACATACATACACATACATACTGCTGTGAGTGTGTCAGTTGACCTGGGTTGTAATGGCTAACAAGCTCAGTTTACACCCCTGCTGGCCTCCCTTGGAGTTTTACTGCTGCCTGCCCCGACTGCCACTTACATTCCTCAATTTATGGTGGCAAGCTTGGCTTCTACAGTCATGTCTAGTTGCTTTCATGGAAGCTGTAGTCATGAATGATTAGTCCGGTGACCGACTTGGAGCTACCACAGCCACGGCCAATCACCCAATATAATGTGCTTTGTTTAATGACCTCAGAACACACTGTGGGTATAACATTTGGGCTGTGGGATTTCATTAGCAATATTGAGTTGCTAGATAGACAAACAATACTTCTGTAAACAGAGAGACTCATTTTGTAGTTTGTTGTGTTTAAGAGAAGGGGGCGAAAGAGAGTGTGTGTGTGTGTGTGTGTGTGTGTGTGTGTGTGTGTGTGTGTGTGTGTGTGTGTGTGTGTGTGTGTGTGTGTGTGTGTGTGTGTGTGTGTGTGTGTGTGTGTGTGTGTGTGTGTGTGTGTGTGTGTGTGTGTGTGTGTGTGTGTGTGTGTGTGTGTCAGTGGCGCCAGCTCAGTCTGAGCACCTCATAAACCCCTGCTGTCCAAAGGCTGCCACCTTTGACAGAATGAAAAATCCCTCCGCAGGCTCTTTGTGCACACACTCAAATTTGCAGTAAACAGCTTTCCCATTACTCATTCTTGCTTGTGCATTTACTAGATATAGTCATGCACGTCTGATCCAGTTATACATTTATGCAAAAGCAAAGTTCATAAAATACTGGAAACTCTCTAAAACACGGATCAAGCGACCCCGGAGGAAAGCTTGGAAAGCCTTGTCAGTGTTAGACTAATAAAGGCCTGGCTGAGTCCATGATTGGTGACCTGTACATTTTCCATTTGGCCGTCATGTCGTGGTAGAGTGCATATGGTTTGCATTCCATTTGTGGCTCACAGTGTACATTCAAATGCAGACCATGTGGACCCTTACAGTCGGCATGATGTGGGCATTCACTTTGCTGAGGGATTCGCTCAATTCGGTTCGGCCCAATTTAAAGATTGGATTCCAGGCATGGTGTAAATGGACTTCCCACCATGCCAAGCAAAGTGAGGTTTGTTGTTTAGCTACTGTTAATAACGGGGTCTTTGGTGTTCAGAATGCATGCAACTCTCTGTTGGAAAAGGATACATACCATTTACTTGTTATATTATCAACATTTTAAATGTATTTCCATAAAGAAATGCCAGGCTACTCCTCCAACTATATAGGCTACACAAAAAAGTAATATCACAACATAATACCGTCCGTAATCATCTAAAACATGAAGAATACAGTGATATAAATGTTAGTTCATATTGCCTATCCCTTCCCATGGCTGGCTCTCCTCTAAAGACACTTGCCACCATGCCAAACAACTTTTCTGAGGAAAACCCTGCAACAGATAATACTACACCTTTATGAACACTGTTTATGGTTAGTTGCTCACCTGTCAGGTATAGGCTACATTAATCGCATCATGATTATTGTGATTAGAAGTGGTTTTCCCTGTCCTTTAATACGCTTTTAACAAGGGAGACTATATCCTGGCTGAGCTGACCACAAGGTGCCCAGCTCCAGTAGAAATCTGCTAAAAGCTACTGATTGAGTCAGTCACAATAGGGATTTATTTAGTAATTTCACTTACTCGTTTCAGTGTTAAAGACTATTTTGCACATGTGCTGAAAACCCTGTACAACATAGTGCCCGTAACCATATTTCAGTCAAGAACTGTGCATGTAGACAGGGGGGAGTGCAGAGGTTGAAGGCTTTATGACAGCTCTCTGAATGTGCAAAAAGGGAGGCAGGTTAGTATTAACATGTCCAAATGACTATCAGGAGCTGTCCAGTCCGCTGTGGTGCTGATGACTATTTATAAAGTAGATTTTATTTTTGTAATTGTGCTTTGTGCTTTGTTTTTTTACACGCCGAGTTGATTTTCTCATGTCTTCCTCTAAAGCTGCTGATGGACAAGCGAGTGGGTCTCAAGAGATATGAGCTGAGTGGAAGGAAAGTGTTGTTCTACTTCGATGAGGTGAGTTTGATCCATAATCCCTGCTGCTTATTGTGGCTCATGTCAGAGAATACTGTATGTGTGGGGGCTGGTGAGTACGGGGAGGGTAACTCACCAGTCTATGTGTTTCTGGGTGTGTTTCATCCCTCTTCTTGTTTTGTTTGTCACCCCCTCCTTAGATCCCCAGCCAGTGCATGACATGTGTGACCTTCCAGGCAGTCAGAGAATACATTGTGGGCAAGACAGCGCCTGTTCCGGTCAAGATCTATGACTACTACGAACCAGGTGTGCCTCTGATGAATATTTTTAAGTGCTGCTCTTTGAAGATTAACAAGAGTAGGAAAACCGTCTTTAACTCAACTGTGATTTATGAAGTGGCTTCTTTTTTTTTAAAGTTTATGACATAGTCATTGCGAACGTCATCATTTGTTTTGTGTGTGTGGATGTGTGAACGTGCCGGTGTGGGTCTCTGCTTTTCATGCAGCCTTTGAGGCAACCCGCTTCTACAACGTGAGCGAGAACAGTCTACTGGCCAGAGAGCTGTGTGATGGACCCACATGCAATGAGGTGGAAAGTTCAACCAATCAGTGGATAGGTGAGACTTAAAGATTCCACCCCCCTCGAAGATACCACAGACACACCACTCCAGTCAATCTTTTTTAAATTAACACGTCTTTTTTAATGCAGGTTTTGTGCAGGCCAACCAGTGCAACAATGTGTTTGGCTGTCCGGAGGAGGAGCAGTTTGAGCGTTGCACATGCTACAGGGATTGCGGTTACGACGGGGAGCCGGTTTGTGGGTCCGATGGGCAGCTCTACCAGAACCAGTGTCAGATGGAGGTGTTTGCCTGTCGAAATGGGACACGCATCAAGCAGGTTCCGCTGTCCCAGTGTCCTCAAGGTAAGAGACATTCAAATCTACACCTGATTTTCAAATAGGACTGGAGTGGGCATCATCTCACATAGTAAGCTAACTTCTAAAGAAAAAAAATAGTGACAAGTTTGGACGAGACAAACACAGCTATACAAGTTGTTGTACATTCACATACAGAAACAACTTTTGAATATTTCTTTGATTAATGTGAAAAAGTAATTCGCTCCTAGCAACAAGTAAACTCTTGTGTACTTTGTCGATAGTCAGTGGGCATTGCTGTATTTCAATGGGAGTATGCAATCACCCCCATCACATGTCCCATTGTGGCTGTTGGCGCATGCAAGTGTGTGTCTATGCTCACCTGTGTGTGCCATGATCTGAGCTGTAGAAACAGCTGTTCAGGTGTTGAGCTGATTACTGGATGAGTTTTCTGAGGAGAGCTATCCCCCTCCCCCCATCACCTCCACCCCTCTCTCGCTCCCTGCTGTATTACAGGGCTCTCTCCAAATGACAGAGTGCTTTTGTCCAGCCCTTTGAAATCCTTGTCACATTCCTTTCCGACGCACAGCCCAACAACAAAGGAGCCTTCATGTTGTGGAGCAGATTGTGGAAAAGGCATAGACAAAACTTTGGTGGGAAAAGACCTCGGCATGTGCCAAGTGGTTGATGCTGTAGAATAGATTATCAAAAGAATCGTATTCTTGTTTCAGGCTCCCCCGGCCTTGTTTGTTTGTGTACGGTTGTTTGGGGGAGCTTCATGCCACCGTGTCCCTGTTGTGAAAAGGAAAAAGATACAATTTGTTTCCACACACACACGGCCCCTCTGGCCATGGTTCGGCCCCTGCTATTTTTGGAAAGGTTCTAAGGCAGGCCTCTGTTGAGACGGAGTGTACATCATTGTTTTGCCTAGAAGTGTTGCTCAGTGGGTTGGATAATGCTTCTGTGAAGTAATTAGATTATGCAACACAGAAACTCTGTTGAATTCATTACTGAATGTGAATGTGAATAATCTTAATGTGTGTGTGTATTTGTATTTCCAGTGGTGACCACGGTGGAGGACAGGCAGCCAATAACAAGCCAGGAAACTGAGCAGCCCTCAGTCCCTGTACACACAGGTAACTTTACTACACTTTTCCTTACTTATATACAGCCTTGCATCATGTCCCATCTTCCTCATACACTCCCCTCAAATATTTTCTACATCACCTCTCTCTTGCTCTCTAAGGCCAGCTATACTGCTCTATACATTGTCTGCCTACAGTAGCCTTTAGTTGGTAATGCACATTTGATTATTGCAGGCATGTAATCTGATTCTGCATCCATCATAGGTCAGTCTGGACTGTGTCAATTAAAGGTGGAGTCAGTGATTCTGGAGAAAGTTTGTTGTCAATTTTTTTTTGTCAAAATCAGTGAATATCTCCTCACAATATGCTCCCTGTCTGACTGTGTGGGCACTGAAAAGTAAATCTGGTGTAAATGCACAGCCTAGGCTCCGCAAACGGGTATGTAAACAAAGGGGGCCCACCATAGCTAGCAGCATGCCCGTTTACATAACCTCGGCTTTGTACTAACACTGGATTTCTTTTCAGTGCACACACAGTACGGACAGGTAGCGGATTGTGAGGAGATATTCACTGATTTTGAAAAAAAAAGTGATTTCTCCTGAATCGCTCGACTCCACCTTTAAATGAAAATGTAGAGAGTTGAGATTGTGATGTCCTGTCTCATTTGCATATAGCATGTTTAGGTCATGTGTAAGTGTGTTTCTTTTCTAATGTGGAGAATGGGTGTTTGCGAGGGAAGGAAGAAGAGAGAGCAAGAGACAAAGAGATTGAAAGGGTCTGTGGGGGTTTACAACTGAAAAAAGAGAGGGGAGAAAGTTAGTCAAAGAGGGATGGGGGGATGAAAGAAGAAAGAGGGAGGGGAGTGTAGAGAGAGAAAGAGAGAGAGGAGAGGAAGAAGGTAGATATGTGAAGGTGGGGTGTCTGGCAGCACATTCCCCTGTCACCACATCATGTCTACAATTGGTGTGATAAATAGGTGTATAGGTTTCTCTCTGCAGGCTTGATTGTTGGTCTGCCATGAACTAAGATCAGCTGCCACTTCCAGAGAGGCAGCCAGGGAATTCCTGATAGGATGTTTGGCTGCGTGTGGAGGGAGGATGTAGCTGTGTTACACTTGGCAAAGAAAACATAAAAAGGAACTGCAGGTCATTCCCAAGTTGCAGGAGTGCACATACTGTATATGCATGCCTCTGTGTGCATGGGTTGCATGTGATAATAGCTGATCTATAACATTAAGGCGTGCCTGCGTGTGTGTGTGTGTGTGTGTGTGTGTGTGTGTGTGTGTGTGTGTGTGTGTGTGTGTGTGTGTGTGTGTGTGTGTGTGTGTGTGTGTGTGTGTGTGTGTGTGTGTGTGTGTGTGTGTGTGTGTGTGTGTGATGTGGCACAGCCTGCTCTGACTTGTTCCCCAGCCTGCAGCTCCCGGTAGCTGAAGCTCACAAAGCTGCTCTCAGTCAAAGGTCTCCTTAGTACAAAAGCTAACGCTTCACACTCACCGCAGGAATGCTGTTATGAACTCCCTCACACACACACACACACACACACACATATACATGTATCTATAGATACACATACACATTTTGCATGCTCACACAGGCAAATACGCCAACACATGCGCACGCACACACACACATACACATATACACACACACATACACACACCTACAGTACAATTTGATAACCCTGGGATAATTAGATTGAATAAGTACTGTAAAAACACTGTCATTGTAAACCATTAGAATGTTGACGACATGCCCGCTAAGTGCACTGAGAGTGTAATAGGTGAAGGCGGGCTGTGCCAAGGAAATGACAGTTTCCACTGGAACAGTGAAGGAAGCTGAGGCTCTGGAATTAGCTTCCCTGTGCAGACTTGTCTCAAAGTGTATGTTGTCCTCCGCTACTAATATTAAGTTCACTAATACACAGACTTTCAGGCTTCACATGAGAGGAAATTTTCCTTTGTGTGTGTGTGTGTGTTCACCATACAGTCCAATGTGTACCACAACCTTCACAGAAGCTACATTTTTATTGTAGTGGACTCATGTTAGATACTAATAGTAAAGTTTAATAAAGCTATACCCTACCCAATAATGTTACTTTGAAGTAGCGTGCTATGTGAGAATAAAAAATATTAAGTGCTGAGGGACCCTTACTGTCTGTGATGCGGTATTGCTACAAGAGCTTTGGGTGTGCAGGATAATCAAGGTGCCCTGTGGGGTTTTCAATAACATAAAAATGTTTACATTCAATTTCCCCAATGAAGAATGCACGTTTTTCTGTGTGTTACTGCCACCTGTGGGTCAGTAGAATAGTAGGCGATCACAGGAATGATGTACAGAATCACATTCATCACAGAACATACATAACAACATTGTTCTAGGGGGTACGTCTCTTGCACTTCTTCATTGTATGTCAGATATTGTGAACTGTTGTCAAATGTTCGATCGCCCCAGGTGAAGAGGAGCAGGGCTCCATGGCAGAGGTGTCCTACTACTCCTACGAGTATGACCCAGACTCCGAGCCTTTCCTCGCTGACGCAGAGGGAGTAGACCAGTTTGACCTCCCTGAAGGTGGGGACGGCCTAGAGCAGAAAGTGCTCCTGGCAGCAGATACCCAGCTACACACACTGGACACAAAAAACACCCCTGAGCGATGGTACAAGCTTTTACGAATAATTTTTTGAATTTTATTGGTTTATTCAGACAGGATAACTCTGGTGTTATTCTATTTATTTTTCCTAGTAAAATCCCATTATTTTATCCAAATTTAGTAAGCCTTATCCTTAGAATGAGTTGTATTTTAACTGTGTCTGAGATGAGCTTGTAATGGAAGTGTGTCCCTTGTTTTCTTGTCGTCCACAGAAACATTGACAGCGTGAAGCCATACCCACCACCTCCAAATTGTACATTATTTGTGAATATGCTAGTGAATGGAAAGAGAAGAGAGACTTGGGACTTGGGCTCAGCCTGAAAGGAAGAGATGGCAGAGTCTGGAGAGTGTGAGTGTGACTTTGCACGAGAGTGTATGTTATCGGGTGTTTGTCTTGAATGGAGGGGACCTGTGGATGCATATATGTACGTGCGTGCACTGCACACGCTCATGTGTGTGTGTGTGTGTGTGCGGTTGGATGTGAGTGTGTATGACTGCTATCAAGCAAGCGTCCTCCAGACTTTTAAATGTCTTCCTCCAGACTCCTAGTCACCAACAGTCACCATAGCTTCTTTGTTATTCACTGTACTGCCTTTATAATCACTAGAAGAAATAATCAAGTATTTATGTTTGTAATTACACCTGACTTTAAGCAAAATATTTTGTTATATTTTCTATCTGTGGTATTTATTTGTAGCTAGAGGTCATACCATTTTTATTTTATTTCATTTCTTGACATTGCCCGCCCATACACTCTACTTTTTTTTCTCTTGTGGTTCTTTGAGTTCAAACAAGATATGTGCTGTCAAAGGTAATGTTTTTTTTCCTCCATAGCAAGCTTTAACCCAATTATTGAAATGTTTGATGAAATTCCTGTGCTGGTATCCTGCTGGAAAAAAATTACATACGCTAACCATATGCTTTACATAAACATAAGCTCCAATGTTTTTCATTTTTAAGATTTTTTGGGGGTGGCGGATTTTTGCCTTTTAATAGACACCACTGTACGTAGAGATTGACAGGAAAAATAAAGAAAGAAGTGGACTGACATTTCAACAAAGGTCTCTGGCCAACTCAAAACTATGATGAACCTCTTTCAACCAGTAGGATGCACCAGCTCAAATATTTCCGGGAGATTCGTACCAAGACAACAAACATCATCTACTCTCAAGTCAACTTTCACCGTACCTACCTTGAGATTTGATTGTACAGTTCATAAGCTATCTTTTTTTGTTTTTGTTTTTTTTTGTTAAATTTTGATTCGTGAAGCAATCAACTGAAAAAGAAAATCAACAATGAAGTTTTTAATTTCTGTAAATGAACCAAATTTGATAAAATGTAGCCCCTTATTCATATTAAATATTGTGCTTTTTAAACAATCACGAATAAAATTTGTATACAATCCAAGGTTGTGGGTTTGCTGCCTCTACTGTCTCTTGGTTTTTTATGCCGTGGTTAAAAAGCAGACTTGAGCCCATGAGTTCAGTAATAAATATTGGTTTAAGTCATGGCTTCGCACTCTGCTACCACATTTCCTCCTTCTGTCTGTTGTTGTGTGATTACATTTTGTATTAATGTAGGAGGGAAATATGTTGACCCTCATTACATTTTAGAAAAATGCGATCGTCGCTGTTACAGTGCATGTGTCTGCTCCACTAGCATATGCTTGAAAGCTGCGTCGCTCCATTTCCTTTGAAAGGCTAGTTAAGTCTGGAGATCATTTCCTGTCAGCAACCCTGCTGCTCCATAGGGCCCTCTGCTTTGATGACTGACTCTCTTACTCCCTGCCTGCTTCTGTGTTAAGAGACAGAAAGCATGCACGTATGCAGGTATATCACTTTGTACACACTATAGAAACCTTGCTTAAGTTTTGAATGTGTGTTTGGGTAACTGCTAACAACTGATCGGGGTTGCAAGAGAGCAGCAGCCGGGAGAGAGCCTGTTAAAGTTTAATGTTTGTTTTCTGCTCGTCACTTGTCGACCCTCTCAGTTACTGGGGGCCTCTGGCAACCCCGCCGCTCAGGCCTTCAAGTGAGTCCTTAAAATCCCCAGCTACAAATCATCACTGGTATTAGAGGAGATCAAAGAGGGTTAAAACTGTTACTGCATGAAGTTTGACCTAAGGTTAAAGGTGAGAAAGCAGAGGGTTGGTTGTTGGCCAAATGTAGGTGCTTGGCCTGTAACTACTCCAGGTGTGTATCTGACCCTGCATCTGTGCTGGGGCTTAGTGTGTTTTTTTTGATGGACAAAATAGTTTTGCATCACAATGGGGCAGTGTCAAGGCAGAATTGTGCATCATGCGCTCATATTTGACAGGAGATCAATATGAATTGTCTCTGCCTTCTCTTCCTACTTTCATAAATGTAAATGGGTATGTATGGAGAACTGGTGCTGACAGCTGTACTTAGTAGTTCAGTTTTTAGGGTGCAATTGCAGGTAGGTCTCCGTGGCAACCGCATGCATGGCTGAAGAGTGATACTGTGTCTCCACACTGCGATGAGCAGAAAGAGTGAACAGAGAAAGGAGGGAGAGGGGGATCTTGGTTTCATGGTTTGCAGGGGGGGCTAGCATTACATGGGAGTGAATCGGAGTGATGACATTGTTCCTAAGAACCAGCTGAGTGCACCTGTGTGGAGGAAGGGCTATTCATCCGTCCAGGCCACCACAGATGGAGCACTCGGACAAAGGGACAAACAGGGCAGACAGATAGAACCCTATCCAGCATGCTGTTGACACTCTGATATGTATTATACATCTCAGGTTTCCTGATTGTTTCAGAGGAAATTAGGGATTGATTCCAGACCATCCAGGGTTCTTCTGGGTCTCACACAGTCGGTCAGGGCCTGGGGTGATGCTGGAACCAGGAGAAAGAATACTGTGATATCTGAAGAAAGAAAAAACACCTAGATGGACATGGATGAAGGAGTGTGGTGCTGTACTTTCCAAGTATGTAGCCTGTCTTAGTGCTGGCTGAAAAGAGAAAATGAAATGTTGCTATTGCTAGTTACTTGGTATGATTGACGTGCTGCTGTATACATATTTCAGTAGTGTTGCCACGATTGAGGAGTATCTGAAGCATCCATCGCCTTTGCAAAGAGTAAATGGAGAAAAAATACCCAGTGATCGCAGGAAGAGAAAAAGGTAAGATTATCAATGCAAGATGATGCTTCTTACAACAAAAAAAAGCTACTTCTAGTGATTATGTGAAACCCTCTGTATAAAATTGGAAAACCTCAACTCAAGCAGGAGGTGAGCAGACCTGCTAACACTCGCTCTTTTGGGCTACTGTGCAGAATGCTCCCACTGAACATGTGTATGTGGATGTCATGCTTTGCCCTAGGTCGAGTCTTGATTTGTCTGAGTCATATAGGCAGCACACAGAGTTAGGGTTAGCTGCAGAATAAGCTCGGCTGCTTCCATGAGTTGGGAAACAACTGTTGTCGCTTTAAATCTGTTACTGCACAGCTGTGTCACTTCTTGTGCATTGTAAATGTATTTCATGGCACAGGACGTGTATGTGTGTGTGTGTACAATATCGTCCATCTCTGTGATGTCCCCCATCTCTTCAGGGCCAGGACCTGGTCGCTATGGGCTCCCTCCCACCATCGGATTTATTGGCCATGACTTCACCAAGCCAACTAGCGCTGCATATTCATTCCATGGCCGGATGAGTGACAATAGTATGTTCTGTATATCTGTCTCTAACATTTTGATTATCATTCAGCTACACAGGAAATATGAATCATTAACGGAATAAAACATTTTGATGTGAAAGTCCATAATCTGGCAATAGCTAGCTTGTTATTCTTATTAAATAGAATCAATTATGGATATGTTCATCATAATTATTTAATCTTTGTCAGGGTTTTTCTGTCGTTTTTTTAAAGCTTGTTTATTGTAAACTTGTAATGGTGCAATAGGTTAGGGTTACCTGTGGGATTAGATTTTGATATGTCAAACTGTTAAACATATGGTATTCTGTAAAACCTAAACAATTTCAACAACATATACTTGATTATAATAACTATTTATTCTTCTCAAATTCATCTCGGTGGTATATATCTTCAGTGGTGTAATGTCAAATTAAAGCCAATAGGGGGAGACAGCACCTAAATATTCTGTAGTTATTTCTCACTCTGTTCATGCAGCCAGTTTAGTTAAGGACCATCATTGTGCATCAAATTGAATTATCAGACTCAGACATCATATTGAACTGATCATAAATATTGTTTCCCCCTGCAGTGTATTGTGTTGACTCAAGTCCTGGGCCACAGTATCATATTGATGCAAAAATGACTCGTTTTGGAAGGGATGGCACACCTGCATACTCAATGCTAGGCAGAATGAAAGCACAGAGTAAGTTAATATTACAACATTTATACAATATATGAATAGGTTGTAATGATGAATTTTCAAACCAAGACAAACTATGAGCTCCATTATTGTGAGAGGATGGACTCTCGCACAAACACATTTGCTTTTGATTCTAGAGATCCAGTGTCAGCTGTTCCAACTGAAAATCCACAAGTATACACACTCTGCCATATGGTGTTGATGGTTCATATTGTTCATCTTTTTTCACTAGAGGAGCTTTTCCAGACACCTGGACCGGGTGAATACAGCCCTGAGAAAGCCCCGCCATGTAACCTCCAGCGCAGACCCCCGTCCTACACAATGAGCTCTCGTACACACTACCGGAGCATGGACTCTGTACCAGCTCCTAACAAGTACTGTCTCCCTCCACTCATGGGCCCTCAAATCCCAAACAAGCCAGCCAGTGCCAGCTTCACAATGTCCGCTAGCTACAGCACAGGGGGACCATCTGTGGATTTAGCAAAGACGCCTGGGCCTTGCAGGTACAACAGTACTGACCCAAGTGTATATCTAACCCGAAAGCCAGCATTTTCCATGCTGGGACGCAGCAATTTACCCAAAGACGCCACCAAGAAACCGGGTCCTGGAGCTTATAATCCAGAGAAAGTGACAGTTCACAAGGCTCGGGCACCGGCTTACTCCCTGGGCATCAGACACTCAGAATTTGTTACTCCTCTAGTTGTCAATGTTTCTGACTGATCATCTTCCTCGTCCGAAAAATGAAAGAAACATAGTTCTGTAATCTGGTAGAGAAAAAAAATATATTACTCATAAATATAAGTGAAGAAGTTCAATTTATTTTGTTCTTTCAGCATAAAATAACTCACTTTCAAAATGGATAATATCTAGAAATAATATTATTTACACAACACAAAGATAAAAGGTTTGAAGAACAGAAAATGTTGACGTACAGAAAGCTCTTTAGGGAAAATCATGGGTTGGAAAAATATAAAACCCTATGCCTGTACACTCAGGCAATCAGTAAACAAATCAATCATAACAAAATATCATCCAAGACATTTTTTTAAATGCATTAAATGGTTCAATTTGCAGGCAAACATTTGCCTTGATATTGTTCATAAGGTTACCATTCACAGTGGAATCAAGCCATTTGCCTCTCATAACCTCTAAAAATCGAGGAATTTTGAAAGCATAAAAAACACAATACAACTAAGGCTTTTCTACACAATACATTAGAACATATGTAGACACGTATGTAGGAGAGATGTACTGTCAAAATCAGCAAAGATGATAGCAGGTATTTTACAGATGTTCCCTTTCAATCCTTTGGGAGAGGTCTTCTGAAAAGCAGTATGTGTGGCTCTGGAGAGTAAAGAAAATAAGTAGTAAACTGTCAGCATCAACTACAGTGCAGTGGTTAAACCATACAGTAAACTGACAAGTACACAGCTGTGCTCCTTTCTTTCACCATAGGCTAAGGCTATTTAAGGATATGTTCAAATATTTTTCATCTCTAGCTTTATACAACACTTGCATGCTGCCGATGTGCATTTGTTGTAAAGCTTACTTATTCACTTATTATTCAATGCTGGTCATAAAGATGGAGCAGACTACAGTGTAAGGGATCACGGACAAAATAAAGTCCATCTGTGTGAAAATATATTTTGAGCTTTATGGTGCATTTTTGCACTGAACAAGGACTGCTCAATTTCTTTCCTATTATTGACATGCCAATAGCTTTTACGAGGTGCACGTGGGCTTGCTAGGCATAGTCTTCAGACAAAACAAAATGTGAGAACCTATCCTTTAAAGTGCACTGTGACCTACCTGGTTTGTGGATCATGTAGTGAATCCAGCCCTGGCTCTGTTGCACCCCCAGTCCCCTCCACTCTTCTTCTGTCATCAGGTGGGAGGAAGGCACCAGTTTGGACAGCTGCTTTGGAAGCACGACATGTCTGTGGGAAGAAGGGTCAAAACAACCGTCACTGGGGCTCAGAAAACATTTAGCAAAAACACGGCCAGGCATGTCAGGTAACTCTAATCCCAAACTATCCAAACAACTCTAAAAGCGTAGTCGTTGCTTTTACGTTTCAGTCTCAGTAATATCATCCTCACTCAACGTTCAAACTAAACAAATGTTTTACATTAACCTGATCGTTATCGCAACCATTAGCGTTAGCATGGCTAGCTGTTAGCGTCAGCTGGACCAGAGGGATGTTTTGATTGGGAATAGTTGAATACATTACAGTTACACATATAAAGTAAAGGAAATTTACGTAACCCTGAGCTGAATAACATACTCATTGCGGATTTCTTTACTTAATCACAAGTTGTCAGCTGAAGTAACGTTGAGCCACGTAGCCAACCTAAACAATCTCGGCGTAATGTGACGTTTAGCAAACGTTGACGTTACTCAACGCACATAACGGACATTTGAAAACAACATTTATCTTAGCGCTAACCATACCTGTACTCAAACTCCTCGTCGGTGTACTTGTCAGAATAGTAAATCTGCTTTTTCGACATTTTCAGTCGAGGATAGCAGTCAACGCAAGAGTCCAAAAAGCTGTTTTCTTGTGTTGTGTTGTGAAGCAGCTAGCTCTCTACCTTTCTAGCGATATTTGCAAGCGCAACAGGCTGCTGTCATCTGCCGCTGTTTTCGGAGGACTATTCAAACCCCAACGGTTTCCCGCATTCGTCTGATTGGTCTAAGCTAGCAGCACGCGGACTTTCCAGCCACGTCAGATTGTCTATGTTCGAGAAGATGAAGCACTCGGCAGTGAAAAAGCAACTATTCAAAGAGGAAGCACGGTTTGCAACAAAACACTTTTGAGTTATTGTCTTGATTTTTTATCTGTACCATATAGTTCACTTACGTGTTGCAAGCGTTCAAACAGAGATATCCAATGTATTTGAAAGCTTTTCTTTTGCCTGGACCTTTGTGAAAGCGAGAAAGTTGTTAGATGAGAGCTCTTCTTTTCTTCACTCTCTCTGTCTGCCCTAGTACTGTGGGTGCACGCACGGGGTCGGGGTGCATTGACAGGTCAGGTAGGCTATGTATTTCGTATCCACAGAAGCAACAACATATTAACCCCTTAGCAGTGGGCGTACTACAACATTCATAAAGTGAGTCTGCAAATCATGGCGGAACACATGTTGTTGAGTAACTTAAAACTAACAAATTAATAACATTTATAAATATATAATTGTCTTAAGTTACAAACGGTCTTCATTAAAGTTATTTTTCCCCTAGCCCTTGCTGTTAAATCTCTCAATTGTCTCCTTATTATTTTGTCTGCCTTATTGCTAAATGTAGCATCTATTTGGATTGCACATAGGCTAATATGGAGAACAATTATATGCACTAGATTCAGCCTACATGTTTGCAGATTTGTGTGGTCACACATGGCTCATATGAGACTAAAGGATTATGATAGCACATAATGTGATCTACAAATAAAAGTAGGCTAATGATGATCATTACTTTGGGCAGATCTTAGTAAAATTACAATTTTTTATTAGTTATGTTGTTGGCTGAGTTGAGGCAAAAAAAACATATTGTATCCAATCGATGTTATCTCACAATTATTGTCCTAATGCATTTGTTTATATGCTACTTATAGCACGTTGCATTGGATTTCAATTTGAATCTGATCCAGGGGCTGGAGAATCATTAGTTTTCTCCCTTGATAGTATTAAAGTTAATACTTTTCAAATTATATACTTTTATCACTTACCATAAAACAATTTCTGATTTCTGATATTTTATTCTTGACATTCCAACAATTACTGTTGTGACATATAGGCTACTGTGAGAAATCACCTGCTATATTTTCTCTCTAGGCTTTTAACAAATAAATTAAGTTACTTTTGTGTGTTGCAACCAGAAAAACCTATGTTGTTGTTCTTAGTTGTAATCACTGTTGTCAAGTTAATGGCTGCGTGGCTGAGTGGTGGTGTATTCACAGCGACAGTATGATTTGTTTCACTTGTAAATGCAAACTACCAAAGTCTGGGGGGGGGGGGGGGGGTAGTTTGGGGTAAATGTTAACTCTTCATTTAGAGAAAAAACACAGTATAGTTGAGTGAGTGAAACTGTAGTTTAACATCACATCTTGTAATCTTTGTTATTTATTGGAATAAAGTATAGGCCTACAGTCTACAAATGTTTTTTTTTTGGTACATAGGAAGGCACAGTGTCCTCTAATCAACAACATGCATCGATTCCACCTGGTTTATCAGTAACTTCCTATACTCTGTGGCGAGCAAGTGATTGGCTGTTTTGGGAAGGTGGGATGTGTGTGTGTGTGTGTGTGTGTGTGTGTGTGTGTGTTGGCTGATTCTCATTTTCATCCTCTTTCTCCCCAGAAACCTGACGAATTGGTAAGCGCACTTCTTCGGATGCTTTTCTAAATACTGTAGCTTTCAGGGTAGTGCCAAATTTGCAATGTTTTTATTCAGTGTCGATTGCTTTTGTATATATATATAGTTTACTGTGTTATTTTTCAGTCACATTTCGATGGACAGACAACATGATCTTATGCCACTGTACAAACTGATTATCAGACTAAACAAATTGTACTGATGTGCTTGATTGAATTTTAGCAAATTGAACATAACGAGCATTTCCTTGTCTGTGTAGGTGGCACTATTTGGTTAATAGATTTCCCCCTTTTCTGTGAAACAGATGACCCTGACTATTGGGTTATTTCACAATCAATTCAGACATTGCGCTCAGATCTGTGTGTATTTCCAGATGCTTGTTTAACCACGAAGGCTTCTGCATCGTGTTTAGGCATTAATGGTGTCTATTCTGTTCTTTAAAAAAAATACTTTTAGGAGGCAAGTTTGGTAGACTATTCAGACAGATGGGATAATATGATTGTTTTCAGACCTGTAGTGTCCCGTGAGGGAGGCTAATACTCACGCACACATGCATTGACCATGGACCTATAAAGAGGCATTGACTCAAAATACACTTTAACTAATTGGATGAGACTTATGCCTGTATTTACTTGCATTTCAATATGGCCGCCTCAGGCTATTGTCAGATTTATGTACAACGACAACGCAAAGTAAATTGATAGAATAAAAAAATACAGATTACAATGATCGTCTGGACCTGCTTATTTTTCAAATACTTAGCTTCCTCATCTCAGTAATAAATATGACCAAGTGGACATTCTCAAGTCTTCACAAGTTCAATTTGCATCATTTTATAGGCGAGAGAAAAGCTGTAATATCATATCACTGCGTTGTTTTTGTCTCATCCGTAACAGAATTGTTCAGTTTGAGAGGTTTGAAATATGATCTGCTACAATAATATAAAGATAATGTACACTGACACGGGTTATCAATTTGCAGATTGTCCTTTATAAAATGTGCTCGGCAGTGTGTGTCTGTCTGTCTGTGTCTGTGTGTGTGCCTATAAGAGCAGGGTGGTTCAGGCAGATGTGTTTTAGCTAATACGGTCTGAGAGCAGCATGGGAAGGGCAGGGCTAATAGACCCAATGACATCATCCAAAGAGAGAGAGAGAGAGAGAGTGGGAGCATACGAGCGAGCTTGCCTAAGGCAGTGAAAGGAAGCAGGCCAGCTCAGACAGAGAGGAGAGGGGCATGAGAGTGGGACAGTGTGTGTGCGTGTGTGTGAATGGGGGAGAGGACCTGGCAGCATTCGGCTGACTTTGACAAGGATATATAGGACTCCACCTGGAAGATTTTCGCTCTAGTTTTCTCCCCCATTTCCATTACACCTCTCCCTCCCCCTCCCCTTCCCCCTTTCCCCTTTCCCCACCTCGTCCTCTGGCACTTATCCCCTCCCTAGTCACCCATCCACCCCCCCCCCCATCTCAGCTCCTGCTTCAGGCGGCTCCTCCGGGCATGCTCCTTAAGCCAAAGTATGGCCGCTTCCGCAACGAGTCTGTGACCTCTTCTGACGACCTGATGCAGAGCCTAGCCATGAGCGGTAAAGTTGTGGCCACGTCGATGGGCCCCTCCTCTGTCCAGAGGCTTCCTCTGCCTCCCCTGCCTCCTCTGGATCACACTGCCCGATCCTCCTCCTCTGCTGGGGCTACAGCGCTGGCAGACTCCCCTTGCCTTGATGGGGATCACACCACTACCTTCTGTATGCTCATCCCGAGGATGCCCCAGTGGAAGTTCTCCAACTCCCTGCTCAGCAGGAGCCCGTCCAACTCTAACTCCAGCTCCAGCTCTAGCAAGGACTCGGGCAAGGCAGCAGCAGCAGCAGCAGCAGCAGCTCAGTCCCAGGCCTCCGTCTCCCATTCTTCATCCCCACACAGGCACAGTGGGGCCACCTCAGCCAGTGGCCCGGTGGCCAGTCTGGCAGCGGTGCTTAACTCCTGTGACCCTGTGTGTGTCACCCCCTGTTCCTTGCAGGCCATTCGGGGGCAGAGAGCAGTTGCAGCTGCAAACTCTGCCAGTGCAGGGGGCCACGGATTTGGGGCCACGGAGGCCATGGCGAACCCAGGGGGGTCCAGCAACTCTAGGGCAGGAATGCAGCGCAGGACAAGGGTGGAAGGCATGTGGCTGGAGGGAGAGGACTTCACCCAGAAGGCTAACTTCATCCACAAGCCCTCTCAAGGCTGGCTGCACCCTGACAAGAAGATTGCAGGACCAGGTGCCTCTTACATTGTCAGGGTGAGTGAGTAGGGCACCTTTTTCATTAATGTTTACTGAATATGCATTTCTAAGGGGACATCTACTTAATCAATTTGTTTTGAAAGTGTGTACAGCAAAAACATATTACTTTTCTTTTTCTGTTGTCAGATATTGAACATTTAAAGGCTTTCCTATCTGGGTGGGAAACAAAAGGGACACCACAGTGCCAGGCAGTTTGTTATGCAGCTCGCGCGGCGAGGGCTGGGGAATACATAATTTAATCCAGATAGATGGCTTGGTGTGGTCGGTAGGGAGAGGAGACTGCGTCAGGATAGGACACATGGGTGGAGAAAGATAACCCGTGAAATGATGTGTGCGGACTGTTACTCGGGATGGTTTTTCTGCTGGACTGTTGACTGCAGGTTGTATATGCCTTGCACTGTATATTATGCTTTAAACAACAACCATCTTTATTTTCCTGACGCATGTATAACCTGTGTCTGATTATAAGCTCCCACCGAAAGCTTGTGGGAGTGGTGTTCTTTGTTTTTGAGATTGTTTACATCCATGTATGCATGAGACCATGACATATGAGCCCCGATAAATGTGACTTACAATCTCTCAGCATAGTGAACCACAATATTCATAATTAGTGTCATTACAATATAGCTGGAATGGTGTTTTTAAATATGACTGTTTTTATTACAAATCAGATCAGGCTCGTAAAGCAATGGACAGTTTGTCGTCCCATAGAGTTGAAGATTATTATGAATTTGAATAAGATGGCAATTTAGTCTTCTGAAGAGATATATCTTTATAGGTGTGTATCCTGGTGATTTGTGTTTACCATCCCAAGCAGACTGCTTGACGTCAATTACAATGATCTCCCTTCAGCGTCTCCCCACCGCCTGTTCACCTCCGCCTCCTTTGCACTGCTCTCCCCGCCCCTCCTCAAACTAATGACACAGCCCTTGATTAGCCCGGTCTGGGACCCATGCACGATTTCTAATGCCATAATACAGGGCCCATTCATTCCTATATTCAATTACATTTAATCACAGTCATTTGCATCATGTGATGTGGGAAAGGACGTGGTCCAGTGATGAGTACATATGATCTCTCACCACCAGGCAAGGCTTTTCATAGATTGGTAACAAGAGCTGCTCTAAAATTTGATTGTTATCTCGGGGAATTTTCACACCAAGCTTCTAACAGCGATATTGTTGTCATCTGCAATCATTCCAGATGACCCATGCCGGTGTTTCTGTTTCAGTGCCTGTTTCTCTCCCACACACACAGTCGCCTACACACAGTCACACTCACACGCAAACATGTTTTTAGCGTTGGTTACCTCCTTTACACTTTCTCTCTGCCAGGCTCTGTCTCTGGCCTGCATCTGCCCATCCTTGACAGCCAGGACACTGCAGCAACCGTCAAACAAGAGCATGCACTGCAGCTGCCAAAGCAGCTATTAATCAGAAGGGGAAATTAAAAACATGAATCCTATCATTGTATACCGTTCCCCTTAGTAACTGATGCATGGTTTTTTCCCTGTCAAATTTATGTTATCTGAAATGTAAGTTTTTGTTGCTGTTTGTGCAGTTTTCACAATGGTCCCTGGGTACAATGAGTTCATTTTGTGGTCGGATGAGCTTCTCAAATGTGCTGCAAGCAGTGCACAGAAGTATGAAATTAGACAGAACTTAACTGTCCAAATCATGAAATAATTACTTTAGTGATGCTTACATGAATCACAGGCAAGTAGTGGCCTGTGTTTGCTTACAACTAATCATCCACTATATGATACTGTTTGGTAACATCCAGTATCTGTTCTTAATCTGCCAGTATATCGTTACACAACAAACATGCTTCCTGATCTTGCTTGCTTCAGTGGTAAAATGAGAAGATATTAGATGCTAAACTGGGTTTAGGATATTTTTTACCTTGATAAACTTTAAAACGGCTATGATATAACCCGGGGATGGAAGGAAAAAAAGTGTGAACAGGCCTGACAGTGTTATTACATTTCTTAGGAATGCTTCTTGGAAAGTCAGTGTCCCCGTATTGCTAGGAATCGTGTGTTGGAGATGTGGCCAAAAAGGATAGGAGCGCAGCTAGGGCAATAGAAGAGGGGATGCCTTGTATCAGCAGATAAGTGTGTGACAATGGAGGCATTGGCAGAGAGGAGGAAAGAAAAAAAGATACACAATTTTCCTGATGGAAGACTTCCCCCCTACCCCCAGTCTCCAAATCTGATTAGAAAGCTCATTAAGCCCTCAGGCTCAAAGGTTGTTCTCTCTCTCTATTTCTCTCTCTCTCTCTCTCTCTCTCTCTCTCTCACTCCCTCTCACTCCCTGTGTCACTCCCTCTCCCTCTCTTTGTTTGTATGGCTGCGGTGTGGGCTGTCTGTTGCAGTCACGTACCATCCTTAAAAAAATGCACTGCAAATGTGACATTGACTGAGCCGAAGTGCTGTGGGAGAGGACGTAATTTGATGTAGCTCCAAATGAGTTCCCCAAAGAGTTCATCCATCACCCAAGGCGATTGATAGATGGTTTTAAAAAACACAACATTTTGTGTGACATTCAAGAATTTTCACTTTTAAGAATCATTTTCAAGGAAAAAATACAGGAGGACAGGTCACTCATTCATTATATGGATGTAACATGTATCTTAGCTGATGATGGCTGTTTATCTATTTTTTCAAACTATTTACCTGCAACTCACCCTGCGTTTCAAATTGCATACTCTTTAAATTTTCTATTCTACGGACTACATCTGACCATAAAAATAATCTAATTAGGATGCAGTAGGCATACACTTGGGTATTTTCCAATACGCACTGGATTGTGGGTCAGAATCGCCCAAATAGGATGCTGTTTTGCTTTCAACACTAAAAATCTCGGCCGGATCTAGTAGACAATGTATTTTTACGCATACTAAATCGACCACAAGAATTGGGACATTCTTAATCTTTTTTCTAACATACTAAATAGCAGAAAGTATGGGTATTGGAAAGCAGCCTCATTCTTTTCAGGTCATCCTCAACAATATGTGCAAATAAGCAAAGGGCATCCTCGCATACGTTGATTGTGTGTGCTAAGCAGAGGACTAAAATAAGCTGCACTTTGTCCATGTTTTGGAGCTCTAAATTATGCTAATCTAGTTAAGGTGCCTTTAGCACCCCAACCTGACAGCAATTAGCTCAGCTGCCCGCTTCACTTTAATGATCTATATGTGGATTTGAGTTAGATTATGATGCAGTGGGAAAAATCATACATACCAATACAGGATTACCTGTTATATATTATGGAAATATCACTTTTAGTGATTCAATGAAGATTTGTAATGCCACTGACATATAATTACTCTTTAAGTACGAGCTGTATTTTTTATTTCTGTACAACTGAAAAACCAAAACAATTGCATTAAGTTAACTTGTCTTTTTGGTTTGTATCTTTTTGCAGTACATGGGCTGCATTGAAGTAATAAAGTCAATGCGCTCTCTGGACTTCAACACGCGAACTCAGGTGACAAGGTAAGTAAGTAACCATTCCAATTTGATCCCAAGATACTGTATATAATATGATTAATATAAGAATCAGCCCCTGTGCTTATCACATTGCTAACATCGGTGTGTCAGCCCTGGTCTGTTACTTAGAGAACAAGTTGTTAGAGTTCCATTTTCTTTTGTTATGTCAATGGGACTTGATAATACTTTCGCAACATAGTTAATCAATGGAGTCACACCTGTAGCTTTTAGTGTTAGCAAACCCTGTAATATAATGTCAATGCAAGTACTGAAAATATGAATCAAATGTCACAAGGTTATGCTCAATGGCAGCAATAAAGTGTAGTGTGTCCCAGTAAAGAGACAAACATAACTAGTGTAGCTAAATTTGCTCGGTGGCAAGACAGGCCATGGTATGTTTATGTCTCAGACTACCTCAGGGTCTTAGTGTGCCTGTGTCGGTGTGTTGTCATGCCCCACATGTGATGTTATTGTTATAAAAGCATTTTTTTGTTGCTATCCTGGGCCTCATGGGAGAAGTGCACTCTCCCTCTCACCGTGCTCTCTCTCCTCCACGATCGATCGGGAGTAATCTGAGCCCACCGTGCGTCCAAGGCTTAAGTGCAGAGGGGGAGGGGGCAGCAGAGATGGAGTGATAGAGAGGGAGATCTATTATTGATGATGTTTGCTAATGACTGTGGAAAGCTGCAGTGAGCCCCATGGACGCGCCCTGCTGGATGATGTCTTCGGTTGGAACTTCTTGAGGAGGAGGATGAGGAGGAAGACGGGCAGTGGAGAGTTCAAAACAAACGGCAATTATTAGCAAGGCGAGAAACCATACGTACTGTAGCGCACCTAAGCTGACTACGTTATGACATTTGTTGCACATCAGTTAGGTTATGATTGTTTTAGGGCATTGATAATGAATGGGTTTCTGCATCCTAGCCGTTGTTGACCACATAATTGAATTCACTGCAGCCTTTGCCAGGGACTAGCATGTGCAAGGCAGTTTATCAATGCCAGCTTTAAAGCTGACTTCCAAGTTTACCATGCATGCTAAAGACATGGGGCCCCGGGTCTGTGATTCCTTAGGGAACATGGGACGTGCCATCTGTCCCACAGGCCACAAGGCCAATGATTGATTGTCCTAATAAATCAAATCAATGTTTTACTGTATGTTAATTTTAGCTGGCTGCAATTCAAAAGCAGCGCTTTAAAGTATTTGCCTTTACGATGCATCCGGACCCTTTCTTCAGCTTGCTGACTTTTTGCATGTCTGTCCACTAGTCCATTTAGTCCCGGGGAACCACAGCAAAACATTCAGCTATTGAGAATTTTAATAATGTACTTCAGCAGGTAGATTTAAAGAAGGCACACTCATCATTCATCATTGTTATTGCCGGGAAGATACCAGGGCTGTAGACAAAAACAACAACGAAAAAAAACCCTCCCATCTCTCTCCTCCTCCCTTTGCCCTCTCATCAGCATGAGTCATTCTAGCATTGTTGTGTTTAATTTTTTTCAAAAATCCCTGAGAAGACCTTTACTCGAGATGGGGCCCGGGACGCTGCTTTTTAAATATTTACGAGCCACTTGATAGGGGCAGCTGGGTTCTTGACTGTTGTCCCCGTCGTCCCCTGGCAGTGAGAGAGCGTGAGCTGCAGCCTCAAATCCGTATTATGCCTCACTCACTCCCACCGTCAGACACACACAGGGGAAGGGCGCTTTAAACGCCCATTAGGCAGCTGTTCCCATGAGTTATAACGGTAAAGTGGTAACATATCTGCAGTAAGAGTCGCACTGTGGCAAATGAATGTTAAAAATGATGCCCCAAAGAAGCAGTAAAAGATGTGGAATTGCACGGAACCCTGGACATCTCCATTTTGGCTCCGATTAATAGTGTTTCTTCTTCTGTGGAATTACACATAAGATAAACAAACACTGTCAATAACGGGCCCTTGAACAACTGTGGTAAGAAGCAGCCTAGGACTGGTGAACAGACGTGCTGGAAAACTTTTGACCTTTTGAAATGTGACGGGTCCGTGAGCTCTGACCTGAGGGTGAGAGGGAGGGGGGGGGGGGGGAGCATGAAGCTTCTGTTCATGTTTAACGTCAGCTTTTTCCGTCATTGTGTTAATTGCAGCCATTTTTCATGAAGCCTTGAACACTGGCTTTAACATTTGAAACTTTTGTCCTCACATTGTTGTTGTTGCTGGATTGGGAACATGTGGGTGCACAGTTAACAGGAATCCGCAGGCTTTTTTTAAATGATAAATGGGTCGTTTTACACGTTTAGCCAGAAGCCACTGTGTTGCACTGTAGTCCAACCTTTGACATTTTCTTTATCCCCCTAATTAGGGAGGCCATCAACAGGCTGTGTGAAACTGTGCCAGGTGGAAGGGGAGCTTGGCGGAAAAAGGTTAATAGAAAACTTTGATCTTACTTTGCATGTTTCATTATACTATTGTTACTTAATACTGATTGGGCTCGATTTACCACGTGAAAAACAGGATGACATTTCTGTTTTCTGAATGTTTTTTCTGACCATTTTAAATATGTGATGGTAATTTCCACTTTCGTTTTTCTTTCTCCTGCAGGCCATGAACAAAGCTCTCCAGTCCGTAATGGGGAAGAGTAACCTGCGATTTGCAGGCATGAGTATCGCGGTGAACATTTCCACAGATGGCCTTGGTCTTATTATCCCCACCACACGACAGGTACAGTACGTGCCTAAACTACCATGAGTTTGTTTTCACATGGACAAGATTCACGTATTTTGCCCAAATAGATTTGAAGGATGTCAACCACTTATACAAAAAGTTTTCCTCAACGACCACAAATACATTAAAAGTCTACAAAATGCAACACGCTATCATTGGTGCATTCTACAAATTCATGTAGTTATTCAATTTCAGTAATGGTAGGGGAGAACAGGGTTAGTTTTCACACCGGTTTCTTGTCACATTCGTTATATCTTGGCACCAGAAGGTGCTGTCTCTGAAATCTTGGTATGGAAATGTCCAGAATTGAGATCAGAGGTCACCTACATAGTTTGGAGTAAGACAGCTGAATTTGAGATGAGAGGAATTTTTGTGTTTTTCATGTCAAATTGTAAATATTTAGCTCCTCAGTATGTTTCTTCTAGGCTTTTACACAATGGGTTTATAACAAAATACTTCTTGTCTTCTTTTTAAGATTTTTCCCATTAAGATAACATTGTGACAAACAACCCCATAGTTTGTGACAACCGTCCCCGTGTTGGGGTTGGTTGTCACAATGTGTCAAGGTGTCTTTGATGGTTAATTACTTCTTTATTACAATAAGTTGGAAAATGAGAGGGATATACATTTCAAGCCAACACCTTAAGCTTCAATTTAATGTGGTAATGACTATTGAAAGATGTTTTGGTGATGAGCAATTCACACTAGAGTAAAAAGTGTGCCTACCAACCCCGTTCTCCCCTATACACAAACACATTTCTCCTTTGATCGTCATTCTCTTTCTCATCCAATAAATAGGTTTTGTGATTATTGATTGCTATAACATTTGAAAGAGTTTCATGGAGCCAAGGGAAAATCCTCCACCGTGGTTAAACAGATGTTCAGAAGCATTTCCCTCTTGCTGAGAACACAAATGGGAAGGAATAATAACGCTTACACTAAACCTCAACTGCTGTCTAATTTAGTCAGTCTGTATATTGGTATCGCTTCAAAACACGTATCTTTTAAACCCTGGTCTGTACTTCATTAAAGCCACCTTTTGGCATGTTCGGTCTGCTCTGTCCACATTAATCAATGATGGATTGTAACAGTGGAATATTGGCAAACCTCCGCCTCTGTTTTATCCACTTGTCTCCTTCAGGTGATAGCGCATCATCCCATGCAGTCCATCTCATTTGCCTCTGGCGGAGACACGGTGAGTGCAGTGCTTCACCAACCCCTGCTTTCCTTTACATTGTGCTTGGAATGGACATTTTGGCAGACTGCACCTAGTTGACTGGATTCCATCTGTTCTTGTTGCCAATCCCATGACCCAGGAGTCAATGGGGGACTTTAATTTAGTTATAAAGGTCTAATTTATCTCGTCAAATTGAATGTTTCCTCCTGTCTGTTGCAGGACACGCCTGATTATGTTGCCTATGTGGCCAAAGACCCAGTGAATCAGAGAGGTATGTCATTAAAGCTTCTCCTTCAACTTCTGTTTTCATAACCATGTACAGTATGTGAGCACTGCAATGTGGAAATCAAATCATTCTTGTAGTGAAAGTAGTAAGCAATATGACATAGTCTACAAGCCTTGGTTTAGAATGTAAATCATCAAAATATATTTCAGCCAGATCACCCATTAATGCTATAGTGCGTAAATGAATGTCGGTTAGATTAAAGCCATCGCCAAACGAGTTGACACAAAGTTGATTAAGCCTATCAGCACCATAAAAACTCTCTGTATTTTTTCAGTATGGCAGCGTTTACAAACTTGTGTCACCCCACCAAAACTGGTGCAGAATCTCAGAAAAATACCAAGAAGCTCCCCAGAAATGTTTCAATTATTGATTCTAGAATTCTAGATTCTAAGAAAAAACTTGGACATACAGCAGAAGGTATACAATCTATGCACGATCATAGAAGGCTTACCTCATGTAGATGCACCTACAACAGTATTGTTGTAATTACTTAGAATTCCTCATGGGGGCAACAGAAGTTACACACTATAGCTTTAAAAACATAAAAATTACTGTAAGGCGCAAGGCGAGGCAAGTTTATTTATATAGCACAATGACACAAGGCCATTCAAAGGGCTTGACAGGGGCATACAATTAATCAAGATTAGACATTAGAAATTGCATTTAAGAGATAGTAAAAACAAAGAAAATACATCCAGATTCAAGATTAGACAGCGATTTAGAGAGCGATGTAGAATGGCTGCAGTGAAAATTACGTGACTGACAATATATTTATTTTCTATATATCCTATTTAAATGAATTACTCTTTCATAGTTTCAAACTTACAGTCATATGAAAAAGTTTGGGAACCCCTCTCAGCCGGCATTATAATTGACTCTGCTTTCACAAAAAAATATATAAAAGTGGTATGTCTTTAATTTACCAGGAACAGCTAAGTACTGGGATGTTTTCCAAACAAAGATTTTTTGAAAAGCAGTATTTGGTTGTATGAAATTAAATAAAATGTGAAAAACTGGCTGTGCAAAAATATGGGAACCCTTGTGGTTTTGTTGATTTTAATGCCTGTAACAGCATGTAAAACTGATGACTTTAAACACAAAGTCGGTTGGATTATGTTGTTAAGCCTTGAACTTCATAGAAATGTCTGTTTAATCATGATAAAATGTATTTTAGGTGCCTAAATGCAAGTTGCACTTCTCTTTGACTCTCTGCTGAAGTGAGACAGAATGGGATCATCAAAGCAGCTCCCAAAAGATCTGAAAAACAAAGATTGTTCATTGTCATGGTTTAGGGGAAGGCTACAAGAAGCTTTCCCAAAGGTTTCAATTGTCAATTTCGACTGTAGGGAACGTTGTCAGGAAATGGAAGGACACAGGCATAGTGGCAGTTAAACCCAGGCATGGCAGACCAAGAAAAAAACAGGAGCGGCATAGGTGGAGGATTGTGAGAATGGTTGCACACAACCCACAGATCACCTCCAAAGACCTGCAAGAACATCTGGCTGCAGATTGTGTATCTGTACATCGTTCAACAATTCAGCGCAATTTGCACCAAAACATCGGCTTTTTATAAAGACCAAATAACTTAATTTTTGTCTCATCAGTCCAAAGCATTTTCTTCCAATATGAATCTGGCTTGTCTAAATGAGCTTTTGCATACTCCATGCAACTGTATCTGTGGCGTGGGCGCAGAAAGGGCTTCCTTCTCATCACCCGCCCATACAGATGTTTTGGTGCAAATTGCACTGAATTGTAGAACCATGTACAGATACACAATCTGCAGCCAGATGTTCTTGCAGGTCTTTGGAGGTGATCTTTGGGTTGTGTGCAACCATTCTCACAATCCGCCGCATATGCCGCTCTTGTACTTTTCTTGGTCTGCTAGACCTGGGTTTAACTGCAACTGTGCCTGTGTCCTTCCATTCCCTGACAACGTTCCTTACAGTAGAAATTGACAATTGAAACCTTTGGGAAAGCTTTTTGTAGCCTTCCCCTAAACCATGACAATGAATAATCTTTGTTTTTAAGATCTTTTGGGAGCTGTTTTGATGATCGCATTCTGTCTCACTTCAGCAGAGAGTCAAAGAGAAGTGGAACTTGCATTTAGGCACCTAAAACACCTTTTATCATGATTAAACAGACCTTTATATGAGGTTCAAGGCTTAACAACATAATCCAACCAACTTTGTGTTTAAAGTCCTCAGTTTTAAATGCTGTTACATGCATTAAAATCAGCAAGACCACAAGGGTTCCCATATTTTTGCACAGCCAGTTTTTCACATTTTATTTAATTTCATAAAACTAAATACTGCTTTTCAAAAAATCTTTGTTTGGAAAACATCCCAGTAATTAGCTGTTCCTGGTAAATTAAAGACATACCACTTTTATCTTTTTTGTGTGAAAGCAGAGTCAATTATAACGCCGGCTGAGAGGGGTTCCCAAACTTTTTCATATGACTGTATTTAAAAATATTATATGTAGGCCTATATTGTTTTTCTCAAGAAACACATAAATTATGGTAATATTCCTGGGGCAGGATATCTAACCTTAAAAGTATGTTGCAGCAGGGAATAAAAGTCTCCGTTTTTGTCTCCTTCAGCGTGTCACATCCTGGAGTGCTCAGACGGTTTAGCCCAGGGTGTCATCAGTACCATCGGCCAAGCCTTCGAGCTGCAGTTCAAACAGTACCTACACAGTCCTCCCAAATCCATGACGTCTACAGAGAGGTAATATGCTGCTCAGCCAAAGTTAGGACTTCTATTAAAAGATTGAACAGCCGTTAAAGTGTAAACATAGTAAAAAAAATACTACTTAAAGGTGCAAACAGGAATTCTAGAGAATGGTTGTTGTCAAAAAAATACCTTTTTGTCAAAATTAGTGAATCGGATCTGCTACCGTACTGTGTTGGCTGTAACTAAATCCAGTGTTAATACACAGCCTAGCCTCTGTAAACAGGCATGTTGCTAGCTGCAGTTTACATACCAGTTTATAGAGCCTAGTGCTTTTTTTCAGCACACACACACACAGTACGGACATGTAGCAGTGATTTTGACAACAAGCATTCTACAGAATGGCAAACTCTACCTTTGATTAGCTAATTTAACGGCTTAAAGGATATAAAATCCACACAACGATTAGATTCATTATAAAATCTTGTTGAAACCTAACCCATCTCAACAAAATAATTCAATGTTATTTAAGGAAGTGTTGACACCAGATAAAGCGGAAATGATGGTTGTTTACTTAGTCGGCACAATCAATTATACTTTACTTTGACAATACTGGCCAGGCGTCCTGGATGATAGAGCTTAGTCACATTTCCCCCTCACAAAATAACTGATGTGCTGTACAACTCTCAGATTACATTGTTATTTTTTACAAGGAGACATGATAGTTTGGATAGTTTGGCTTCGTATTACCTCTTGATCCATCCTATAATATTGATCCTCGCAGCTCTTCTCAACCGTCCGACCAAAACCTCAGGTGTTGCAGTGATGCTACTGCAGACAGGAAACTCCAGACTCTGAGTCTTTGCTATTTTGGTTTCAAACGCACGCCTCAATCTCTAGCAGATTTATATAGACCTCTTTCGGATGTGGAGGTGTCATTTGATCGGACTGAATCCAATACAGAAACTCAGATCCCCTTATCAACATTATTGCTATCAATATTGCTATAAAAAGTAATCATAAAATGATAATTATCATGGACACACAGACTTAAACAAGTATACATAATGGAAAAGATGACTGCAAGTTTACAAATGAAACAGAACTTTTTACCTGAAGGTGGAACTGTGTTAAATGTTGCCTGAATGCCTGACTAGGTGAAGAGGGTTGTAATGACTGAGCTGTGCTATTTACCAGAATATGGGAAATGTTTCCCTTAAACAGATCCTGCTCTGATATAGATGTCTGCATATACTTTTTTTGTATTTTTTTGTAAGTTATTTATAGACTTTATTTATTCTTGTTTATGTTTATTTAAGTAGGGGAGAACGGGGGAATCTGAGGTATCGGGTAATGTGAGCCACCCCCTGTATCTAGGCAACGGAAAACATTTGTGGTCATGTGAGATACAATCATATGAAAAAGTTTGGGAACCCCTCTCAGCCGGCATTATAATTGACTCTGCTTTCACAAAAAAAATATAAAAGTGGTATGTCTTTAATTTACCAGGAACAGCTAAGTACTGGGATGTTTTCCAAACAAAGATGAAGATTAGCCTGAAATGCTAAGAGAGGTAGTTTTTTCTCAAATTGTGGTGGGGGAAAAGTGAGCCAAATGCTGTGGGGGAAAGTGAGCCACTGTCTCACTTTCCCACACCATGAGGCACAAATTAAGTTTAGTCTTAAACATATTTTAATGTAACATGACATATGTTTTATTTTAATGTCATACACATTGTAGAAAAGCCATCATGCCAAGGAAATACACCAGGAAGATGACCTGGGGCAACCACACGGAAAGAGCAACTTCTCATCTTTCCCTGTAACCTTCAGGGCTGGAATGTAGAGTAGGCCTAGTTGTAGAGTATGACAGGCTGATGTTATAATCCAGTTGGGTCTTCTCCTGTGTTCTGAGTCCCAGGCTGTTCTCGCTGGTTCTGATTTTCCTATGCTTTGACCCCCAGACACTAGCTGGCTCTAAGGGTCTTGTGTTCTGACCCCCAGACTGTGTTCTAATCTAACTGGTTCTATCTTTCATTTGAATCTTATTAAAACCTTTTGAATTATAATATGTTGTATTTGATTTTGTTCAGAGTTACTTTCAAGTGTTTAGAAAATTTGCTTTGCTTAATTGACCAAACCCCATCATTCTTTTACTAGTCCGACATTAGTTCTGGAATGTGTGGCTAGCTTTCAGGATTCTTACTGTTACAATGTGTGTTGTTATGGTAATTTCAGAGTGGAAAAAGTAAGTGGATCAGTTTACCCCACAGCTGGGGTAAAGTGAGCCACATGACAACTTTTTTTTAAACAATCATATTTTCACTGCCCTTTGTCTTGAAAAAATTCTGGTAACGCCCATTTCTAGGAAACATCCTGAATTAATGGGAAATGTGTAAATTTGAGTGATAAATCATTTTAGCTCGCTTAGAGGGGAGCAAATGTAAAAAGTGGCTCAGATTACCCCGTTCTCCCCTACTATTTTATTTTTCTTATTATTTCCTATTTTCAGTATGGGAGGTCCTATATCTGTGTATGTCCTGTTTTGCGAAAAATGAAAATACACAGTTTAAAAAAATATAAATTATTATTATCAACATCAACAGATTTTAGAAGTGGTGTTTTTTGTTGTTGTTGTAATAATGCTGTTTTCACACTTTATAACACATTTCATTTTACGTACTGTATGCCCTTCTTCAGGTCTGTCAGGACAGAGGAGCCGGTGTGGGGGGAGGATGAGGACATCTCTGAGCACAATTACTACAATAGCATCCCAGGGAAGGAGCCTCCTGTAGGGGGAGTGGTGGACTCCAGGCTCAGGACCAGTGGATCCATGCTGGGTCACATCCACACCCAACCACAGAGCAAGACAGCAGCACAGGTGAATCTCCAGCCATGCTTTTTGAAACAAACAAAAAGGGTTGGGTTGGGTTCAGTATTGATTTTTCTTCTTCAGATGAATCACCACCACACAGGCTCTGCCAACCCTGCCAAATGTGTGAAGCGCGAGATGCAACTTCACCATCTAATCTAATCATAGATGTAATCAAAGCTACATCTATAATCATCATATAATCATGTGCCGCATTTCTATCCTTTACCAGTCAAAAGACAGCCAGAGTCAGGCTCAACTCTTTTACATTTCTCTCTTATGACTAATACCTTTTTCCTGCTCCCTTCCCCATATTGTTTACATGGAATTAAATGGTAGGAGCATGAAAATTAACCCCCTTAACTGTTTTGTGCCTGCACCATAATTTGCCAAAAGATACATATGATTAGATAAAAGAGCCTCTCACTCCTCTGTTGCCTACTGGGTGAGAGAAATCACCACTCTCTCTCCCTGTTTATTGTTCAAAACATGGTGACATGCTGTAGCTAATGTTTCAGATAGAGTGCTTTCAAACTACATTATGTGAGGACAAGGGATGAGGGAGTTGTCTGATCAGGTATATGGAGATACAAATGTATTTATGATGTGTCCTTCTGGTGTGTGTATGTGTGGCTTTGCAGATGGGCTCACCAGCCAGGAGGGAGCAAACATCTTATGCCCCTGGTCAGCTGTGCTATGAACTTCACTGGGACACTGAGACCACAAGCAGCTCAGGTGAGACACCATGTGGCCGTACACAGGTTTAACAAGCTTCACTAGAGAATAAACTGAAGTTTTTTTGGATTGACAAGAGAGGTTATGTGACAAAGTTATCTTTTTTTTAAATGTTCTACTGAAAATGGTTTAAATGTTTGTGACCTATTGTGGCAGAAGTCAGATTATCTCCGCAGTTTGTGCCCTGAATTAAGTTCACTTACCTTCCAACGTCAACACAGAAGCACCCTGTTTGGACCCTTTCATTTGGATTATAAAGATTAATATTAATATTAATATAATGAATTGAGAATATATCTACAGTATAAAAAAGAAGATATACACAAACAGTGGTATCTTATGCAACTCAATATTTAGAGTTGAGATTTCAACCACTAGAGGGGGTTAAAAAATAGGAAACATGAAAAAGTTTCAGACATGCATGTGACTAAACTAGGGCTGTCAAATTAACGCGTTAATTTCGATTAAAAAAATTAACGCAAATTAATCGCACTTCTATAGTGCCCTTTGACCCGGTGCAAAAGGGGTGAGACGATAGCGCAGGAAGTTATATGTGTGTGTGTCAATATTTTTGGCTATGAGTAGGACCATGGTGAATGAGTCGGCATAGGCTATGCGCACCTGTGGCATTGCAGCGCTGACTGTTGTGGGAGATAGGCAGGCTAAATGAAGCCTGCTTGTTTTTTTGTGGTTTTAAGTAGAACATTCGGCAAAGTTTCTAATTTTATTTCATGTAGAAACCTGAGAGAGAGAGAGAGTTTATAAACAGGCGTAAAAGAGTCATAAGTATGCGATTTAGATTAATTAATCACAGAGCCTGTAATTAATTAGATACATTTTTTTAATCGCTTGACAGCCCTAGACTAAACACATACACACACACACACACACACACACACACACACACACACACACACACACACACACACACACACACACCCCTACACACACACAGAGACAGACACAGAGGCCAGCGGTTAGAAATATACTGAGGGCACCTGTCTTTCTCAGGTCTGACATCAGATGGTTACCTGTGTGCGGATGGCCAGCCACCAGGCAGCAGAGATTATGAGGAGCATCAATACGTTAACACCCAGAGCTTGGAAAACCTCAGTTCACTGGCACAGGGGCCCGATGGACCAAGAGGAGCCCGGGCACCCGACAGTCCCAAGAAGGACCTCTTTGACATGAGTAAGTCCTGAGGGTGAATGTGTGACACATTTGTGACAGAAACAAGTATAGATCAAATTTACTTTTTGCTATTTGAAAATAATGACCAAATGTCAAAAAGTCAGAGTCAGCTTTTATTGTCAATTTCTGCAATATGTGCCAGACATACAGAAGAATCGAAATTAAGTTTCTCTCCAACCCAATGGTGCAATAATAAGAAATGGATAAAATAAGATAAGTAATATTTACAATAAATACATTCTAAATAGTGCAAAAGGTAAGGCAAAACAAAATGGTATTACATTTTCTTTATTTTTTACAGATCTTTTTTTAAAGTAAATTAATTTAAATGTGCAATATGAGGAACAATTATTTACAATATGTGCAATATGCAGTAAACTGAAGAAATTGAAGGTGGAGATGTGTATTCGTGAAACCCTGTATAGGGCCGTTTGAGGACGCCCTGAAGCTCCATGAAGCCTGCGGGGGAGCTGTTGTTGGGTGTGGTGTGTCTGGTGCAGCAGCTGGAGGTGTGCGGGTGCTGGAGGACCAGTGGCCCAGCCCTCCCCGCCGCAGGGCCCCCGTGGCCCCCAACGAGGAGCAACTGCGCAGGGAGTCTTGGTACCACAGCCGCATGAGCAGACGAGACGCAGAGAGGATCCTGGTCCGAGACGGTGATTTCCTGGTCCGCGAGAGCACTACCAACCCAGGACAGTATGTGCTGACCGGCATGCACTGTGGCCTGCCCAAGCACCTACTGCTGGTGGACCCAGAGGGAGTGGTGAGTCTGGCAGCAAAGTGACAAACAAGCTTACCAAAAAAGAAATATGCTCTCAGACCAGTTTCATAAAAAGCCAAAAGGAGAAAAGAAGTTGTGTGAATTATAGCTGCAGTTTTTTCTCGTTGCAAAGTCGTTGTATAACCTTTATTTTTATTTTTCCAAATAACAAACAAAAGACAGCAACAACAATAGAAATACAACAGTACATAACGATGGACCAAATAGTTGGTCGCCTGTTCATTGACACAAATGTTTCACTGGTGGAAATGCATGTTATTACACTGCAGAGCAAATCGCATTATGATGAGTACCTCAAGCATTTTTCAGTCCTTAGATTTAGTGAGAAGGTAATTTCTCTCCATTAAAGTTTTATAATTATAAGTCTTTATAATTGCTGAAATGGATAACTTACATCCTCTCACCTTTTGCTCCCCTACAAACCAGGTCAGAACCAAAGACATGTTATTTGAGAGCATAAGCCACCTCATCGCATACCACCTGAAGAACGAGCTGCCTATAGTTGCAGCAGAGAGCGAGCTCCACCTCAAACAGGTGGTCAGGAGGAAACAGTGAGACACCTGGACCGGCATGAGTACGGTGAGCTTCAAGTATGCGCATTATGGGATGCCTAAGATGGTTTGAATGGTTGAAAATGCAGTTGTCAGGGATGCAGTGGTTGGCGAATTTTACTTTGGATTTTGTAAATACTATTGGTAAAAAAAAGCATGTTTTATAGAAAATATAGCGAGTTGTTCTTCAGCTTGAAGAAATACTTTTTGACATTTAGACTGAGGAACGGCTGTATTGACTTTCAATCTGTGCCTTAAACTGTCACCCTTCTTTGTCTTCTATATTTAAACAGCTGAACTTCTGCGTACCCATGCAAAAACCACAGGGAAAATAAAAAACGGATATGGAAAACATTTTTCCCGGATGGATATTTATGTGTGGAACAAAGGAAAACCAGACTTTACTTTCCATGAACGATTCCACTAAGAAGAAAGGAGGCATCTGACATCCTCCTTGTCCCTGCTCTACTGTTTCCCCTCAACGTAACTATCTCACCCTCAACCTGTCATTAACGCCTCAGCATGCAGCTACTAAGCTACCAAACCCGGAATTCACAGTTTGAATGATTTCAGAGCTGGGGAGAACTGTCAACCGGTGTCAAAAAAAAAAAAAAAAGTTGGCGAATGTTTGAAGCGGACCCAACTTCAGGAAATCAAATAAGGATTCCTTGAACAGAGAAGTGATGCCTTACGACGCCTTTATGAGTGAAGTGCTTCCAGTATAACATGGCTTGCCTCAACCAGTCACAGGTCATCCACAGAACTAAGAATGGACATTGCCAGACAAAACTGACACTTATTCTCTGGTGGAGATACTGTATTTATAAACAAAAAAGTGAAGATGTCAGGTTATTCAGTAGCTCATCTCTGTACACAGTAAATGCAAGAAGTGTGACTATATGAGACATTGGGTGTTTGTGTCTTCTGGAATGTAGAGATTGTTTGTTGTTACGTGTTTCGACAGGTCTGCAGTACCTGACTCTGAGATGGCACAATGGGAACATGCTGGACTGGACACGATTCAGTGCTGGATTTATACAACAAACCTCCCACTTTGAATTTTTTGTTTCTCCGTGCTGATCGAGCCGCCAAAATCCCACTTTCGAAAAAAAAAATGCATTGTCTCGAATGTGTGCAATTTGATCACATTTACTATAAAATATCAGTCATTTGTGTTGGTTAGGGCTATTCATAATTTGTCAAAGACATACTGTACATGTTTTATAAACTGGTCGGTCTGTACTCAAATTAATACAACGTCCTGGGTTAAAAAAATATTCTCTATAGCCACAGTATATCAACAGCCCCTCCAACTTTAGTGCCTTAATAACTACACAGACGGGCATTTGTGTCAGAGTGTATATAATGTGCATTTATGCTCATAATGCAAAAACACTAGTTTTCTTGCCATGCCAATGAATGACAAAACTTCAGGATGATTATGCTCTTATACTTTAGAATGGTCACGTAAGCTGCTCTTGTTTTGGGTTAAATGTTTAATACAGTCTTATTGTTTCACCACTGTCTTTATGTTTATCCCTCACAACAACATCCCTCGGGGGAGATTTTTTTTACTCCCTAGGAGGCAAGCCATAAAAAGCACTAGTCTACAGTGATTGATATACAAGATGGGGGGATTTGGACGTGAAATTAAATCCTTTATTTGTCCCGACTCAGGGGAATACATCACTTTATTGATTGTCCTCGTTCCACCTATTTGTCTTTATATGTCAATGACTTGCTCACGTGTTGCTGCTTCTCTTCTCGGCTACAGTGACAGCAAGTCTCCTTCGCCATTTATGCCCAACTAATACTTTGAAATCTTACTAGAGGTGGGTCATGTGCTTTTTGAATTTTTCTTTTTCTTTTGTGTAATATGTGACATATCTTTGGTTAGGCCTCCCCTCCCCCACTGTTCTGGGCTACTGCCCATACAGTCTATGCTGCTGCCTCATGATTGCGAGATGAAAAATTGAGAGATGAGGGGCGAGCTACAAGGCTACTGGAGAGGTCATGAATGATTCACGTGATTATTTCCGATCTCCTTTTTGCTTTCTCAGGAATTTCTTGGATCCTTTCCTCTTGGATTAACTTCAATGGCTTTTCTTTGTCAATAAAACTAATTGAAAAAGAGGGTATTGAAGGGTATTTTGTCATTAGTGAAAAAGAGGGTATTGAAGGGTACTTTGTCATTAGTGAGTCCTCGTGCAGCAGCTTCACCGTTAAACCCAGCTGTCCAACGTTCAATGCACACATGTCGCAGCCAAATTAAGACTATGATCAACCACAAATAGATGTGAGGGGCATTGTAGAAGCTAGGCTTTAGAAACACAGTTTGTTTGTCTACTCAAGAAGTTGATTACAAAGAACAGAACAGCAATTTGTTTATACTTTTTATTATAACAATATTTTATAAAATCATAGGCTTATCACACAATCAATGTACCTGATTCTATCTGCTAAATACAGACTATCCACATTCACATTCTTAAAACCCCTGACTTACAGGCTGCTGTCATTTAAGTTATCCAGCCATGAAGGCACTCTACAGTTCTATTTTTTTTTCTTGTTTCATTATCAGTCCAGCCTTGAGGCTGTTGTTACACTGTATTGTAAACATGCAGCTATGTCTGAACCCGGATCAGTTATATTTGGCTTTCTAGGCAAGGTCTCATATGAGTCTTCTCCCACAGACTGCTGTGTTTGAGCTGCTTTCTGCTGACATATACAGGGAGAGGATGTGGAAGAGAACTTTCAGATGTTGTAAGGTTCAGTGCTGAGACATCCTCAGGATTTGGAGAAGCAGGTTCTGAACCTCTTCATCCATTCGACCCTGTTGGGCGACACAGAACAATGGAGGAAAAAATGAAGTAGCCAACGTAAAGGTCAACGTCACCTGAGCAATCTCTCATTAACAACCAGCATGACAAAAACGAAATCACAAATGTCTACACCTTAGTTGTGGAATATGATGAAACTGATCCCCCCCTTTCCCTCCACCTCTGTCTGCTAAGCATTTCCACTCTTTATTGTATTGAACCAGAAAGGGGGGGGGGGAGCAAACTCAAATCGTCTCAATCAAAGTTGTTATCCAGCCGCTCCCACATAGAATATTTAATTGATCCGTCATGAGATATGACCCAACCAAAACAAATAAGACAATCCTCCATAAAATGACATTTTAACATCTCATAACAGAGGTTAAAGTCTTACTTTGTACTCTGGTGTGTGAGCATTCAACTCACCTGTACGGCTGCCAGTAAATGGGAACGGTATATAGTCACCACCTGTTTGTGCTTTCTCTCCCAATCCTGCAAAAAGAAAATATTACTATAAAGAGAAGATTTAAGTGTTTGATTTGTCATTTTCACAATATGTATCAATATTGATTTTTTTTGCTCCCTGATCCTTAGTGTCAATGCTGGCCTCACCTGGAGCTGCTGCGTGAGTATAGCAATCCTGTTCTGCAGTGCCACTTGCTGCCCGGGGTTACCATGATGGGTAGATGAATGGGAGGAGTAGGAGGAGGTGATGCCCAGAGGAGGAGACAGAGCTCCGAGGGCCTCTTTTAGCCGAAACACCTCCTTGGACAGTTCTGTTATCTGCACAAAAAAACAACACGTGAGTTTATAGGATGGTGGTAAGATGGCCTAGAGGAAAAGTGGCAAACCAGTAACCATGAGATTGCTGGTTTTATCCCCGTCACTGGACAGGAGGGTGTTATAATGTAAAACTATTGGTGGCTGGTATTACACGTACGGTGCCCACCATCTCTACCACTGTGTCCTTGAGCCAGACACTTAGCCCCAAAACTGCTCCAGGGGTGCCATAATGGCTGACCCTGCGCTCTGACCCCCTCCGAAGTGTAGTAACTTGGGAGGGGGTATGCGAAGAGCGTATGAAATAAAGAAACTTAACTGTTAAGCCCAAAGGTGCTTAAATGGCAACTGTTTGCGATCTGTCCTTCCCCCCAGATATCTCACCTTGCGGTCCTTTTCCTTGACCAGGCCCTGGGATTCCTGGATGCCCTTGTGTAGCTCCTGGACGTGGCTGGATTGGGCCTGTAACGCGGCTAGCTGCTGCTGCGCTGTGGCTAGCTGGGACTCGGCCACCTGCCGCTCGCTCTTGTTAAAGAGAGCCTCCCTCTGCACCTGGAACACCTAGACCAGTACAAACCACCAACAACGGCATCCTGTCACTTCAGCGAAGGTCTGTGTTTGGACAAGTCTACACACAATACAGATGCTTCAAATGTCTTGGATTAATATGCACAGTTTATACTGACAGAAAAACACACTTGCTAAAAACTCAAGGAAATGGACCGAGGTTGGATGTGTTTCCCTGTGTGTGTTGCCAAGTGGAAAAGCTTATCCACTCATTTGCTGTATGATTTCCTTGATCCTTTTTTGAAAATTCTGTGTTTATTCTCTTTAAATCCTTATTTCCAAAAGCATTATTGTCTGAGGCTTTTCTCATGAACATTTCCCTTTGATCTTCTTCCCACCCACGGCAATGTGCAGTAAATCAAAAAATCAAAGCTACTCTACATCTATACACATTTGCTTTAGGTGCCCTTTTGGCAGGATTCAATTTATGAAGTTCATAAAAGGCCATTTTAAGATCCCAATAGAGGGGAAATTAATTTTGGGAGCCTATAGTGCACATACGGCCCTACTACAGTGCATCAGTAAGCATGTACACAGAGGGATCAATGAAACAGGAGGAGCTACTGAATAGAGAAAGTAATACACATCAATAATGCAGAGGCAGGAAAGAGGCCTTCATGGAACACAGCTCACTTTGTGGCTTACACAATAACATGTAATGTGACTTAAGGTGGCAGTAGAATGGATCGGAGAAGGCAGACACAACAAGACACATGCGTACACACACACACACACACACACACACATACCAAACAAACACACACCTCAGTGCAGGTCTTCTCATGTTTGCGAGTGAGGTCGTTGAAGCGGGCCATGGCTGCGTTGATCTCGGCCTGCAGAGCTAGCCTCAGGCCCTCGTGGTCCTCCTTGGAGATCAGACCCTGCTCCTTGGCCTTCAGGGACTTGAGCTCTCTCAGCTCCATCTCCTTCTCACTGAGAGCCTCCTGAGCTGCTGCTGCACTGCTCTCCCTGGCCTGCAGGGAGCGCTGGAGTTCTGCCTAACAGACAAGGATGCACAGGGATCCCTTGATTAACTGTCATGCACATATCTTCATCTCATACCTCTTAACTCTGTCTGGATTATACTATTCTAGTCCTTCCTACGAATGAAATAGATAAGCAATGATCAACTACCCTCTGATCTCAATAACATATTCCACTGGAAACCACTTTAATGGATGCTACAAACAAATAAAGGGTTCTAAATCCTTTGTGTTTAATTTTGCAAACTAAGATGCAGCCACATGGCTACGGGTCTGGGATGGAGCTACCTCTTCAGGATAACTGTGTTAATGAATCAAGAGCATGTAGTTTAGTGAGAAAATGGCGTAACATAAGGTAGAAGCTGCAACATTTCATCTTCTAAATCCAAGCTTGTTTAGGAAACCACAGGGCTCCAGACTGCACCTGTTTTGGGTGCACACATGCGCCTAAATGTCTGTGGAGTATGCCTGGATATTTGCACCATTGCACCTGAAATGTATCACGTCATATTAAATGTAATATTCGGTGCACCCCAAAATATGTGCCGTTGCACCTCGATAAAAAAAAAGTTAGGCGCAGACAATCAAAAAGTTAGTATGGAGCCCTGTGTGACATAAGTCGTATCAGAAGATTTGAAAAAAACTCCCCTGCTGCTGACCTTGACTTTCTCATACTCCTCTTTTGGTACAGCATTGTGCGTGGCCTGCAGTTTGGCCTCTAGTGTGGCAGCCTGCTCCTCAGCCTGGGCACGCTGGCTCTTTTCCTCCTGTAGCTCCTGCAGTGTCTGAGCCAGCTGTCCAGACACTGCAGACAGCGCCTCCTTGTGTTTGGAGAGAGGCACCGCGTCATGCAGCTGCAGCGCGTCCTGTGCCCGGCCCTCGCGCTCTGCACACAGACAGTCCAGAGCCTGGGCCGCCTCCTGCCTGGCCACCTCCAGCTCCTCTCTCACCGTCGCCAGGGAGCGTCTGCGGTGCTCTGATGGATTGGACAGAGGCAAGATCAGTCGCAAACTGAACAGAAAAGCCAGTCAAAGTATGTTTTTGTCTCTGAAACCCAATAAATTAAAGCTACTTTTCACATGAATGAATGTCGGTTACATTCAAGCCATCACTAAAAACGAGTTGACACAAAGTCGATTAAGCCTATCGGCTCCACAATCTCACTGTATTTCTCAGTATGGAAGCGTTTACAAAACTTTTTGTCAGCCCCTGCCTGACACTGGCACAGGAGCTCCAGAAGCGCCAACGTCCACGAAAATGTTTCAGTTGTTGAATCTACTGCTAAGAAAAAAACCTGGACTAATACAGCAGAAGGAATAAAAAAAATCCTCGGGCGAACACCAAAAGGCTTATGTCATGTAGATGCGACGGCCGACAGTGTTGTTGTAATTACTCCGAATTCCTCATTGCGGTAGGGGCGACAGACAGAAGTTACGCACTATAGCTTTAAAGTAAAACAATTAAAATAAAACATCGCTGCAGTGCACACACCTGACATGACTGAACGCTCTGAGCTCTCCGAATGCTCTTCCTCTTCTTCTTCCTCCTCCTCTTCATCATTATCATCTCCTCCGGTCAGGCGAGGAGGCCTGAGTCTCTCTAGATCCAGGAGAGCCACGTTGAGCCTCCTGGCCACGTCCGACCTGATTGATTGATTGATTGATTGAATTTTTTTATTTCAAACATGTAAAAGAAAAACTGAAATTTACATATAGAAAATAATGATGTTACACAAAATAGAAAGCATAACTTGATACATGAATGACAAACACTTGCTGACCTCTCCCGGGCCAGCTGCTCGCACTGCAGCCCCAGAGTCACCTGCACCTCCTCCAGCTCAGAGCGGGCCACCGACCTCCTCAACTCAGCCTCCAGCTCTCCCACCCGCTGCTGTAGGCGACGCACCTACGAATGGTAAATGGTCAAATTAACTCCACTTAATATAACGCTTTTCAGAACAGACCCAACAGCGCTTTACATTGTTTTGTACACATTTGTCACCCAATCACAAACACACACATTCATACACCGATAGCAGCAGCAGCAGCAAGCTACCGCGCAGGGTAACGCAAGCTTACTATCGGGAGCAATTTAAGGGGTTCAGTGTCTTGCCCAGGGACACTTACAACATATGGCGGGGGACCAAACAACCGACCCTGCAACCCAGTGGACGACCGGCCGCCCCCTACCCTGCTTCGCCACAGCCACCCAATGATCCCCACCTGATCCCCAGCATCTCCTCCTCCTCCTCCTTCTTTCCCCGATGTCCTGCTGCTCTCTGCCAGGGCTGCCTCCAACTCTGCCACTCTGTCACGGAGAGAAGTCTTCTGCGTCTCTCCTGCTTCTTCTCCTCCTCCTCCGTCTACGCTGTCTTTCTTCCCTTCTTCTTTTCGAGCCAGAGCAGTGCGGAGTTCCTCTACTTTCTCTGTCAGCTGTTTGATTGTGTCACTCTGAAGCCCAGCCTCGCCCGGTCCCTTGGCTCTTAGCTCCTCCTCTAGCTCGGTCACTCTGGCTCTCAGCTGTTGTTGCTGCTGCTGAGCCTCCTGGCCTGCTGCACTCTCTGACCAGCCTGACCCAGTCCCAGCACCTGCCACCATGGTAGTAGTAGTAGTAGTAGTATTATCCACTTCTGATTCCTCCCCACAGTCCACAGACAGCACGCCAAGACGCATCTGCTCCTTCATCTCCTCCAGCTCAGAGCGGGAGGAGGACAACTGCTCCTCCAGCCCACGCAGCTTCTCCTTCAAAGCCTCCACGTCCCCTTCCTGAGACTTCCCTTCATCGTCACTGCAGAACAAGATGATCAAGGTGACGTTTAAAAGCACTAACTCAAACAATACAATCGTTGAGTCATGAGAACAAAAACATGCCCTCAAATGATCCCCATAACCGCATACTAGGGGTAATGGTATGGTATAAAGCATTCTGATGAATTGTTTAGGATTTATTTAGCCTATATGATGTTAGAAAGCAGTGTAAAAATGTCCAACCCAATTTCTAAAAATCCCATGCTGATGTTCTCAAATTGGTTCATTGCGATGAACAGTCCGAAACCCCCAGGATTTTCAATTTACAAACGTATAAAACATAAAAGGTTATGAAATGCTTCCATTTCAGATGGCAAAAACCAAGAAATGGTTGGGATTCATTTAATAAATGGCAGTCAGGAGAAGGGAGTAGCATTGTTTTTTTTTTATTTACAAGGGGCTCTTGGGCATTCTCCCTTCTTATCTTGCCTCATTGGTGATCATCAGAGAATCAGCCCACTCTATTAGATCACAAAGTTGGCTGACCCTTATGATGCCTCATACGAGGAGTATACTGGGGGTGCAGCTTTTAGCTCATACTTTTGGAATAAGCCCCAGCAGACAGTGAGGCTGGGGGGCCCTCATTCTCCTTGGGGACTTTAGCTCACTCCTTGAGGTTGTTTGTTCTTGTATATTGTAGCTTTTCACATTGATTTGTTTTTGTTATGTTCCCATGTTTGTTGTTATGCTGTATGTCTTTTTGTAAATGAAATGTAGAAAGAGTCTTGGCTCAGTGGGTCTCCCCTGTTTAAATAAAGGATAATGACATACATGACTTGAAGATGAACCACCTAATGTTATCAGCATTACACCATACAGAATACAACACATTAAACTCTATTATTAGAACTGTAACTTGCAAACAAATACACACATTTCTGTATAATTCCTCAGTATAGTAGATGGAAGAAAGGTTTTAGGAAAACAAGAAATGTCATGTAATAGAGGTGACATTTTACACTTTGACGGCCTGATGCCACTCCAGCATGCTGCAGTGAAAATGTAAACGCTCAGCATTTTTAAAATTTGCACTGATAGAGCAGATACTGCTGAGACAGTGGAACTGATATGAGCAAATGTGTGCACATCTCTCCGAATAAAGCTGTGACCCAATACAGCAGAGATCAAATGAATGTGGTCTGTGAAAAGCTACTACTTTTGTTACTCTTAAATGTGCTCAAATGAGTACGTGAATGGATCTTACCGCTCCTCTGCCTGGCTTGAGGCCTGGTCTGAAGCCTGGGCTTGCGATAACTGCTCCTGGAGGGCTTCAAACTCCTTCCTCAGGGTCTCATACTGAACTATGGGGACAAAGTCAGAGCTGGAGGTCTGCATGTCCGTGTCATCCTTCTCGAACATCTCCAGCATCTGGACACAACACAGTGTAACAAAGGATTCATTTCATGAATGTAGAATTATTATTTTTTTCTATGTAAGCCCATTAAGACATATTTGTGTTGACATAATTCCATTAAGAGTTTTCAAAGGAGAAAAAGTACTCCCAATGACTAGCAAACTGACTTGTGTGTGTGTAAAATTAATAAACTTAAGGGAATGTAATATCAGTTATGGATACTTTGCCTGCACTCAAACCATATTAATTACAGCAGGAGGTTTTGGTTTAAGTTTACTTCTGACCTTCTTATAGACACAGTCTGTTTTCTTGTCTATCATATCAGACCTTGGCTCTTTTTCAAACAGCAGGGCATAATAGAAGTTCTTGGCTGACCAGCATTGACCCAGTTAGGGAGTTATGTCCACGTGTGTCTGATGCTGTTCTATTTATACCTGCATGAACACAACCGCCCCAGTGCATTAGTGTAGTGTGTGCCGGAGTGCGGCATCATAAAGTTTAAGTGGTCATGACTAATCCTTGAGTCAGACACATTTAGCTACTCCTGAAGTAGCCACTTCATCTTCTACCGTTGGAACCATTTAATAATCACTTCACTGTCAATTGATCATCCTCAGAGTGGATGTGTGTGAGATAGAGATAAATACAAAAAGGGAGATTATGTTTGTGTTTGTTTTAAATGGGACCAGTTAGTTAGTTAGTTAGTTAGTTAGTTAGTTTGTCAGTGTGTTCATACAATAGATGTTTGTTTTTGCATGTGTACTCTCCCAGGCCATACCTGCACTTTGAGCACTAGTTCAGAGTTTTGTGAGCTCAGTTCCTCTATTTGTCTGTTCAGTTCAGCGACAACTCCTGGTTCTGCTGGGGCAGGAGAAGGGTGGGCTGAGTCAGTGTCTGCCTCAGAAGAGGCTTGGTCCTGGGATGGTGAGGCTCTGGAGCGCTTGGAGAGCAGCTTCTCTAGAGGGAAATAACCATGAAAATTAATCTGTGTCTGCTCCCTGATGGCGATAAAGACGCACAGGAAAGCCCGTACACATGCATGGAAGTGCACCCATGCCCTCTGCCAGTGTCTGGGTAGTATACATGTTCACATATACTGCATACCTGGGAAGTCCAACATTTCATCCATGTCTTCAGAATCACTGGCCCCCACGCCGTGGAATCCCTTCAGCTCCTCAAGCAGCTTGTCTCTCTCTGCCTCTGCTTCCTGTAGACGCCGCTTCAGTTGGGACAGCTATGGTGCAAACACATTAACGTGTAAGAAAAAAAAAGCTTTTAACAAAGCAACAGTCACATAGAAACATTTTGAAGAAACATGAATAAGAATGGGGGGGATTGGGGCGTCTGCAGTGCACTGCAGTACCTCCTCCAAGGCAGAGAGGGCACTCTGTTGCTGTTGCTCGTATGCTTTGATCTTCTGGAGCAGACGGCCTCTCTCCAGACGCAGCCGACGGATCTCCTCAAACACCTCCTCATCCTCAGACTCACACAGACACGCACATGAAGTATGAAACGCTAATAAAGTCTTTGTTTTGTTATATATATATATTATAAAGAAAAACAGGAGCTTAATCAACAAATGTATGGTGCTTACCTGGGCCTGTTGCTGTGTTTCTGGCTGCGGCGTGGGAGCAGGAGACCGTGAGTAGGGCTCCGGGGACTGGCCAGGTGGAGGAGGAAACTGGAGCTTTGGAGAGCTTGGAATCTTTGTGATGAAAAAAAAACATGATAAAATTAATCTTGTTCGTCTTCGAAGACATGATAGTCTTTAGTTGATCTCGCCAGAAGCAATGCTGTATAATGACAGAGATACAGTATAATACCGAAGGGATTATTGTAAAATTAGCATCAATTTAGACACCTTTCAATCTCTGTTTGTTCTCACGTAGAACTATTACAGGTCAACAATTCCAAAACTGGGAGTCACAAGATAAATATTTGCCTATCCTGGTTGGCAACTAAACAATCTGGAAAAAAATATAGGATCGATCACTCCATGATTCCACTGTCCACAGATCATAGAATATGCTGTATGCAAGCCGGGGTAAGAGCAGTGGCCATTGCTGTGTTTTTTAAAGGTTGCACTTGCTAAATGTTTGGGAAAACCAATGGTATAGGTGAATGAATAGTGACAAAAAAAGAGGAAAAAATAATATGTGTTTTCCCATCAACCGAGGTGTTTCTCACAGTACCTGGAGGGGAGAGCGTGGTGGCGGAGGAGCTTTCCGTTTGCGGGGGGTGGTGCCCCCTTGCATGGATGAGGTGCCTGAAGGGATTTGGGGCGGCTGTGTGGGGTTGGGAGATGGATCACAGACAAGCAAGAAGTCAAGCTCAACTTAACAAAAAAAGGGAAAATAGAGGAAGCTGCTAACACAAAACAAAAGGGTCTGCAACAAAGGGGAACGAAAATAAAGCAGCACACGAAAAACAATGACCTCATATTGGAAAACATGCACAATATGATCGGCCATGATCTTATTGGATGGAGGGGAGTGATCCAATACACAGCTATGGAACATTACCTCCTCGCCTGCGCCCTCAGCAGCTACGTATGCAGAGGGAAAGAGAGAGCATAGCAAAACACTTAAACCTGTATAATAACGGTGTGCAGCAAACACATAGGGCCACATCTGACATATACACTTTATATATGTAGACCGTAGCCTATATATTAGTACCATTCGCTTATCTCGTAATAAATACAACAACATCTCTAATTAGAGAACAACATCTATGTGGTAGGGATCTTACAGTATACACAAAATCAAAATCTCTTCTGCAATTCGTTTTCAAAGCAGCCACACATCTGTTTTTCATATATCAGCAGCGTCTTTGTTGGGAGATAAAAGTGGACCAAGCCTTTTGCCTCGCTCTTATTATTTTTTTCATAACCCCCCACTTTACAATCACACCCAGCTGTCCTCCTGAAACACTTCCTCACATTACAGTTGTTTCCTGGGGGGAGCAGATAGACACAGCCAGAGCAGCAGCACAGCTGCTAAACAGAAGCCATGTGCTGGGGGGCTGATGATCTATTAAGTGTTGCTGCCATATTTTCCTATGAAGCTGCCACTTTACATATAAACAAAGGGGCTTGATTTGAAACAATACGATTATAGAGAGAGAGTACACTCTTGAATCACGTCATTCTCAACACATGAATAGAAGGCTCCAGGCCTTATAGTCTACCTGGAGAAGCCCCGTCCTGCAACATCTGCATGATGCGTTGGTTGCCCGTGGTTGCGCCGTAGTCCGTGGCTCTGTGTCCAAAGGCATCAACCAGCTGTGTGTTGGCCCCGCCTCTTAGGAGAGCCACTACGGTCTCCACGCTGTCACTCTCACACGCCATCATCAGAGCAGACCTGGTATTCAAAAAGGAAAATATCAAAGGGACAACAGCAAAAACAAAAGAATGGAGATAACTAACGACGGAATAGAATGACTTTCTCACTTGAAATATTTACAGAGCGAATGGCAGGACAATTTATATATATATATATCATGGAGAACAATGCCACACTGTCTCATCAAAACCCTGACTTTCAGGGGAGCAGAAACATCTCTCTGCTAGATTATAATCAACAGTCCAGTTTACCTTCCCTGGTTGTCTTGTATGTTGACATTGGCACCACGATCCAACAGAAAGACACACAGCTCCACTCTGCTCATCTGGGCTGCTAAGATCAAAGGGGTGGCCCCATCCTGACAGAGATATATGCATGTCATCATTCAAACGCCATGCGGCAACAACACAGATATTTTGATGATGTTGCCTAATGTACCGGATAAGAGCAAAAGGCAATAAAAAAAGCCACTCATTATCATTGACTTATTTGTCACGTAAAACAATTCCTCCCCTGAAAAAACAGCAACTTTGTATAATGTAAATAAACTCTTCAGTTTACCCCATCCTGGACATCCAGATTAGCTTTAAAGTCCCACAGGGTCTCAGTGCAGGACAAGCAGCCACTGACTGCTACGGGAAATAATCAGAAAGGCTAAGAGGTCAACATTGAGAATAACATGTACTGGGGAACAACTTTTTGCAGTTTGGATGCTAGACAAAATATGTTTTAATTCAGCATCAGTATTAAGTATGTGTTTCATTTTGATAGCTACATAGATATGTTGAATGGGGAATGTGTTGTATGCAGAGGAACTGTTATGCGACCAAAGTGGTGTTGTAGTACTGCACAGTTACCTGCATGATGAAGCGGTGTCCTACCAATGCTGTCGGTGCAATCTACTGCTAATCTCTCCTGTCAGGGCGGGAAATGGAAAATAGAAGCAAACAACCGCAACTTGATAAACCATTTGTTACAATTGCAAGTCTTAAAAGTTAATGTTTGGCTTTGCTTTGTCATTCCGTGTTTTACCTGTAAAAGTCTCTTCAAGCATTCCGTTTGGCCGTTTTTGGCTGCAAGGTGAAGGGCGCTGGAGCCTGGAATCAGTAAAAAAAAGAACGACATTTATAAAAACACGTGTCTCAGAAGCCTTGACTTATGTCTTTTCTATTAGATAATAAAATACCCTACCAGCACCATCAGTGACGTTGGGGTCTGCTCCTTGAGAGATGATGACCTCCAGACAGTCGAGCCTGCCTTTGGATGCACAGAGGTGGAACCTGCAAGAAAGGAGAAGGACAACACATATCACCAGTGATAAGGGTTTAGTTTTAGTTCAAAACCAAGTAAGCCATAATACCATTCACCAAAAGAGAAGAAAGATACGTTTCAGCAGTTCTTTAAAAACAACTACAACACGAACATGTACAGTAAAATTGAAGGGAATGTAAATTGAATGCAACTTCAAAAAATGGAAACACTGACTTAAAATAAATAATTTCCTTCCAGCATCTAAGAAAGGAAAGGTGACCCAACTTACGCTGACTTGCCCTCAGCGTCCAGCTTGGTAGGACAGAGACCTTTTTTGACGATGAGAGCGGAGACTTTGTCGGGTTCATTCTGCTCCACAGCCTGAAGGAGTCTCTCGTCACTCTTACTCCAGTCCTGACTCTGGGGAGAAGGGAGGAGGGGGAGGGGCACAGCCAGAGAACAGGTCACCACCACCCTCAACTGTCCAAACGTAAACTGATAGAACACTACGCATCTCATAACATGCAAAACAATAGATGACTGGGCAGCATGAGAACATACAATAAACGCCTCAAAGAAGCGGGAAACAACTACTCAATCTCCTTTACTCTTGTTTTGACTAGTTGATAGAGGGAGAAGCGTCTTTGAGCATTATATATATATATATATATATATATATATATATATATATATATATAAATCCAATGTATTATTATTATTATTATCATTATTATTATTATTATAAGATACCTACTGGCAGCGGTAGCAGGCTGAGGCAAGGACAGAACCGCTTCATCAGGCTAAAAACAGGCTGCTGAGGATCCATAACGGCTACTGGGGCATGACACACAGCTCAGAAACACAGCTAAAAAGTACCGAGCCACCGCTGTTTGTCCTGCCTGACCAAACACACTGCCGCCTGGCTACATGACAAATAGACACATTTATACTAGACGCTGCAGGGTACTCTGTTACTCTGTAAGTTTCAACTACATATCCTTTAGAGGTCACAGCAACGTCCCAGCAGAACATTTATGCCATCCTCAAAATCACTTCTCGAAGAGCCATAGGAAAAGTCTGACGCACACACACAAACTCACACACACAAACTCACACACAGTATTAAAGCCATTTGCTGTCCTCACAACTACGTCTCCCACTGTTAAGCTTCCTGTCTGCATCCAAAACGCTGTCCTATCATCCTGTTCCGACTGCTAGCGGGGACACAGTCAGTCCCAGTCGCACACCGCCACCTCCTCCTTTCCCTCACTGTCTTTTCTGTAACCTAATTTCTCTGCAGCCTTCTTCTCTCTAGCAGGTGTCCTCCTTTCCATTTTTTTTTGTCAGGTCCTGCACAGTAAACCCCTCCGGTACTGTGCTGTAGATCTGTTCCTCTGCAGCTATACTGAGCAGGGCCTGTGAGATGTGAGGACTCAGCAAAACAACAAGCTGGCTCTGTCCTGCTTGTTTGGATGGTCACTTACAGAGCAGAGGGGGGCATAATGGGGCACACTGACAAGCTGCAATCTAAAATAAGTGGCTACGGACTGGAGTGGTTTAACAGAATCAAGACAGAAATATTGTATTGATCCCCTGGGGGGGGGGGGGGAAACAGGGTCACGTTGCAGTTGTTCCCAACCTAGAAAATTATATATATATATACATAACTGTGTTTGTTGGAAACCCAAACTATAGGCTATCGTATCAGTCCAATAAGAAGTGGACTTATACTGTATATACTGTATTAATATTGATTCAAAACAGAACTTCACTGACAACTTTTAAATGAAAATACCCTTCATTCTTCTGATCACCCGTCACCAATGTTTTGTTTTGTACAGACAGTGGTTGTTAGTTCATCTGCATGTACCAGTGCCCCAGTGATGCCAGATCGGCTAAATGGAAAACATTAGACTCTTAAAAATACAAGCAAACAAGATCAGCACCCAATTTAACAAAGCCCTTCAGAGTAGCATTGGGGTGACAGCAGGAAAGTAGGGATAGTGTGTGTGTGTGTGTGTGTGTGTGTGTGTGTGTGTGTGTGTGTGTGTGTGTGTGTGTGTGTGTGTGTGTGTGTGTGTGTGAATAATTGAAGGCTACCTGAGATCCCTGCTATAGCAGCAGTCTGGAGACAGCCCCTGCTCTCCTGCTGCTGATATGTGACAATTGAAATCCCAGTGCCCCCCACACGTGTGCGTGCGCGCACACACACACACACACACACACACACACACACATACGCACGCACGCGTGCACGCACACACACACACACACACACACACACACACACACACACACACAAACACACACAGACACAGAAGGAGCAACCTGGGATCATAATAAAGGACTACTTAATGTAGCTGAACACTTGAATATTAGGTTGATAAACAGTTTGTATGGCTTATATCTCTAAATAGTTTGTGGGAATAGCAACCAGGCTAACTACTTTAAAATACACACAACAGTAAAGCTCCACATGTCCCGCAACAGATGGCTCTTACCTCATTCTTTTTAAACTTTGCCTTCAGACTCTTCATAATTGATGTATAGCCTCCCTCTCAACAGGAACGCTGCAATTAACAGGGTTAAAAAGAAAAAAACATCAGAGTGTTATTGTTATTTAAAAATATACATTGTGTCAATTATTTACCCATAACTCATCAGTGGTCCCAACAACACAAGTGAATGCACACCATTTTAGGAATAGCCTACAGAAGGAATGTATCAACATCAGGCTCAAATAGTTTAGACCCTGATCCAGTCAACACATAACGAGTCACTGAGCTGCAGAAACATGCTGCTTACCTGTGGAGGACAGTCTTGTTCCAGGTGAGCGTTTCTTCTGTCCCATCAGCTCTCATAGTAAAATACTCAAGTCACTGCTGCCTGGCGGACAGCAGGAATACACCCGCCCAATCGTAAATCAACCAATCAGCAATGCGCAAAACGCCGGATCAGCGTTTGATTGGCGATGATGGATTATATACTATCTGTGATTGGAACCTATATTGTATGTTTGTAACGTGCAGCGCAGCCAGCACATGAAGCATATTTATAAGCGCGTGCAGAGAAC